>NC_141087.1:32541406-33141406 GCF_041138505.1 Cibotium barometz | reverse complement strand
TCTTTGATGACCGCACCATGACTAGCCTCACCATATGCTCTATCATTATATTCTTCAATTGCATGTCCACATTAGCCCTATTTGTATGTATAGCATATGATGTCTCCTTGTTTATATCCCATTTGTGATGCCTAATTAAAGGGAGTTGTTGACTCTTGCTACGATTACATGTACATGTATTAATAAACTCCTTGATGTAAGATGAGGGTATTCCATGCCTTCTGATGTCAGTGCACTATGTTGACTTGATCACTTCAAGCGTGGCATTTGCACTTTTGTGTTCTCTTGAGCCTTTGCCATAGTGTGCAGCTTTTACAATGCTTTCCCACTCCTCAATACATGTAATCTTTAACTTAAATGGCCACTTCAAATAAATACAAAGAGAACCATCCTCTCTCTCTCCCAAGCAAAGCACATCTTTCATTTTTTGCCACTTTTTCAAATCAAGCATGCCTCTATCATCATGACTTTTTAGCATTTCCAAGCTTATGGACACATCATCTTGTAGTACTCTTATCATTAAGTTATATAGCTCCTCACTAAAAGAGAAATATATACGGGATAAATGCTCATTTGGATTGCATACAACCTTGTAATTTTCTGAGACTTCCGTTGTAGTATCATGGTTGTTACCACTTTGACATTAGTCTTCAATGTTTAGATCATCATCAGTACTTGCATCATCACACTATCCTCATCTCCAACTAGCCAATCCATCGTTGTGGACATTTAAGACTACATTATCAATACATACATAATTAAATTGATTAATATGCTAAACTATAAATTGTTTAAAGATAATGCACATCACATTGGAGATAAAATCATGTCAAAACAAAGAATTTCATTATCAAATTGATCAATATGCTAAACTATAAATTATTTAAAGATAATACACATCACATTGGAGATCAAATCATGTCAAAACAAGGTATTTTTTGGCAATGCTTGTAACCAAAAGTATAGCTCAATGTATTAGAAAGATTAAGCTAAGAGAAATACCTTCTTGACAGATTAATGCAAGTGGTAGTTTGATCTTTAGATCCAATAAGATAATAGAATGTTCTTCTTCTCCCCACTTTCTGCAATGTATTGGCTATATATATATATATATATATATATATATATATATATATATATAGAGAGAGAGAGAGAGAGAGAGAGAGAGAGAGAGAGAGAGAGAGAGAGAGAGAGAGACTATAATGTCAATGAAATCTTTCCAAAATTACGATGGGCCGAGATTACTATTGTCTCGAGATGGGCCGAGATTACTATTGTCTCGAGATGGGCCGAGATTACTATTATCTCGAGATTACTATTGTCCTGAGATTACTTAATGGTGGCTAGCATTATGTCCATGTAATGATGTTTAATAAATATCATTTAAAGAACTATGGACTCTTTTCAAAATTTTCAAAATTATACCAATGCATTCAATTCTCTTTATTTTCCGAAAAGATTCGCCACTCCCCGCCTGCACCAGCTCGAGATTACTTTGGCACCGAGATTACTCAACTGGCGCCCGTCGCCAAGATCAATGCCCCTCGCGTCAAGATGCGACTCCCAAACCTTCTCCATCGTTAATCCCCTTGGGCCAAATAGAGCTGAGGGACGACGGCCTCCTCAGTCCACTCCACGAATGGTAGGTAGTTCACCTCCTCCAGGAATGGTGTGTGTAGGGCCCAGTTCAGAACACACAGGCAACGCCGCCATTCACATGTTCAACATAGAGAAACACACAGGCAAAAATACAACCGGAGCGCCATGTGGCACTGTACTACTCTTCAAACTCAACCTGTCACGTATACCTTTCAGATCCTTCATACGGAGAAATATTTGGGCGGTGTTGTTGAAGGCCTGAATGAGGAAAACTAGAAGAATAAATAAAGTCCCAATGTTTCCCGCGTTGGCTTTATTTATTATATAACACAGGGCCCTGTAAAAGCAGTGGCAAGGTAATTCCAACCATTGCACATGAAACACTCGCGATTACACACACACACACACACACACACACACACACAAAATTTACCACCCCACAATCCCCATTACCCTCCAACCACAATCAATTAGCCCCACTACGACTACGTACTCGATCACTATACAATGCCTGGCCTTCCCTTGCCTCCTCATATTGGCTTTGCGCCCACTATCGTCAGATTCGAGTAAATCACTGCGAATGCAGCTCAAGTTCAAGAATCAGTGCTCAATTCTATGCTGGAAGAGAACGCTTCTTGTGAGTATCTCCGTAATTCCCGATTGCAACGGTCACATTGATCCCCTCACTTTCAGAAGGTGTGTGCCTATGGTCACTCACGCTGACTTGAAGCCTTACATACAGAGGATCGTGGATGGTGAAATCTCCTCCATTCTTACAGCATCTCCCATCGATGCCATCTGCTTAAGGTTTATCTGAATATAGCTTGACATTCCATTCAAAATCTAAGCTTATAGATCGTATTGCTCTGTAATTCACTCATATGATCAGTAAAAAACATGCCAAAGAAAAGTGAATTTATATCTACCATGTATTAATGAGATTCAGCTACTGCACTGATCTGTGCAGCTCCAGAACTACTGATGCACGAGAGAAATACCTGCCTTACCACGAAGGCTTGAAGGCAGGCACCTTGGAGGTGGCTAGCATTGCTGCTGCATTCCGACATCGGTGAGTTGAGACTTGCAATATCAGTAACTTACCTGTAGATCGTAGATATAAATTGCTTGTTCTCATGATACCTCTTGCATATAGCGCGTGTGTATGATCAGTTTCTGCGGTTCTTCTTTCTCTTCCTTTGGATTCC
This sequence comes from Cibotium barometz, assembly GCF_041138505.1. Taxonomy (NCBI): domain Eukaryota; kingdom Viridiplantae; phylum Streptophyta; class Polypodiopsida; order Cyatheales; family Cibotiaceae; genus Cibotium; species Cibotium barometz. The sequence continues at coordinate 33,138,602 of NC_141087.1, read as the reverse complement.
TATTCTACACTATTGCTTTGATGTGCTCGACAATCATCCATTTAAAAAAAAACATCTATTCATTGTGGCTAATTACGCAATGCATATGCAGCGTGTATCCAACCGCACCAGGAGCTCGAATACTGGAGTTCCTATTTTGTGGGAAATTCTCCACTACAAAAGGAGGATTAAAGGCTGGGGCTGCAACAACGCACATGATTAGGAGTGATGCCTTTATATTAAGGCAAAAGCGCAATGGCGTGAGGCCATGCAGTCCACACGAGGTGGTATTTGGCTTAGATTGCTGGCAGTTAATATATTGCCATTTACTGTGTGGCCTTCTGTACAGTCAAGAAGTGGAGGTATTAAGCTCACCTTCTGCATATACATTGGTGGAGGCTTTGAGAACCTTGGAGAATGAGTGGCAAGACCTTTGCGAAGACATTAGGGTTGGGAAATTGAGCCCTAAAATCGCAGATAATTCACTGACGGTTGCAATGGGCGATGTAGTAAGGCCTGATCCTAAGCTAGCAGAGGTGATCTCGTTGAAGTGCACAGGGTTGATGGTGGGAGATTGGAATGGGGTGATAGAGGTGTTGTGGCCCCGGTGTAAATATGTGCTTGCAATAATGACGGGGGCGATGGAGGCCTATGTGGAGAAGCTGCGCCATTATGCAGGCTCCAAGGTGCCCTTGGTTAGCGCTGACTATGCGGCACAGAGGGTTGGATTGGAGTGAATGTAAACCCAAGGTCAAGCCACCCCAGCAACGTTTCTTTTACTATTGTGCCCAGCTTGGCTTTCTTCGAGTTTATTCCCTTGCACCGATCTCGATCTAGCACCAGCAGGAAGGCCATGAGCGCCATTGACGACGTCCCTACCGTTGTTGCAGCTATTAGTGGGCCCTCTTCAACTGCCGCGTACGAGGAGGGCTCCCCTGTTGGCCTGACTGAAGTTAAAGTTGGCCAAGAGTACGAGATCGTCATGACAACCTCATGGGGTAAGCAAGTCGCCTCCTTTCTCTTGATCAGTAATCGTCGGTGTGGATGACGAAATAATCACATGCATGATGCCTGTCTCGGTGGAGGACGTGGGCGGGAATCAAGCATTAACAGGCCGCCAATGTTTGAAATTACTTGACTGATCACCCATTAACTATTTGCTTGCGTAGGACTCTATAGGTATCGCCTCAGGTACGTGCTGAGGGTGACGGGCTTCTACAATGCATGCCCACAGTTTGTTGCCTATGAGTGCAGGAAGAATGTGGTGCTCAGCATAAACATAGACAAAAACACGGAGAAGGACTTGAAAGTGGTGGTGAGCCGGGCAGCCGAGCGGCTCAGAGAAGTGAGCGGGAGGGCCATTGAGTTGGTAGACTACACAAGCTACGCGGACCAAAAAACAGCCCCCGAACACTATGTCATCTCCTGGGAGGTGCATGATGGCCGTAACAGGGCATGTGCACACGACCCACATGAACAACTACAACAACATGGAGAGGATAATATTCTTGAAGACACCCAGCTTTAGCAATGGCTTGAAGAATGTGCCACCCTCATGGATTGTGTGTTTGTTGAGCCTGGATACATCACCTCTCGCAAAATGAGTACAATTGGCGCCCTCGAACTCTGTGTGGTCCACCGTCCTGGAACCTTGTCAATGCTTCTAGATCGCTTCTTATCCAAAGGGGCCGCCATCACGCAGTATAAAACACCTCGTTGCATTGTCTCTTCCGTTCTCCTCTCCATTCTCCGTGATAGCACCTCTGTGACCCTTTTTAGCTCAACCACCTTCCACTAGCCGACCACCTTCATGACCTAGTGAGTTCTAGTTCTCATTTTTTAGGGTAATTTTATCCACAGGTCCTCCCTGTGGTTTGGTCTATGTACACAAAAGGAGATTCACTACCTAAAAAAGGTCACGAGTTGCATGTCTACTACCTTATTATCACATTATTGCAAATGGTACTTCGCTATGTGTAAATCCAACTGATTTCTCTTCTCCTAACATTCGGATTGTTGTCAATCCGAATTTTGAATATGCAACATAATGCCAAATTAAGGTATTAACGAGAGCTAGGGTTCAACCATCAACCATGCATAGTAGTTTGGGGTCATCATATCTATGCCCTTGCTTCTTGGTCCCCTATTTAAAAAAGTAATTCCTTTTGATCCATGAATGTTATTGACAATCCGTCTCCACATGTATTTTTTTCTCAATGTAACAAAGTTTCCCATGGAGGCGAAATGTCAATGCCTTGTGCTGATAAAGAGATGTGAAAATCTGTATGATATAATTGCAGGTATTTTGGGCTACCCAGTTCACCGACTGCTTGGCAGGTAGGTTAGGTGACTCTAAGAAGGCAGTGTGCGTCATGGTTGTGAGACTAGCTTTCAAAGCTCTAGCAAATGCTTTGTATACATCTAGCGTTTAAGGGTGGTAGAAGCAGATTAAGATCAAGGGTAAACTCCACAAAGTTGGATCCAATAGCATAGGCTCAGGCTTGTAAAGGACCAACACTCATCATCTTCGTTGCATTGTCTCTTTCGATATCCTCTCCATTCTCCATCATAGCACCTCCGTGACACTTTTAAGCTCAGCCACCTTCCAGTAGCTGACCACCTTCATGACCTAGTGAGTTCTAGCACTACAAGGGATTGGGCTCATACTCGCGCTCTTAGCCGCTAAAAATGACTTGTGAAAAAAAGTAGCGGGCCCGTGTATCAGCGCGTGTATAATCGCGGCCAGAGACATGCGTGTAAAACCGCGTGTACAGGACCTCTCAGACGCGCGTATACACGGGTGTGTAGCCGCGTTTTTTTTATAGACGCATTAATACACGCTAGTATACACGCTTCTTATTATATTAGACGCGGTTATACACGGGTGTATAGCCGCATCCTGTTCAGTTCCAATGTCCCAGACGCGTTATTACTTGCGTCTATACACGGGTTTCTTTAATTTAGATGCGCTTATACACGCGTTATTGCCAGTTTATACGCCTTAATACACGCGTAATTTTCAGAGTATCCGCGCAGATACACGCAAGTTTTAGCAGTTTTGACGCGTTTATACACGCGAACAGAGAGCAAAAAAAAAATCCAGAGAGTGCTATTTGGTGCCTGAATACTGTTCCAGCATTCCAGCACCCAATAGCACTCTCTGGTTTAGGGTTTTTGGTGCATTAGACCATCCCATTAGACCATCCACGAAGAACATATGCACGAGGGAGATTAAGACAAGAACGACATGAATGCATACATTGTCATTACACGATTCAAGACAGCCATGAATGTAATACTATCGATCAATCAATTCAATATTACTATCAAAATTTCATACATGTATACAAGGGAGTCCATATCTCGAAGTAGCCCATGGCTTGAGTTTACAAAAAAATATATACAATCACATCCTAAATATGGAATGTGATACTACAAGTCTGAGTACTACTCAGACCCAGATGATGACTCGGTGCTCCCCCCATGCTCAGATGAGCTCGCATCGGTCGGAATGTCCGAGGAGTAGTGCTCACGTCCACCCTCTGCAGCAGGCGGCCGATGGATCATCAGCAGCTTGTGCCTGTTCAAGTAATATATAGTATATAAGTATATATATATGCAATTCAATAAACCAAAACCATTCGTTACAAATTTTCAAGTACCTGTCGACCGTATGGTCTCATGGCCAACTCAAACTGCGCGTCCGTAATACGTCCCTCGGCTCTGAAGATGGCCCACGTGTCACGTCTGCTATGCCGGCGAGCATACGCAGTATCGTGGGTTGTGGGCTTCCTCCCCGTAACCCGTCGCTGTATCATAATCAACACAATTTGTAAGATTAAAACAATTCATAGAATCAATGAATTAAGTAAACAATCAAATAAAGTGGCAGGATACTTACGAACTCTGCCTCCCATGACTCGACGCCGCCAGATCCGAAATGCGAAGATCCAACGGTCTCCATCTGGATCCGTCGTGCCTCCACATGCTGCCTGCTCTTCACGCCACCCTCTGCTCGTTTCTTTGCCTCCTTCCACTCGCGTTTGTGCGCAGTGGTGGCAGGTTTCTCGGCAGGATAGCCACCCGCAGCTACATTTAGCCGGTCATCGTACGCGAGTTTTTTAAGGTGAGATCTTTTATTACTTAAGATCTCCCTTATTCGCGTCCTTCCCCATACATCCGAGAATGTAGCATGTGGGGGATTGGGGTACCGACTATGTACAGCCTCTATCACCTCCCCAACTAATCGGCTATTTTGATCTTTAAATTTAATAAAACAATTTCTATATGAGTTTGATACTACCCCACGCATGTACTCCATTACCTCCCTCCCCCTCGCATCCATCACTATCCCGCCCCTATCCGTCACATCATAGCAAACCACTCTCTCCATCTCTCTCATCTCCTCCTCTTCCGAACTGTCTCCTCTAACTCTTCTCCCTCTATCTCCTCTCTCACCGCGTGCCCTACTACCTCCCCCACCTCCCCCACCTCCCCCACCAAAGCACCCGCCGCATCCTCCACTCCCACTCTTCCTACTGCTGCGGGTGGAGTCACGACTGGGGGATTGTCTACGTGACGGTGGCTCTGAGGGAGCACGTGATGGTGGCTGTGAGGGTGTACGTGAGTGTGTCTGGGACGAGGTATGTCTCCTCGGTGGACGTGGAAGAGGAGAAGCTGCATGCCGTCTCGTCGGACTCGGAGGAATAGATGGCACTGGAGTCCCCTGGATACTCGCGGTAGGGGTATAGACACCAGGCAGGGAAGGAGGGGGATGGGCATACATATACTCTGTAAGCTCAACCGGACCAGGTTGGCGCCCAAAGTGATTCATCATCTCCATCAACCAATTGCTGTACGCAAATGGATCGGATGAAGAACCTGGAATATCCATAAAGAACCTGCAACAAACATCTTCATGTACATCATGGGCTGTCTCTTGACTCACACAAATTAAATCATTCAAGTCAGTTGCTTGCAAATCATGAAATCTGAAACGCCGTAGTTTTCTGTCTGCAGAAACGCGTGTATACACCCGTCAAAAAACGCGTGTATATGCGCGTGAAAAAACTCTGCAGACAGGTTACACACGCTTCTACACGCGTTCGTACACGCGACCTGCGAAAAAAATTTCTCGAAAAGACCGACCCCCCGACAAAGACAGAATGTCCTTATAAAAGGACCAGCCATTGTCGCCCCTGTCAGGATGCAGTAACCCAATCGTGTGCAAAAAGACAAACCCAAAGAGCAAAGAGCAAAGTAAACAAATCTGACAAAAGAGACAAGGCACAGGACAAAGTGACTCACCTCTGAAAAAGTGAGTCTTCTCTACTCCTTCTCTGCTCCCTCCTTCTCCCGTGTGTGTGCTCCTTTCTCTGCTCCCTCCTTGCTGTTGGAAGAGGCGAAAACAGGCGAAAACGCATGCACTGTTGATTTCTTAGTTCAAAATCTATATTTGGGAAAGGCGGGCTATTTTTAGTTTAAACATACCGCCACGTTTATATTCGCGTTTATAAACCCGGGTATATTCGCGTGTATATGATTTTAGCTGCGTTGATACACGCGTTTTGCAGAAATTAGCCGCGTGAATACACGCGTTTTTTAGGAAGTAGCCGCGTGAATACATGCATTTTTTAGGAGATAGCCGCGTGAATACACGCGATTTTGTGCTTTCATTAAAAACATGTAATGATTTTGTGTTTTCTGATTTGTACACAGGATGTCATCAACCTCTTCAAGCAGTTCTGGGGAAGATGAGACAATGCGTCATCGTAATCGCGATGTGTGGTTGGGACAACGGATCAAATGTATGTGTAATCGATGTCAAGGATGCATTGTACGAGCACGTCGAATTACCTTGAATCACATCTCCATGTATGGAGAATGGAATCAAACAGGTTTAGAGGTGAGTAGATGTAAGTTGATGGTATTCAAATGACTCATGGTATCCAAATTAAATTAATAGAGTTGTAACATATAATTTGATAAATTGAAGCAGGATGCAGTACCACACCCTAACATGGTACCCTACGCGCGACGAGAGCACGTAAAGCGTCGAACGAGATGATGCTGGAGCTTCGGGATCTATTGTCAGAGATGAGTGGGAAAGGGACGACAATAGCCCTGCACCCCACGAAGTTGTGGAAGAGGAGGTGCTTGATGATATGGTGCGGAATCTTTTTAAGGATGATCCCAAAGGTATGGACGATGATGATATGGAACAAGAGCATCTTTATAAGGCTTCATCGACACCGGTGTTTGAAGGGTGCACATTCTCAGTTTTACGTGCTTCACTTGAACTACTTAATATACAAACAGTTTATGGATGGAGCAATGCAAGTCTTGACGCATTGTTGAAGTAAGCATTGTTACTTACAAATTTGAATTAGTGGTTTAAGGTTTAAGATTTAAGACTAATTATAATTGATGATATTGAATGCAGGCTATTATCAAACATGCTTCCAAAGGAAAATAGACTACCCACCTCAAGAGACATAGCGAGGCGCTATGTGACATCTCTTGGAGGACTGGATTATGATAAAATACATGCATGCGTCAATGATTGCATTCTCTTTCGTGGGACGCATAAGGAGGCTCTACATTGTCCCACTTGTGGTGAAGCAAGGTACAGAACAGATATGAAGAGTTTTGATGTACCTCGTAAAGTCTTGCGACACTTTCCTATAATTCCTCGCATCAAACACATGTTCAAGTGCAAATCCATAGCAGAGCTCATGTCATGGCATTCCTCACATCGATCGGATGATGGCATGTGGAGAATTCCCGCAGACACTCCTGCTTGGAAGCATATTGAAGATGAGTGGCCGAGCTTTAAAACAGAGCCCAGAAACTTGAGACTTGGCCTGGGTATGGATGGAGTGAATCCATTTGGTTTCAAAAGCACCGCATACAGCGTGTGGCCAGTTGTGTTGGTGAATTACAACCTTCCACCATCAATGGCGATCAAGAAGGGACATCTTATGTTATCCCTTCTAATTCCAGGGAAACATAAAGTCAAGCATATGGATGTTTATCTTGAACCACTGATTGATGAGTTGGAGGAACTATGGAGAGGTGTTGCGGTGGTGGACATTAGTAGGCCTCCCTCCTCTCGACACTTCGACTTAAAAGCAGTGTTGATGTGGACAATGCATGACTTTCCAGGATACAGCGATTGTTCTGGTAAGAATTCTAATTACCTCCCTACTCTATTACTATTGGCTATATATATTAATTAGACGGTTTGACTTTATTATTCTAACTTTTATTTATATTTTAACAGGTTTGAAAACATTGGGTAAACATGCATGTCCTGTTTGTGGCCCTTCGTTAGTACATGAGTATGCTGACGGTTTGTGTAAGACTATATTCGATAATCATCATCGATTTCTCCCCTCAGATCATCCTAAATATGTTGCTAGTAAGAGTAACATTCCTCCACAAACACTTCGTGCAAAAGATTGGAAGCGTATTTGGGAGTCTACAACTATTCTTCCTCAAGATGGCATGAACAGGTATAGTGATGTTTTTTCAATCTTGTTTTGTGTAGTCTCTAATTGGATTAAAGGTCACATAGAGCAATCCCTTGTGCAGGTACTCCATTTTTTTCCGGCTGCCATATTGGACCCATCTTAAGATCAACCATCTTCTTGATCCCATGCACATCTTCAAGAATGTGGGATCTGGTATTTGGGAACATATTACTGGTAAACGAGACAATGTTAGCGTACGTGAGGACTTGCGGGTCGTAGGACGTATGCGTTTTCTTACACCATATATAGCACCCATACAACATAATCATCACGGCAACACAGAAGTCAAAAACTTATGCACAGATCTCGTTTTACATGCTGTAGAGATCCTAGAATTAGAGACGAGAGGCCCTTTAAAATATCACTATAGCCACCCACCATCCTGCATTCAATGCAGTCCTTCCCCATCAATGGTATCCCCACGAGCCACTCCTCTCTCTCTCTCTCTCTCACACACACACAAAATTAGAATTAGCAACTCTTGATGCCATTAGAGAAGAGCTCTTGGTCGCACAGCCCCGCCTGGCCTCCTCCAACACCTTCGACAATGCTTAGCAGGCCTCCTCTGACACCTTCAACAACCTGCAGGACCCGGTCACCTCCAACACCTTCGACAATGCTTAGCAGGCCTCCTCTGACACCTTCAACAACATGGACCCGGTCTCTCTCACTCACTCTCTCTCTCTCTATCTCTCTCTCTCTCTCACACACACACACACAAAATTAGAATTGGCAACTCTTGATGCCATTAGAGAAGAGCTCTTGGTCGCGCATCCCCGCATGGCCTCCTCCAACACCTTCGACAATGCTTAGCAGGCCTCCTCTGACACCTTCAACAACCTGGACCCGGTCTCCCTTGACACCTTCGACAACACTTACTAGGTTCTTGGGGTCCCCTCTCAGCCAACTATTATGTGGAGCTGATGGTGGGGTTGGGGCTATCATTCATGCTACTGTGACGATGTAGAGCCGAGAGCTAAACGAGCTATAGTGCATGCCCCCTAATGGTATATTGTGCCCTTGCTACATGCGTTAAGGCATTGGCTGCAAGGGCGAGAATATTAGCACGATACCATCCCCTTACAAGTTGCCTCCATGGCATCGAAGCCCCTAATAATATTGAAGCTCTTGATGGAGTTGTTGTTTGGTGGCACCATCTTCAAGAGAATCACATGTATGAGGGCCATACCCCCAAATGCAGGAAGATTCTACAGGGCAATCTCCCTCTCTCTCTCTCTCTCTCTCTCTCTCTCTCTCTCTCTCACACACACACACACACACACACACACACACACACACACACACACACACACACAAACACACATAGAGTAAGGGCCTTGCAATGTCAAACGGTGGAGGTGGATATGGTGGAGGAGGGGGAAGGAGACGATGGTTTTTGCTGAAATAGATGTCAGCTCTTGCTTTGCTATCCACTATCTTTCTATCAAAAGAGTGTGGGTTCATGACACTTAAGCACTCAATTGAGTGTCTTAAGGAACTTGACCACCGTTGAAACTAATAGTGAAGAATCCATGGAAAAAGGGTTGCGATACTCTGGTTTTAGGGAAGATGAGAAACCACCCTCCCAAACGAGATCCAGTGGTATCATTGATATAGTCCGGGGATTTTTTGGTCTCCAAACCAACAATGACAAAGAAGCGTAATCTGCGCGCATGTATCCATCAACTAGCATTGGACTTGGTCCAAGGCAAGAAGTGCCTATCCAAACTTCAAATTCGAGGCTATCAAACACTGGCACCCCCTAAATGAGAAGAGACATGGAAAGTGTGGCTAGGACGAGTCAAGTATTCTTCCCAACCTGAACCTTTCACCATATATAATCCTTGAGTGACTAATAAATTGTTGTTGACATTGTCCATTTGATCTCTCTCTTTCTCAATTGCATATGCAATGTAGCTTGACTAAGTCATGAAATGCAAATTGATTCACGCCTATATGCATGATTAGACAACAAGAAGCTCACTACATTTCTTGAGCGCATTGTTGTCATGGTCACATAAGTGATCATAATAACAATAATAAGTATTTTTTTATAGTTTATTGCTCAACATGATGATGACAACAATGTTTCACGAGAAAATTCACTTTTAATATTACTTGCTCCATTTTTGTTTTTCCATAGTAAAGCCATGCGCATAGGGTAGCTAAATGAGACTACATTTCATTGCTACACACACCCACACTTGCATGTGTGTACGTGTGCACACATTCTATTGATTACATTCCATTACAACACAAAATCAAATGTTTTTTTACATGTGCATGTCTTTTACACACCGCAGCAACGCGCGGTGTCGTGCCACGGCACGTCTATGGTGTGAAACCATGCATGTGAGGCCGTTAAATGCAAATCTAGATGCGTGGGATTAAGTGTCTGTGTACATACGGGATGTATGGCGTGTGTGAAGGTTTTGCCTGTGAATGCATTGGCAGAGTAATTTTGTGGATGGTTTTGTTTTGAGGCCGGTCTGGAACATGGTCAGCTTGAGTTGATATCAGCTCTTCGATGGCCAGATATGTGTACGCGTCCCCACGGATAAGTGGGATGTGTTGAAGGTATGGAAGCATGGGCACTGGAAGGCTGGGTTTGAATGTGTGGAAACCGGCAAGCAATTGATGATGTGGCCAATGTGCCTTGACATGGTATGAAAAGAAGTATAATTGGATGGCCATCTCCCAGGCATTAAAATAAATAATAGTAAATATGGCCATTAATTAAAAAAAGCTACGTGGAGGTTAATGATGCTGCCAGCGCCTCTTCTAGAAAGGTGGCGAAGCTGGTGAGTTGGAAGGCTGGTGTAAAGGCGCAGCCACACACGAAGAAGGGGGCCGCCTTTGAAATGGAATAAGCAGCAGTGGAGCTGCTGGGGGGGGGGCTTCTGGAACGCTGGGAAGAGCGGGCAGCCTGCAGGTATACACAGGGAACCGCCTCGTGGAAAAACAGGCTTGGCCAGGGGAATTCTAGGAGGAAGTGCGCAGCAGCTGCTGCAGAAAAAGGAAGGGGGCCGCCTTTGAAATGGAATAAGCAGCAGTGGAGCTGCTGGGGGGGGGGGGCTTCTGGAATGCTGGGAAGAGCGGGCAGCTGCAGGTATACACAGGCCGCCTCGTGGAAAAACAAGCTTGGCCAGGGGAATTCTAGGAGGAAGTGCGCAGCAGCTGTTGCAGAAAAAGGAAGGGGGCCGCCTTGTGTGTATAGGGGGGGTTCCTGGAAAAAGCGGCTGCTGTAAAAAGACAGACGAGAGGCGGCAGATATAGAAGGGGCGCAGAGCAGTAAAAAGGAGGCAAGCAAGGCGCCAGGTGGTCGCTGCTGGAGAGCGTCGCGGTGCTATGGTATCATCAATGTGAAGAGTACAAGGCAAGCTCAAGTTACAAAACAGTGTATCTTTGTGTGAATAGTATACATCTACAGTGTTGCATCATCATTTATAGTATATTGGATTTTCAAGCTGTCATGCCAGCAGTCTAAGTTGGGCTGAAGATAGGCCACAGTGCAGCAAACACCAAGCCAATGTAGAGTTGCAGTTTGTAACGAAATGTACCTTGTGATGATCAGCAGCGTGAAGTGCTACTTTCCCGTATCCGGGTGCATCTGCATGCATTGAAGAAGTATACATATGGTAAACATATTGTTGCTCGTGTTGAGAAGGTGGTCGCTGTGGTGGCTGGCGACAGAGTGAAGGAAAAAGCACGCTGTTTTGCTGCAGGGGAGTTGATAGCAAAGCATCAGCACAAAGAGCAGCCTCAAAAAGGGTGGCACCTTCATATATTTGAAAATCAGAAAGAGTGACACTTGTAGAGGTCTTTTTGGAAGTGATTTTCTCTCCTTTATGATGGCTGCGGTAAATACTGGGTGCTATACTATGGGCTGTCGACATGCATATGCTGAAGATATGTATACCCTTTGGATTTGGTGATGTCTTGTGAGTTTTATTATTTTGTCTCATGAGTGTTGTTGCATGTCAAACATTTTTGTACAAACATATAGCATATGTTATGTGAAGACCTTCCATGATGAATCTTTGATAATGATATATGATGATGATGATGAGTTCTCTTGCGTTAAGCCTTGTATCATCAGAGTCGAAGATGGTGTGTCTTGTATGAGTTGTGGAGACAATCCCATTGAATGTATGCCTGAGTCAAGAGATTGAATTAATACCATGCTATACTTTGTTCCATGGGAAGCTGAGAAGACATTTAATGCTTGGGATTTTTGGATGTAACTCTCACAGCCAAACACCCAGTGTGTTCCCAGCGACACCGCCCACGTCACGACAGCTTTGGTGAACCCGACGTGAAACCGCTGGGGTGAGAGTACATAGAGATGGCTAGCAAAATGGAGCATTTATATGCAGAGATGAAAGAGCTTGAAGAGCGGTTCAGGAAGATTGAAGAAGAAAAGCGAATTCAGGAAGCGGTGGAAATTGCAGTGCAATTGGTGTATGACAGGGTCAATATATTTGATGGTTACGATCCAGAAAGCTATCTAAGGTGTTACGAGACAGAGATGAAGAATCAAGGGGTTCCAAAAAATATGATGATTGCATCTTTTGCATACCTTGTAAGTCCTGATTTAAAAGATGAAGTGCTGGAACTAGCAGAGTATCACTCCAAACGATGGAATGATTTTGCAGATGCACTTATTTATGCGAGTTCCAGGTATAATGTGAGCTGTGATAGTGTTCCAGCAACAATCCGAGCCAATTTAGAAGCGGTTGTTGATGCATGTCTTATGGAGGACAATCAATTGCTATTCAAGGCTGATACAGAGATTGTGGAAGCTGTTTATGCTAAATTGGGACTGCAAAAAGCCATTAGTGAGCAACAAGGCCTTCACAGTGTCAAAAGGGATGCTTTGCTACAGCCTCATAAAGATGCAATGGGTGAACTGTGCAAGTATAATCTGTCTTCCTTGTTTGAGGGTGCAGACATACAGGGTCCTATGATCATACCACATGATGTATGTATGCCTATGCTTGAGGAGACACTTGATTCAGAGAGCTTCAGGACAGGTGTTTCGAAGGGTATTCCTCAGGTGTCGTATCATATGTGTGAAGAAGAGCAGGAACCAATGCTTCTTGCTGAAAGCATGATTGCAGAGTTTGAAGATCTAAGACAAGAAGAAGATGCTATCATTACTGCATTCTTATCTGGTTATGATGCTTATAAGCAGGATGATGTACATGAATATGCAGACGGGCCACAAGTATGTGTGATTGATTTAGAGGGGGTGAGTGATATGGGTGATTCCAACAGTGATGTTGCTTCTGAAGCTGGTTGCCAAGGTTCTTTGGATTTGGGTTATTCTGGAATGCTAACAGGGTGTTCCAACAATAAACAGGGTGATGCTATGTCATCAGTGTCAGGGTTACCTTGCAACCACATTTGTGAGCAACAATCTCGAGCTTGGAAGCCTGTTTATGATGATGATTTGGAGAGGGAAATTGAATCTGTCTTTTTGGATCATGCAGGGTTCAATGATATACAGATTCAAGGGTACTTGGGTGAGGGACCCATAAATCTAAGCCCATCTGCAGACAGGTATCAAGAAATACTGGGAGATAACATGCAAGATATGCAAAGTGTGGTCACAGAGTCTCATGAGGCTGCATATGAGCAACCAAATGGATATAGCTATGGGGGTATGAATGTTCATGATAATCAACATGTGGGATTGCAAGATGATAATGGCTTCAATGTGATTGATCCTGGATTGGATGCTATCTTAGATGATGCATTGGATGATTTCATGGTATATAATAGATCCCCATCAGCTTTGGGCTCTTCTATGCTTGATGCTAGTCAATTGTTGGTTGCAAGTGAGGATATGCAGGTGTTATGTGAGCCAAATGATTGTGATGAGATTGATTCAGATCTGGAGGCTATTCTCGATGATGCCTTGTTGGATTTTGTATGTGTTGATGCTTTTCCGTCTTTGGATGAGAAGAATGAATGTTTATCAGTGGGTGAGCTGGATCCGGGCACAGTAGATTTGGATGGGATGTTACCAAGTGTGTATTCTATGCTGTTAATGCAGTTGTTACTTGGTGTAGCCATACAATATGTGGTGCAAAGGCTTCAAACATGGCCTGAGGAAAATTTTGAAGCAAATCATTTTGAGGAGCATCCCACTTTGAATGATGAGGGTAATTATGCATATGCAGAGAATCTAAGTGAGGATAGGGCTTCATATGAGCAAAGGATATGGCACATATGCCAAAAGCGATTGGTATTTGATCCAGGTGGGAAAGCAGAACCATTCAGATGTGATTGCTGATGCTTGTACATATACCAATGTTGGTGTGCAAATAATGCCTGGGCAGTGAGTTCCAGGACCTGTGTGGCACATACCAGAGGATGTGCAGGTTTAGAGGGGGTGGATGTCGTGCCACGGCACGTCTATGGTGTGAAACCATGCATGTGAGGCCGTTAAATGCAAATCTAGATGCGTGGGATTAAGTGTCTGTGTACATACGGGATGTATGGCGTGTGTGAAGGTTTTGCCTGTGAATGCATTGGCAGAGTAATTTTGTGGATGGTTTTGTTTTGAGGCCGGTCTGGAACATGGTCAGCTTGAGTTGATATCAGCTCTTCGATGGCCAGATATGTGTACACGTCCCCACGGATAAGTGGGATGTGTTGAAGGTATGGAAGCATGGGCACTGGAAGGCTGGGTTTGAATGTGTGGAAACCGGCAAGCAATTGATGATGTGGCAAATGTGCCTTGACATGGTATGAAAAGAAGTATAATTGGATGGCCATCTCCCAGGCATTAAAATAAATAATAGTAAATATGGCCATTAATAAAAAAAAGCTACGTGGAGGTTAATGATGCTGCCAGCGCCTCTTCTAGAAAGGTGGCGAAGCTGGTGAGTTGGAAGGCTGGTGTAAAGGCGCAGCCACACACGAAGAAGGGGGCCGCCTTTGAAATGGAATAAGCAGCAGTGGAGCTGCTGGGGGGGGGCTTCTGGAACGCTGGGAAGAGCGGGCAGCTGCAGGTATACACAGGGAACCGCCTCGTGGAAAAACAGGCTTGGCCAGGGGAATTCTAGGAGGAATTGCGCAGCAGCAGCTGCTGCAGAAAAAGGAAGGGGGCCGCCTTTGAAATGGAATAAGCAGCAGTGGAGCTGCTGGGGGGGGGGCTTCTGGAACGCTGGGAAGAGCGGGCAGCTGGTATACACAGGGAACCGCCTCGTGGAAAAACAGGCTTGGCCAGGGGAATTCTAGGAGGAAGTGCGCAGCAGCTGCTGCAGAAAAAGGAAGGGGGCCGCCTTGTGTGTATAGGGGGGGGTTCCTGGAAGTGATTTTCTCTCCTTTATGATGGCTGCGGTAAATACTGGGTGCTATACTATGGGCTGTCGACATGCATATGCTGAAGATATGTATACCCTTTGGATTTGGTGATGTCTTGTGAGTTTTATTATTTTGTCTCATGAGTGTTGTTGCATGTCAAACATTTTTGTACAAACATATAGCATATGTTATGTGAAGACCTTCCATGATGAATCTTTGATAATGATATATGATGATGATGATGAGTTCTCTTGCGTTAAGCCTTGTATCATCAGAGTCGAAGATGGTGTGTCTTGTATGAGTTGTGGAGACAATCCCATTGAATGTATGCCTGAGTCAAGAGATTGAATTAATACCATGCTATACTTTGTTCCATGGGAAGCTGAGAAGACATTTAATGCTTGGGATTTTTGGATGTAACTCTCACAGCCAGACACCCAGTGTGTTCCCAGCGACACCGCCCACGTCACGACAGCGGGCTGAGTACTAGTAATTTGTGAAGGAAGTCTCTTCAGGTGTAAACCTAAATTTTGTTTATTTGCAATGCAAGTGAGATAATGGTTGAAATTTTCTAATGCTTAAGTATAAATGCATGTGTGTGTGAAAGAGAGATAGAGCACGTGTTCACATGTCTATGCGTGTGTGCACGCACGCGCATGTGTGTGTGTGTGTGTGTGTGAGAGAGAGAGAGAGAGAGAGAGAGAGAGCATTCACATATATTGGTATATGTATATACCAATGAATATTGTGGCACAATAACACGTGCATGTTTTAGAGAGAGAGAGAGAGAGAGAGAGAGAGAGAGACTTTGGTTGAGGAAGACTATCATGTTTAGCAAGTTTAATACTTTGCAATAGTAGAGACACACACACGTATGTGTGTGTATGTTTATACAAGTTTCCATTTGTGTGTGTGCATGAGCGTGCATCGTGTGCATGCGAGAGAGAGAGAGAAAGAGAGAGAGAGAGAGAGAGAGAGAGAGAGAGAGAGAGAGAGAGAGAGAGAGAGAGAGAGAGAGAGAGGGAACCCATTCGCATGCGCACATGTGTGTGTGTGACCCATCCTCTTCCTTGAATCTCTTGGGATCAAATTTCCCACCATCAGAGATCCAATCTTTCACACTAGTTTGGTAACTGGACATTCATGTCCTCTAAACTGGCCAAGTTTGGAGATTTATTTCAGCACATTGGTAAAATGGAATGTGGATTTTATCATGAATATGTGAGCCTTGTGCCTTGAAAAAAACCTCAGAATTTTGTAAAACACGTTAGGTACTCTCTCCCTTAGGTTATGCTATTTGTTGTATGATTAAATTTAGGCTACGATTTTAGACAATTTTCAGCCTAAACACAAAATGATCAAGTTTAGATTTTTAGAAGCATTTTTTCGTAGATTTTAAGTCTTTAGTAGAGCACACATTAGTTGCACTTTGAGCGCAAAGTGAAGCACGTACTAGAACTTATGTTCCCAAATGTGTTTTCCAAAAATGCTAACTGGCAGGCTAAAATCCATCTTTGGTGATTTTATTACATACCAGAATCGAATATTATATTCATTCGTATCTCACATATAGATTTTCCATGGTGTTATGGAACAAATGTGAGTTTTGGGAGAGGTAAGCTTGCATACATATAATGGTGTTTTAAGGCATGATTATTGTAAGTGGTTCTACTAAATCTTATGATGAATTAGAGTACACATGCTATATTGATACTATAAACATAATTGGAAGCCCAAAACATAGGTAGATTAACCTTGCTAGTGAAGAATAGTTAATCTTAACCTAAATTGGGAGTATTACATGAATTTGGCTATTATGTGATGTAAAATCATTGAAGTCCAATTTCGGCCAGTTTAATAACGTAGATAGGATTTGTAGTTGAAGATAGACTCATTATAATTGTCCAATGTCATTATATTTTGAGTGTTTCTTCATGTAGTATCCTTATAAGTGTATAGTAGCTTAATTCTATAGATATTGGGCCACTTTTGAAACATGCATCACCATTCAAAGCTTACATCTTTCACTCACGAGTAACATCTATGCCAATCCAACTTGTATGAATTAAATCGAAGAAATATGAATTCTCTTTTCATGATTAACACTCATTCTACGTCGTACATAAAATAAAGGTTCTGTGAAAGTTTAGTATTATAGTTTGGGATTTCTTTTCAATCTAGGTCAAATTTAATGTCATTACGCAAAGAAAATTAGACATGTCACTAATTCATTGGCCCATACAATCACATAACTTACTTTTTACTAGCCAAATTTTTTTTGCCATTTGCTCTTGGTCATGTAGATCCATGTTTGCAAAGGACTCTTCAAGAAATGTACTTGTAAGTGACATGATTTTTTTGAGAAATGTCCTGTAATGGTACAAGACTAGTGTTAAACATCAGTGGCCTACTTCTAAGCGGTGAAGTGGGCCACTCCTCCCTCAGGTTACCCATAACCCTACTAAGAACCTCTAACTCCTTCCAGGATAGACCGAATCTCTCAGCGCAGTCACAGACACTCCTCCATTGCAATATTTCACCGTCCCGTATGTCCTGCCATCTTCTGAGCCCTTTCCTATGCATAGACTTGGCCTGCCTTTTTTATAGATAGTTACAAGAGCCACACCATCTTCAAATGCAGCATTGGAGGTCCATATACAGCATTCCAGAGATGCATCATTTTGACAGTTTCCTGACCAAGTCACCTCCTCAAAAAACCTTCTCCAACTCTGCACCAAGGAGTCTCCAAGGAGTTAGACATAGAGGACTCCTTTATCTTTATATTCCAAGGTTTCACACAGAGCCTCCCCAACCAATTAATTCCTTCCAGTCTACAGCGACCAATAGGTGTGTTACTAATCCACGCCCTCAAGAGAACCGCCCAAGGCTGACAGCTCTCCATCCTTGAAATCCACATAACATTCAACCTGCTTAGTTTTACACACAATGCACTAAGGCCAAGACCCCCCATCCTCTTGCTACTACAAATCTACTCCCACGAGATCGAGTGCCAAAGTTTGCCACCACCAGGGTCCCACAAAAACTACCTCATAAGCATTTCAAACTTCTCCCAATAGTGTCTTGGGTGGCAAGACCAGAATAGAAGCAACAAACACAGGCAAGGCCCGTAACACTACAAGGGATCGGACTCATACTCGCGCTCCTAGCTGCTAAAAATGACTTGTGAAAAAAAGTAGCGGGCCCGTGTATCAGCGCGTGTATCATCGCGGCCAGAGACATGCGTGTAAAAGCGCATGTATAGGACTGTTGACTGTTCCGATGTGCTGATACACGGGCGTATACACGCGTTCTGTCAGTTCAGCTGCATTTAGACGCACTGATACAAGCGTCTAAGACATACACACGTTTTGTGACTTTAGATGCGCTTATACACGCGTATTTCTCAGATTTGACACGTTTATACATGCGTGTTTTACAAATTATTCGCGTATATGCACGCGACTTTTTGCAGTTCTGACGCGTTTATACACACGAACAGAGAGCCAAAAAAAAAATCCAGAGAGTGCTATTTGGTACCTAAATGCTGTTCCAGCATTCCAGCACCCAATAACACTCTTTGGATTTTTTTTTTTGGTGCATTGGACCATCCACGAAGAACATATCCACGAGGAAGATTAAGACAAGAACGACATGAATGCATACATTGTCAATACACGATTCAAGACAGACATGAATGCAATACTATCGATTCATGATTCAATATTACTATCAAAATTTCACACATATATACAAGGGAGTCCATATGTCGAAGTAGCCCATGGCTTCAGTTTACAAAAAAATATATACAACCACATCCTCAATATGGAATGTGATACTATAAGTCTGAGTACTACTCAGACCCAGATGATGACTCGGTTCTCCCTCCATGCTCAGATGAGCTCACATCGGTCGGAATGTCTGATGAGTAGTGCTCACGTCCACCCTCTGCAGTGGCAGCAGGTGGATCATCAGCAGCTTGTGCCTGTTCAAGTAATATATAGTATATAAGTATATATATATGTAATTCAATAAACCAAAATCATTCGTTTAGAGTTTTCAAGTACCTGTCGACCGTATGGTCTCATGGTCATCTCAAACTGCGCGTCCATAATACGTCCCTCGGCTCTGAAGATGGCCCAGGTGTCACGTCTGCTATGCCGGCGAGCATACGGAGTATCGTGGGTTGTGGGCTTCCTCCCCGTAACCCGTCCTGTATCATAATCAACACAATTTGTAAGATTAAAACAATCATAGAATCAATGAATTAAGTAAACAATCAAATAAAGTGGCAAGATACTTACGAACTCTGCCTCCCATGACTCGATGCCGCCAGATCCGAAATGCGAAGATCCAATGGTCTCCATCTAGATCCGTCGTGCCTCCACATGCTGCCTGCTCTTCACGCCACCCTCTGCTCGTTTCTTTACCTCCTTCCACTCGCGTTTGTGCGCAGTGGCAGGTTTCTCGGCAGGATAGCCACCCGCAGCTACATTTAGCTCATCATCGTACGCGAGTTTTTTAAGGTGAGATCTTTTATTACTTAAGATCTCCCTTATTCGCGTCCTTCCCCATACATCCGAGAATGTAGCATGTGGGGGATTGGGGTACCGACTATGTACAGCCTCTATCACCTCCCCAACTAATCGGCTATTTTGATCTTTAAATTTAATAAAATAATTTCTATACAAGTTTGATACTACCCCACGCATGTACTCCATTACCTCTTTCCCCCTCGCATCCATCACTATCCCGCCCCTATCCGTCACATCATAGCAGATCACTCCCTCCACCTCTCTCATCTCCTCCTCTTCCGAACTGTCTCCTCTAACTCTTCTCCCTCTATCTCCTCTCTCACCGCGTGCCCTACTACCTCCCCCACCAAAGCACCCGCCGCATCCTCCACTCCCACTCTTCCTACTGCTGCGGGTGGAGTCACGACTGGGGGATTAATCGTCTACGTGACGGTGGATGTGAGCCTTGACGTGATGGTGGCTCTGAGGGAGTACATGATGGTGGCTGTGAGCCCTGACGTGACGGTGCTTAGGAGGGTGTGCGTGAGTGTGTCTGGGACGAGGTATGTCTCCTCGGTGGGCGTGGAAGAGGAGAAGCTGCATGCCGTCTCGTTGGACTCGTAGGCATAGACGGCAGTGGAGTGCCCTGGATGCTCGCGGTAGGGGTATAGACACCAGGCATGGAAGGAGGGGGATGGGCATACATGTACTCTGTAAGCTCAACTAGACCAGGATGGCGCCCAAAATGATTTAGCATCTCCATTGCTGTACGCAAATGGATCGGATGAAGAACCTGGAATATCCATAAAGAATCTGTAAAAATAATCCTCATGTACATCATGGGCTGTCTCTTGACTCACACAAATATCATCATCCAAGTCACCTATCAGCCTGCAAACCATAGAAACAGGAAACACAGTCTCGTGTATACACCCGTCCAGAAACGCGTGTATACACCCGTCTAAAAACGCGTGTATACACCCGTCCATGTCAGATCACCCTTCATTATACCTTGCAAAATGAACGTGCATGAGGTATAACGTACTATTTATTTATTTTTCAGATATGTTAGTTCCAAAGCAATTGATCCAGCCACGTTGGATGATGCGCGTGTTATGGCAGTGGAGGTGGTTTGTTTGGTAGAGGAGACTTTTCCGCGAACCATTCTCACAAGTCAACTACATCTCATTGTGCATTTAGTGGACGAAATCGCTTTATGTGGCACTGTGCATGCACGTTGGATGTTCTTCCTAGAGCGCTTCATGAAGACCTTAAAAGACTTTGTGAGGCAAAGTGCAAGGCTTGAAGGAACCATGGCCGAGGGTTGGTTGATACAAGAGTCTTTTGTATATATTTCAGAATTTCTTGGTCAGGTGGACAGCTCTTTGCCACACGACTATGGAGCAATGAAGAGGACTTGAGGATGACCTCTATTGTGCCTCAAGGAAAAGGACAGAGTAAAGTAATTGACAGAACATTGATTGATGATCTCAATTTCACTTGCATCCTTAATAGTGATGTGATGAGCAGATGGGTTACAAGATATGAGGATGCAAAGACAAAAAGGCAAGCAGAAAGAGCTCTCTTTCGGAGGTAACATGGCTCTCGTAAGGCGTACCCTAAGCATCTAGCAACACTTCCGAATGATATCCATGTTGATTGGTTACATGAGGAAATGGAGAGAGCAGAGAGCGACGAGGGGCTGCATATCACGGTGGAAGAATGGGAGTATGCACGAGGATGCATGTTAAAGGTACATAGAACTAATGTTTTGCATTAGTTGTAAGTGATTTGCTTTTAATATTTATTCACATTGCTTACACAAATATTGCTTCTATTTTGGTCCAGTGCACTATGTTCAATGCTATATGGTGTGAAGGCAAGCATTTTTGAACACAAAGAATTGATGAAAAGAGGAATACACAAGATTGCGGTGTCATTAGTAGCTTTGAGGGAGCTAATGGATGATTATTGTGGCACAATCCAAGACATATTTAGGCTTGACTTTCGTCGCTTCTTTGTGTATGTTTTGGATGTCAAATGGCAAATGAACGTGGTGGAAAAAGGGCCTAATGCAACGATAAAACGCCTTGCAAGTGGCTATGTAACTATTGACTCTACAAAGTTTTGGCAAACAAAGAAAGATAGGCTCGTATTGGCAAGTATGCATTTTTTTACTAATGTGTTTCATGTACATATATATCTAAGCTCGCATACCCCTTGACTTTTGATATGCTAATTAATTACTGCAGTATGTGTATTTGAGTAGGTTATCTATCTACCAATGGTGCATGACATTAAATGGTGGTACGTCATCCCTATTGCACCACGTTCCAAAGTGATGTATAATACATTCACTGATATGGAGCATATGGAGGATGTAACAAGCCGCAATGAAGATGATGTCGAACATGTCAATGAAGATGTTGTGATCGATGATCAAGAAATAAGAGATGATCATGATAATGAGGATGAGTGTGCCATTTCTCATGATCATGAGAATGATCCTACCATTGAGGATGATGGTGATGTTGATGAGGATGATCAGGACATCGATACCATTATCAATGGACAGAATATCGATAGTGGAATAAATTTAATCGTAGCCTTACAAATTAATCAAATGGATATTGATGTTGATCGTTTGGCAAGGATGGATCTTATTGAAGATGAGATCGAACCCTAACCAATCCGTCACTGTATCGTTCTAAATTGATGACATTTCTATTGTATGTGTTGTCTTTTAATTATCATCTCATGATTTATTTTTGAATATATTTCATTGTTGTAAATGCATGTAGTGGGATTGTGTAATGATATATACTATAATGTACTATGAGATGGTTTAAAGAAAATAGTTTTTAATTTTGTAAAGGAATTCAGTTTTTCTTTACCAAGCATGTATTGATGCGTGTGTTAATGCGTGTATTGATGCGTGTATTATTGCGTGTATATACACGCGCTTATACATGCGCTTATAGATGCCAATATACACACGAATTTAAATGCCAAAATACACGCGCCCGATTCTATTCAAATACATGAGCGACCATACACGCGCCCGTAATTTATCGCGTGTATGGCAGCATTGTCTTGTAGTGTAACACATGCTTGACAATAACTAACTTGTCCAAGAAAGAATATCCAGCATACTTCCGAGCAGTCAACTTCTCTTTCAACTAACCTGCCCAAGAAAGAATATCCAGCATACTTTCGAGCAGCCAACTTCTCTTTCAACTTTGAAGAAAGCTCCACAAGCAGGGCGTGAGAGGATTGCACAGTACCTGGTTGCCATTAGCTTTTTGCATGGCTGATGCAGATCACTCTTTGTATGTATATTAAAGTGACAAGGGAATTGTGACCATTTATGTGGATGATTTGATCTACGAATGCAATTCTACAACCATCACACAAGAAACAGAGTAAGTTCCCCAACAACGGCACCAAATGTTATGGGTCATTGGTGCAATCACTATTGAGTAAGCAGTACAACAAGGCCTTGGGGATCTTTCTCTATGCTAACTGAGTCCACAAGCTATTGTTTCAACTTGCTAACGTGACATCTGTCACACACCATTCTATTGCACTCACAAGAAATAGACAATAGAGAAGAAGAAGTCACTCTTCTCTCATCTATACAAGCGATGGAAGCTCACAAGGACGTCACCTGGTGTGGCTGCCTGATTGGATTAGATCAGCTCCACACCGCCTCCTGCGCTTCCTCCTTTTCACCTTGGTGCAACCCTCCTATTGTAGGTGTGTAAATCCTAATGCACTTTCCATGTTCCTACAACTCCAATACAACACAGTACTTGTAAGCATTCACATACAACACTCACACAACACAAAGTGAATACGTTGTAGAAAAGTGAAGAGGCTTTTGTATATTATCCAACGTGTCAACTAAGAGTGATTTGTACATTTTATAGTAGGGTCCTTTTCAAAGAGCCTTTCCTATGTATGGTACTTAAAACATTACAAAGGCGCACAAGCTTGACACTCTCTCGTCCCAATGGCAAGAGATAACTTAGCTCCTCGTCCACTCCACATTGGCAGCTCATGAGGGTCAGAAAACACTTTTTGTGTTACATTTAGAGATTTATCTTCTTGCAGTGCATGTATGTTAAAGGTTTGTGGTACGTGTCTCCTAACTAGTCACCTCACATGTGGGAGAGCTCTCTTGCATCCACCTCAAAAGTTTGTGATCACTTAGATGCTTACGTGTCTCTCTCCTCTTTATCTTTTATACTCCCATATAGCTGACTTTCAACTTGTCTATGGAATTTCTCCACACTCATGCTTGTACCTCATGCACTCTTCATGATTATAAATTTCAACACCCCCCCCAATCATGAGTTGGGTTTAACTTTCCAATGACCGTCCTCACACACTCCTACAATACATGTGGCTCTCTTGTATGCCTTGGCTTTACACTTGCTAGGGCTCTTGCTTGCACATGGTCTATCTCTGATGCATGCACCTTATACCAGCTTGAATTACTTATTTTGATTGCATGCAGCTTATACCAGCTTGAATTACTTATTTTGATTGCATGGGATCCACTTTGACATGAGTTTATGTAACCTTCTGATTGATTTGACAATTTTGAGGTCACGAATAGACTTGAAAGAGGGGTTAACACTAGTTCTGTAATTGGACACTTAAGTGTCCTGAGACACTAAAGTGTTCTGAAAAGTTCTTGAATTTTTGTGGGCAATCTATTAAGAGTTTTGAAATGCTTAACATCCACAGATGTTCCTCAAGACCCAAAAAATCCTTGAGATTTTTTAAATTGCACTTTTCTTAGCTTTTGCAAGGCAATATTTTAATTTTCTTAGACACATGCTGATAAAATGCATGATTTTTGCTGTTTTCAAAATAGTAGTAATTTGGACATAACTTTTAGAAGGGACATAGTTTGATCATGAAACTTGGCTTGATGGAAAGCCCATGATGTAAACTAAATCCTGGAATCATCAAACGACAATTATTGGATAAATTTTTGACTCGCTAATATTGAAATGACGTTCTTTATATAGGTGGAGCATGAATTTTTCTCCTTCCATATGCAAGCTAATAATGTAAAACTTGAGGTGCACCCATGTTATATAGGGTAAATACTACTTTGTTTTGAATTTTCCAAAACTTTAGAGTCACTTTTTGGGCCTCTTCTCATACATGGCCTTTTGCGCAACCTGTTTTTAATACATAAAATGTCTAATTATGAGCCTAATTTTGATTTTCATCAAAGGAAAAAGCTGTGTAAGTGCATAATTTGTTGTAACTATAGGTGTAGACTACTTGTGCAAGCATAGTTATGATTAGTTTTTGATAAAAGATGATCAAATTTTATATTTTTATTTTTTACAGTTTTTTTAGAACTAGGCAATAAGAACCTACTTAAGTGGAGGCTAAGTTAGTGTCATACACATCAAATTATGGCTTATTTATCTCATCTCAGGCTACATTATTTTTTAGTGGCGTGATTGAGTTTTGATAATACGCGTTACTTTGCTGATTTTATGCAACTTTTTTGGAAAAAATTCTAGGAAAGGAAAATGATTTTTTTGGTGAACTTCTACCTCCTTGGACTGATGTATGCTATCAAAATATCTTGAAAAAAATGCTATTGATATCATTGGATTTTTTTTTGAGAGAATGATGCTTTCATATTTGGAAAAATCCTAAAAAATGTTCATTTTCAAGACATATGCTGCTTTGTTGCTTATGTACTTCCAAATAAAAAGGCATTTTATATGTTTAGCATTTTTTACATAAGCATAGGGTTATGTTCTACATGCCCAATGAAGCATTTTGGTTTTTAAAGCCTACATTAGGAGTTTGATTTTTTTTCGCAACCCCCAAAAAAGGACACTTAAGTGTCCTATTTTGGTACCAAACTAGTGTTAAACCTCAACAAGGTTGTTCCCAACAGGGTTGGTCGAAACTCCTCCAGATCAGTAAGTCTCTTCATAGAGCCTATTTTTCAAGAAGTGTAGGTTTAATTCTTGCATGCATGATGTGCGACAACGCGGGTCCAGCCCATGGCCAAGAAAGGCTCCTCTCATACCATGTCAAAGTTTATAGTATCTGAGTGCACACATACGTGCCTCCTAACTAGTCACCTCACATGTGGGAGAGCTATCTTGCATCCACCTCAAAAGGTTGTGATCACTTAGATGCTTATGGGTCTCTCTCCTCTTTTTCTTTTATACTCCATATACTTGACTTTCACCTTTTCTATGGGATTTCTCCACACTTATGTTTGTACCTCATGCACTCTTCTTGGCTGTACATTTCAACAATGTAGTGATAGAGACATAGGCCTTGTTCTTTAGTGGCGGACAGATCATTTCTGCTTGGAGTTTCCTTATGACACCCAGGTGATAGATGTCCTACTCTTGGACATCCTTATGACCCAGGTGATAGATGTCCTACTCTTGGACATCCTTGTAGCATAATTCCTTCAAATGGGAGCTTCTTCATGAACTACCATGCTTTTCCTAGCACGTATTTTGTGGTTTACTCAAGAGGACATTCTTCTGTGGAGCATGCTAGTGATGTGGACACGGTGTGATGCTTTTTTTTGGGACTGAAAAATGCCCTTATATATATGCAGTGGTCTGAGCTTAAGAGTGTTTGTGTGTGTGGACATGCAATAGGCATAATAGTGTAAAGTCATGACAATTTTGCAAATATCCATAGCAATAGGCATAACAGTGTGCCCTTCTAAAAGTCATGACAATTTTGCAAATATCCATAGCAATAGATGCATGTCTTTTTGAGTTGAATAATGGCATCATAGCAGGGAAATGGTAATAATTAGTATACTGCAACAAGGAAGGAGGATTCTCAAAGATCAAGAGCAAAAGCAGGTGCTAGACCTTTTTGCTTAGTTTCCTATGTTGGGTGCCTGAGAGTGCCTTGGTGAGAATGCATCTCAAGTGTGGTGCATTTGCAAAAGCACAAGAAGTATTCAGTGCGCTTCTACTATGGGAGTATAGTCTCTTGGGATGCACTAATGGTTGGTAATGCTGGAAGTGTTCTCAACTCATTTGTGAAATGGTTAGTATCTTGCTTTGCTTATGTGTGACGCTCTTGGCGGAGCCTCAACTCTATTCGACACGGGAAAGATCAAGGGGGATCAATGGTGGGGGATGGGCTGAGGTTTTGCGCCGTTGATCTGGGTGGGCCACTGAGTAATCTCGAGCCTAGCGGGCGCAGTGAATTCTCCTCATCAGCGGGAGGGAAGAGTGAGGACGGGCTGAACGTGCCCATTTAATTTGGGCGGCCGCGGGCCTCAGCTCTGCAGGCCAGAAAATGTGGCCGAGTGAGTTCTTAGCTACGTCCCTTTCTCACACCGTGTTTGTCCTCAACTCCGTCAACTACCCCACAAGCTTGCTGTCGGGTGTTCGAGCCCTCCACCCTCCAGCAGTCTACCTTCGCGACTTCGTAAGACCTCACCTTGCCGCCTGTCGCTCTTGTCAAGTGCGTGTGCATCAAAGGAGACAAGTCTATTGCACACCTATCCCTTTCTCCTGTGTTGTGTGTGTGCGTGCATGCGCGTGTGTATGAGAGAGAGAGAGAACGTGTAATCTTTACTGTTGTGTATATTGCATGAGAGAGAGAGTACGTGTAATCTTTTCTTTTGTGTATGCATGAGAGAGAAAGAGTAGAGAGTATGTATGTCCCTTCTCTTTGCTACCTTCATTGAATGTGGGTCTGTGTACCATATGCATACGAGTGTGTGTATATGGTCATGTGTGTGTCAACTAGTTCATTAAAGAAAAAACTAAAATTTTCTCACTTCCAATCTCATCGCACCTCAGGCCGCAGTGAGTAAGCTAGTTCAGGAGTACAGAAAGTTAACCACATATGCACAAACTATGCATGTGGGTTTCCTTTTAGGAATCTCCCTATTATACTGAGTCTGCCCTACATCTCCGGAGGTTTGACAAAAACTCAGTATGAAGGGCTTTGTGTGAATATATGCTTTTATCTGCATGTGTGTGTATGTGGAGTGTGTGTGTGTAAGAGCATATCTTGATACAGAGTTCTACACCCACTATTGGGCACTGATGTCATAATATCTAGTCCATACTACGCATAATGGAGTTGATAGTTATGTAGTCTTGTGGGTTGACTACATGAGTATGTAATATGCACGTTCCTAAAAGGTGAATTTGGACATGTTCCTAGATTCATCTAGGTATATATATATATGTTATTCGCCAGTGTAGTGCCTCAGAGGATTGTTCAAAAAGACATATCATTTATAGTAAAAGAGTGGATACGATGCGTCACCTAAAAAGGATCATATGCTTGATGTTGAGATTCCAAAGCATCCCATGGGTAGACGGAGATAACAAAAGAGACTGCCTAGGATTCTACCCACATGATCCTCTCATCAATGTGAAGCCGGATTTGCAAACATTGATCTAAAGATACAAAATGCCAAGAAAACATTCCACAAAGAGGTAATTAAAAAAACACACTCTCTTTGGGAGTCAAGGGTGACAAAAAAAAGAGTTCCTACAAGGAGTGGGAAGAAGATTATGTAAAGAAAAGGATAGAGGAGTGGGAGAAGGGAATGCATGCTCACATTGCTAGCATATGCAGAGAAGGATTACACAAGGCTATAATGTCGCGATAAGTATAGTTATTTAGTCTTGAGAAATGGTAAATTATGCATAAAACATTTGTTTAGATACTAAATTTCATAAGGTTTTATATAGGAGAAATAAGCCAAATCAAGAACCGATGTCCACGAGATGAGAGATGATAATCAGGTTGATATCCATGAGATGGGAGATGTTGATGTTCATCATGGCGAGATTAGATTGATGTTCAGGACGATGATGAGGCCGGTTTGAATGAGGTGGGAGATGCCAATGTCCATGACATGAGAGATGATGTTAAAACTACCTCAGTAAGCCTTTGTTCAATATTTCATAACAAAAAAAACCATCTACACCCATTGACATTGCGTCTCCCAAAGAGTAGCGAAAAGAGATACATGAACGTAGTTATCAACAGTAGAATATTTGATTGCCATAGTCCAGCCCCGAAGTACATGTCAGTTTATATGGATAGGTAATTGTTATCATTGTATGCTTCTCACATTATCTTACTTGTATGATGTCCGTTCTTTGGCTAAGTTCATTTGTAAATTGTAATAGGTTCTTAAGACATGGTATGATTTACGATTTGAGATCCTTAAGACCGAGGCTACATGTGGACTGTGACTTTAAACTTATGGATGGAGGTGATGTGGATGTGGAGGCTAGCATAAACTCTTTGAATCTTTTTGTCTTGTAAGTTTTTTTTTTCTGTGTCTCTTTAAGAAACATTTTTGTGTATACCCTAATATTAAAGAAGTTTTATATAGGTGGATGGACTACACATTGCCAAATAATGTGATAGATCATGTGTGGTTTGTGGATAGCTTATGGTTGTTATTTATGTCCCTTGAAGTTGATAATATGTCAATTTAAAATTTCTTTGGGAGACTAGATTTTGGGAGCTATATGTTCACCTTTTTCCTAATCCCTGAGCATTTGGATCCGGATACGTTGTGTAAGGCTGCGACAATGGAGGTATGTTTACCATTAAACAATTAGCTATTATAGAAAAAAAACTACTTTTATGCAAAAAACTACTTTTATGCTTATGTGGTTTATATTTTATGTACAAGATTCCTCGACAACCTAATGGGTTTAATTGCGGGTTTTATGTTATGGCTACCATGTGGTTTTTGATCAAGGGCAGATTACAACATTCCAAGCCTAGAAATTAGGTATAAGCTTGCATCTCTATGTTCTTTAGTTTCATTGGTTAATTTATCTCTCTATATTCTTTAGTTTCATGGTTAATTTATCATTTCATTTACCTTCTTGATATGTTGTATTTAACTTTGAAAAGCTTGGTTTTCACATGCAGATGTAGAGAGCATGAAGGGTGACCTCCAAGCCTGATCCAAACTTACATGTTGGAGACAGCCATGTGGCAGTAGATGATGGAAAACCTTTGGGGTTTTACATCTTTTTTGTATGAGACGGTCATATGTTGCTAAACGGTCATATGTATGAGACCACCTAGCCACATTGGGATTGTATATCTTTTTTGTTTGAGATGGTTTTTTGTACAAGATAGTTTGAGACTCTACATCTTTTGTATGAGATGGTTGTATACCACTAGATGGTCATTGAGATTATACATCTTTTGTTGTATGAGATTATACATCTTTGTATGAGATTCTACATCTTTTATATGAAATTCTACATCTTTTATATGAGATTATACATCTTTTGTATGAGTCATGGCTCATATAATCTTGTCAAAAGTAAGTTATGGTTGCGAATTTGGGTTTTATATTTTTCCATAAGTGTTTTGTATGAGACAGTCATTGAGATTTTACATCTTTTGTATGAGTCATGGCTCTTGTAATCTTGTCAAAAGCACGTTATGGTTGCGGTTTTAGGTTTTATATTTTCCTTTTCTCAAGCTTTTGTCATTGTTCCTTAAGAATATCAATTCCTTGTGCAAGGAATCTCACAAGATTTTGTTGTGCCTCAAGATTTGTGTGTTTACCCTTTGTTATTAGCTACTTATCTCAAAACAGTATCAAAGAGTTAAGTACTCTTATGCCAACAAGCGATCACAATAATGCTCCATCATTAATTGTCTCTTTGATTAAAAAAAGAATTATGCTTAAGAGAAGGATGTTCTCTCTATGTTTGTATTAAAGTGGATGCTAATTATGTTTACTGACCACACTATTAACTCTATTGGTGATAATCTTCTTTGCTGTGAAAGAAATCTCAGGTTCTAGAAATTACTTTCACAACAGAGACCTTAGCTGCACTGTTGTATAAAGTAATCTTTGGCTCTGAAGATTGCTTTCACAGCCCGGGATTACTTTACACAACCTGATTGCACTATTGTAAAAAGTAATCTCAGGATGTGAAAGCAATCTCAAGAACCCGATATTACTTTCATAGCCCAAGATTACTTTTACAACAGAGACCTAAACTACATGTGGGTCTCAATTGTGAAAAGTAATCTCGGGCTGTGAAAGTAATCTCCAAAACCCAAGATTACTTTCACAGCCCAAGATTACTTTCACAGCAGAGACCTTAACTGCATGAGGTGTGGGTCTCTATTGTGAAAAGTAATCTCAGGCTATGAAAGTAATCTCTAGAGCCCGAGATTACTTTTCACAACAGAGACCCACATGCAGTTTAGGTCTCTGCTATGGAAGTAATCTTGGTAATCTCGAATTCTTGAGATTACTTTCACGTTACTTTTTACAGTAGAGACCCACATGCAGTTTAGGTCTCTACTATTAAAAGTAATCTCGGGCTGTGAAGAACTTGAGAGTACTTTTCATAGTAGCGACCCACATGCAATTTAGGTCTTTGTTGTAAAAGTGATCTCGGGAACAGTAATCTCGGGTTCCCGAGATTCTTTTCATAGCAGAGACCTAACAGCAGAGTCAAAAAGCAAAGATGTTGACATGTTTTGCATGCATTGAAGTTGTCTCTTTATCACCACCACACCACTTTAGATGAATGCAAAAATAAGACATTTAAAACACCAAAAACTTTATAAAAAACTTTAATTGTTGGGAAGTTTCAAGGGAGTTAAAGTAACAATAACTCGGTCGAAATGTGTTGTGTATACATAAGCAAGATCCTTACTTGAGATGCAAAAATGTCATGAATTTTATTTGCATCTAGAAGAATAAAAGGGAATGACTTCTCTTCATATTGCAAGTTACCATACTTGCAAGAAGTGATTTTAGAATAAAAAGTATTAGCATTATTGCAAACTTTGACCTCCTTGCCAATATGAGACTCGCTTGTGCTTCGGTAAAGCCATGTCTCTTGCTCAAAGGTAGCAAGGCATGACAAGTATGACATGAGATAGTAATTTTTGGATCCACGAGCAACATTTTGGTGCAACAATTTGGACAACAAGTTCGAGGCCTTCTCTCAAAACATACACAATGTCGACCACGTTGATGCTTAATAATGTCATTTCATTCATAATCTGTGAAGAAGATGGGTCAACTTCATATCGGCATAGAATCTTCTCTCCTTCAAGCAATTTTAAAGTGTGCTTTTTTTATGATCCTTTGATGCTAAACCAACTAGAATCAACTATCACATGAGAATAAAAGAACAAGATTAGAAATTTACATCACTAGCAAGCTACACAAAAACAAGTCAAAAACATATACCTATTTCTTGCTTCTGCTTAAAGAAACCAAGTAAGGTTCCACCCATGTGACTACCAATCTTTGAATCCCCACAAGTGCATACATTAAATCCAAAATGGATCGATTTATATGAGCTTCCAAGAGCATGTATTTGATATATTGCCATATCCGCTGCACTAAATTTGTTGTGTCAACATTTCCATAGTTGAAAAGGCATCCAAACTTTGGCCATCATTTTCTCCACATACAATTTTGTCCACACCAACAAATGTTTATAACATAACGGATGACATTGTTTTGGATTGAATACTTCTATAGAAGTAGTGGATACCTTCCCTCAAAATCATCTTTTGTAACGGAATTCATAAGGTTTGACATTGAAGTATATGTATCATCTCTCATCTCCTTTGGAACCTAAATTTACAAACAATGTTTGCATATTTCACAAAGCTATAAATATAAAGGGCAATCTAGGTGGGTAATAAAATAAGCTTGACTATGAAATGGATTAGTTCTACCTGTGGAAGAAAATTCTCGACCCAAGCCTTCTTAGAATGGAACCAACATAGCAAGAGGTGACGCAATCTAAATCGGAGTTCCATTCTCTTGAAATTTCCAACAATATGGATCTTCATTCACCACCTTGAGTATAGCCTCTAGTCTTGTTGTGACTTGTCAATAACAAGTGCAGTAGGATGAACATGACCCATTTTAGAGAGAATAATCCGCAATGTCAAGTCCAAGGCAATGACTTCATGGTGGGTTCCCACATCACATGTGCATAACATGAACCAAATTGGTATGCCAATACCAAGTTAGTTTGGTAGCACTGTAGTATATAAGGGTAACCCAAATATGTTTGTCTTGAAAGTGCTATCTATGGCACATGAGTTGTTTTTAGAGGAGAAACGTAAAGTCATTCCTAACATCCAGTCATCTTGCAAAACCAAGATGAAAGGCCTATCTTTGGCATCCTTTGCACTTGGATTATAGGGTTGGCAATATAACGCCTACATAACAACAATGTGTGATATACCCCAATGCAACACATATGGTAGAGATCTCCAAAGTACTGTGAAGTTTACAATACACTACCTTTTGTTGTTGTTTCAATACTAAAGCCTCCATGTACATTGACTCCCAATCATCTTTTGAAACCTTACTTGCATCATGTTGGTGGACTCAAATAATTACTCTTTATGATCTAACAATATTTACTTATAACCAAATGATCATTCTTAATTATCTAATTTAGTCATAAACAAAGAGCAAGAAAGTACCTTTGATATGATAATGAAGAAACCTCTTTAGGAATCATGAAGAACCTATAGATCCATAGCGCAGTCAAGAGTAGATACTCTGTCCATGTGATATCGTTCTTTGGATAAGGATATTTTTGCAACATGGCGAGAGCTTCCCACATCAAAAAAAATCTTCTGTGCAACATTCTATAACAAATAGGTGAACCAGCAAGTGATATAAGTCGCTTCTTGTGCTTGGTTCATGTCCTGTATGGATTGGATAAATGAAAATGCAAACTTCATCCATGCCATCAATGTATTCCACTTGCACTTTGAAAGTACATCCACATTTCTTTGATGCACGTAACCTCTTTATGTTTCCACTTCGTTTAGCTCCACCTCCTCTATGACACATATAGTCAACCATAGCCTTGGATGGGTGGTGCCTCTGTGATGAACACACCATGACTAGTCTCACCATATGCTCTATTATTATATTCTTCAACTGCATGTCCACATCAGCCCTATTTGTATATATAGCATATGATGGATCCTTGTTTAGATCTCATTTGTGATGCCTAATTAAAGAGCATTGTTGACTCTTTTCTATGATTGCATGTACATCTATTAATAAAATCCTTGATGTAAGATGAGGATATTTCATGCCTTCTGATGTTAATGCACCATGTTGACTTGATCGCTTTAAGCATGGCATTTGCACTTTTGTGTGCTCTTGTGCCTTTGACATAGTGCACAGTTTTTACAATGTTTTCCAATTCCTCAATACATGCAATCTCTAACTTAAATGACCCCTTCAAACAAATACAAAGAGAACCATCCTCTCTCTCTCTCCCAAGCAAAGCTCATCTTTCATTTTCCTCCACTTCTTCTTCAAATCAAGCATTCCTCTATCATCATGACTTTTTAGTATTTCCGAACTTATGGACACATCATCTTGTAGTACTCTTATCATTAAGTTATATAGCTCCTCACTAAAATATAAATATATACGGGATAAATGTTCATTTGTGAAAGACCCCTGACCCCTCTGCGCAACGAATTGAGGGGTGCTAGCACCAAAAGTAGCACTTCTTGCGCAGGAAGAGCCTCTCACTCGAGGCCTCGCCCACAGATATTCAGACAAGAGACTAATCCCTCGGTTCTTCCAAAACCGAACCCGAAAAAACTTCCCTCGCCCAGCAGACATAGGCGATTCCTCCAGGATAATTTTATTCTAACGTAGTCAAGGTCATCACTAACCAAACTGGCTACACCGAACCCGTAAGTCTCATGGTCAGATCAAGGAAAAGACTTACACTTGGATCATAGAGTCTAACGCTTTTTCCTCATCAAGAGGCACAACCGTTGATTCTTTTCCATAGAACAAGGGTTATCCGGGATTTACTTCAACTATCATAACTTAATAGAATTGAGTCTTATTTTAGCAGTCCAGTCTAACCCCATCCCATGGGTTAGCCAACCGCCCAACCACTGTAGTGATAGGATCCATTTAGAAATTGGGTTATGTTTTGCCTCAGCTACCAGGGAGAAAAGCGTTCCTAGGCCCCCTAGCCAGTGCTTCAAGTAAACTTCAAGATACTCACACCACTTACACACTCAATATGAAATTGCCTGATTCACAGATTTAGGTGTCTTTAAAACAATCTTTTAATGAAACCATAGTATCACTGATCATAATCATAGTACCCGGCAATATAATCAAGTATTACATTCATTTCTTCCCCAGTGTACCTATGGCATCATTGGCAATAACCAGAACGCTCACCACCTATTCACTCAAGGGCCTTTTCGATAGTTACTAGCTCATACTAGTACCTGGAAATATAATCACATAAGAAAGATCCAGATGGACTCTCCATTGAAGATCAACAAGATCAACCAACAGATCCATATAAAAGAGCCATGGACTCATCCATTGAAGACCAACAAGGCCAATCAACCAGATCTATGCCTGAGTTCAGAAAACAACTCTAACTCCTTGTTCATTTTCTTCCTCGATGCACGCGTGGGTATTTTCGACCCAGAGCCCGAGCACCGTATGGTCAGTACCCTCTAGGCTCCTTCGCAAGTCACCTAACGCTTCACTCATAGGCCGCTTCCTTGGTCCCTCATCCACCGTACCGGAAGCTCACCATTTAAATCAAACCGAGGCTGGTCAAGACCTCGGCCGACCTTGCTACGCGGGACGTCCTCCATTGACTTTCCGTCAACTGTTGCAACTTTATCACGTAGGTCTCCACGACCTCATTCAAAAGATGGTCAAAATGCTTCCCCAGCATTCTTGACATAAAACGGTCATTTAAAAACATGTCATAAATACAGTTTCTAACGAACTCTCATCTTTCCACATTGTTCCACATCATTTCTCATTATTCCACATTCTTCTACATCAATTCACATTGCTTATTCCACATCCAGTCATATGTATTCCCATCGTCCTTCATCCATTCTCATCATCCAATCACATCATATTACATCTCATCACATCTATCCACATGTATCCTCATCACATCACATCACAACATATCCACATCACATCTCATCCATTCATATCACATCACATCCATCTACATTCATTCAGATCCACATCACATCCACATATCATCGCATCACGTTCACATCTATTTACATCCATTCACATCTACCCAAGTCCACATCACATCACATCTCATCTATCCACATCACATCTCATCCATTCACGTCTCATCACATCCAGTCACATCTCATCACATCCATTCACATCTCATCACACCCATTCACATCCATTACACCCATTCACATCTATCACACCCATTCACATCCATTCACATCTCATCACACCCATTCACATCCATTACACCCATTCACATCTATCACACCCATTCACATCCATCACATTCATTGCATCCACATCACATCACATACATTCCATCCACATCTATCCTTATCACATCACATTCATTCCATCCATATCACATCACATTCATTCCATCCACATTACATCACGTCCACATCTATCCACATCACATCTCATTCATTCCATCCACATTACATTACATCCACATCTATCTATATGTCATCACATCCATTCACATCTCATCACATTCATCCACACCATCCATTCATTCACATTCACATTCACATGCACATCTATCCAGATCCATCCATTCATTCACATTCACATCTATCCACATCCATCCATTCATTCACATGCACATCTATCCACATCCATCCATTCATTCACATTTACATCTATCCACATCCATCCATTCATTCACATTCATATCTATCACTTCACATATCAATCTGATCCATTTACATCACATCACACCTATTCACATATCATCACATCTCATTCATATCTCATCACATTCACATCCACATCCATTTACATCGCATCACATGTCATCACATCACATTCACATCTTATCACATTCACATCCACATGCATTTATATCACATCACATCGCATCACATCTCATCCACATCTCATCACATCCACTCACATCACATTCACATCCACTCACATCACATTCACATCCACATCCATTTACATCGCATCACATCTTATCACATTCATTTATATATTGTATTTTCATTCCTTAAGCTTTATTAATGAGAACTAATTCTAAACTTTCGGTTACTCATTGGATCCTCGATCCTTCCAAGGATTCTAGATTCTCTTTTTCTGAATAAGAATTATTCAAGTTTTCTCGATGGATATTTTCATATTCTTTCTCAAAATTCTCAAGTAAGATATATTCAATATTCTTCTTTTTAAATAAAAGATTCATAGGATTTATAAAAATCAATTCTACCCATATTTCCCAATAAAAATTAATAATACTCAAAATTTCACTTTTGATAAATACTCATAATTTGAATTATGCCAAAAATTTCTCTTTTACCATTTAATTACTTGGATCTCAAATATCATGAGAATTTCTCTTTTTGCATAAAAATAAATTTACCAAAATTTACTCTTTTCTCACAATCAGTTAATTATGTATAATTATAAAAAAAAATTATTTCTCATGAATATGATGAAAATCATTCTTTTTTCATAGGATGTCCAATCCTAGAATATGGTAGGAAGTCCTCTTTTAGCATTATGCATAAAAATAAGATATGTATTATTTTCTAAAAATTTTGTCATAGCTTCGCTGCTAGTACTGATAATTCTCAATCTTCGCTAAAGAATAAAAGCTTGCAATGAAAATATGATAGTAGTTCCTCTTTTATGCTTAAAATCAAACTCTGAATTTAAATCATAATTTTAATCATAATTATAACTTAATTATGATTATCCCACTAGATTAAGCTAATTGCATTATTTCTCTTTTTCCAAATTGATATGATAATCTATTTCTCATTCAAAATCAATCAAAGTAGTTTTTAACTACTTATAAATAATCTAAAAGAAATAACCATTAACACAAAATCATAAAAATACCATTTTCTTAATCTCTACCTTATCAAGCCTAGAGTTTAGTTTTGAATTAAGAGACTATCATTGAGAAGCATCCTTTTTCAAGGGATTTATCCATAAAGAGAGAGAGAGAGATTTACTTAAAGAAAGCATTACAAATGAGCATAAAGATTAACTTTCTCTTAATTCAACATTAAGACTTTAAGGGAAAGCTTGATTTGAATTAAAACAATTATTTAGAAAGCTTCTCAAGCTTGAGAGGGGTTGAGAAGAAGAAAGTCAATGAGATAAATTGGAAAAAATCATAAAATTTGATTTTACCTCCAAGTTTGGCTTG
Organism: Cibotium barometz; assembly: GCF_041138505.1. NCBI lineage: Eukaryota > Viridiplantae > Streptophyta > Polypodiopsida > Cyatheales > Cibotiaceae > Cibotium > Cibotium barometz. The sequence continues at coordinate 33,101,039 of NC_141087.1, read as the reverse complement.
ATTCTCTATTAGCAGTGAAGCCCCCGACCAATCAATTGGTCCACCAAGAGGAGAAGAGCGATTCCAAGAGTTGTTGTAGAGAGAGAGAGAGCTCCAAGCTCCCAAGAGAGAGAAAAATTTAAGGGATAATATAAAATATGATTATTTTAATATAATACTGGCATGGTATAACTCCAATATTTTTTTACAAAATACTGACAATTTATTTATAGGTGAGGGAGGCCACTAACCAACTCCAACTGGGTTCTAGAATTTTCCAGGTTCAGTTTGACTCAATTTGGACAAGATTTAGACCAGTTTGGCTCCCTTTGATTTGGTTTGATCGAGGAGAGAGGAGAGATAAAAATATCACTTTTTTTTTAAATTAAAAACCCTTCCACACATGTGAAAAAGCTGCCTACCTCAAGAGTCTTCCTCTCCATACCAAGGTGTCAAAAATGCATCATTATTCCCAAAATATCTCATTTTTTTAGTAATATCTCATAATTTTTAACCAATAAACCTTGTACTCAGTCAACTCTTCATCTTATGTGAACATTTAGTCATTTTTGAGTATTTTCTTTTATTCTTTGGATTTATCTCATCCCAACACTTGGATTAATCCAATTGGCCCATTGGAATCTTAATTGGACCATAATTAAAAAATGATTTATGTCCATTAGATGGTATGCATTGATTTTTATGATCAACTATGGTCTTTATGGATTCGAGGAGCTTCTATGCTTTTATCCATGGTTTTATAAGGATCTTTTGATCTTTTAAATCATTACATGTGCTTTGAAGGTAGCATTGGCCTTCGTTTTTTGCACGTAATTTTGGAGTATATTTCTTGTACTCTTGTACATATTCCAACTCGGATACCTAGTTGCTTATATATCTAGGTGAGTTATTTTTCTACCCTAATTTTATTGTGTTTTGGGTAGTTATCATTAGAAAGGCACCAATAATTCAATTTCTTTTTTAATGATGTACTCAGAAGGAGTTATTCCTTGATGTAGTCTCAGGTATATAGAGACAGGTTTTTGTATGTGAAAGTCTGGATAAGGCCATCTTATTCCTTTTATATAGGATTTTATTCATATTTTTCTAGACGACATATTAGGGAGTTTCAAATTGTTAAGGTATGTATGGGTGGTATCATGGTGGTATAGGACGCTAGTGATCCCTCACATATATTATCTTATGGGATAATTTGGGCTCAAGATTGTTGCTTTGCTTACATCACTTAGCATGTTGACCTCAACATTCAAAGATAATCTTATTTTCTAAATTCACTAGAAGTTATAGTGTGGGCATATCTCGTCGACATTTTCACTTGTTGAAATCTCTTTCTTTAGAGTTCAAACAAGTTTATCTTGTTGTGTTCGGATAAGGAAATTTGGATTCTTCCTTTGTTGGCATTTCTTTCTCTAGTTCCGTACTTTAGGTGATTTATATAGTCAACCTGATTATTTACGGATGGACATATGTAACTCATCGAGACGTTGATGACTCTCTATGTTGATATAGGTAACTCGAGACGTTGATTATTCCATATGCAGATGTGGGTATGTCGCGGCGGCGATGAATCCCTCTGCTGTTATAATGCCATGCTTTCCTACTTTATTCTGAAAGGTTTACAACGAGGAAGTTACTTTGAATGTGAATTGCTCTGATCATCCGCAGTAGTCTGATGGGCAAACAGAGTGTATGAATCAGATTGTAGAGGATATGCTTCGTGCATGTCTCTAGAAAATCATCATATTGGAAAAAATATCTTCCAATGATGGAATTTGCCTATAACAGTTTTAAATATACGGCTACCGTGCATACTTATGTATGGGTATTAACCCAGGGCACCTATTGATGTCGGTCTTAAGGACATCAAGCTTGATGCATCGAGGGATTTCTTGCGTAATATGCAGGAAATGCTAACCGAAGCTCGGGATTCTATCAGGAGTGCTCAAGATAGGGCACGGTTTTATGCTGATAGGGGATGATCATCTCGGTCTTTTGAACCAGGAGCGTTGGTTTATTTTAATGTTCCTAAAGATTCTCAGACTTTGTCAATAGAAAAATGCTCGAATTTATCTCCTCGATATTGTGGTCCATTTCGAGTTATACATCGGATTGGCACGGTTGCGTATGAACTAAAACTACCTCCAATTGTTAGAGTTCATCTGGTCTTTCATATCAATAGATTGAACTTAGGGAAATTGGGAGAGGTGAGGATAACACAATTACTCCTCAAGAACTCGTTGAAGTCGATGAATTATCCTATGTTCCACATGAACCTGATAAGGTACTTGAATTTAGGGAAAGGAAACTTTGTATACTTGACTAATCCCTGAGGTTAAAATTAGGTGGAAAGATAGGAAAATTGAGGATTTGACTTGGGAGTCGGTTGAGATTGTTCAGCGCAGTTCTCCTTCTTTTCATTGCAAGAGTGCAATGTTTTGAGAGAGGGGAAGTATGTTATATGTACATTATGTGTGCTATGTTATATACACATTATGTGTGCATATACTAGGAGGCTAACCCACATTAGGCTTGTGAGCATGGGAGCATGGGAACAAGCTCTAGTGGAGCATGGGCTAGGACTAACCTTAAGGGTTAAGGTTAGGGTCAGACATCCAAGGGTCACACATAGGGAATGGAAAGTCAAGAGTCACTTGAGGGCCCTCCTATATAATATAGGGGCATAGGGCACACTCAAGGGGGCTTGAAGCTTCGAAGCTTGGAGGCTTGGAGGCTTATGCTATGGTCTCTTGTGTAGAGGTCCATATCTACTCATCTACCATTTCACACTATAGCTACATGCTATTGGATTGGAGTTATACCTCTTGATGGTATGGGACATCAAGGTAGAGGTATGATGTATTTCATTTATGATTCATGTGTGCATCCCTTGGGCTTGGGGGTGGTTGGGTGGTTGAGTTTATGCCTGATTTATGCATGTTTATGCATAACAATTATCTAGAGAGATCTTAGGGTTTTAACATTAACAGTCCAAGGCCTCGTGTACTCCTCCATGTAGTCAAGAGTACCTTCGTAGTCCTCTTTTGCCAAGAGGATGGTTGTTCCAAAGTTAATCTCGCGAGAGAAGATGAAGAAAAGTTCCTCTCTGTGAAGCCACTGGGTCCTCTTCAAGAACTTGAGAAACCTTTCGTATGCCATGTTTGGGTCCATGGTGGAAGGGAGTGACGACTGCTAGAAATGGAGAGATAAGTGGTGAAAGAGAGAGGAACTTCAAAACAAAGTGTTAGAAAATGAGAGAGGTCCTATATTTATATACCTCAAAATTAAACATTGGGCATTTTAGACTATAACATAAGTGACGTAAATAATCCCAAATTTATATAAAAATATAAATTATATCGACAAGACATAACACAAGTGGTCATTCACAAGGAACCATCATTTTATAATAGGTTTGATACAAAACCATCTTAAATTTTTTTTTAAAGACAAATAGCCCCTCGATGACTTGCGGCACTAATTCTGAAGTTGAAATTTGCATCCACCGTTACTCCAGTCTTTGCAAACCTTTAAGTTCTTCTCCAAATGTCTTTGCAAACCTTTAAGTTCTTCTCCAAATGTCTTCCAATCTAAACAAGGAAATTTGCATCCACCGTTACTTTGCATCCACCGTTACTCCAGTCTTTGCAAACCTTTAAGTTCTTCTCCAAATGTCTTCCAATCTAAGCAAGGAAATTGAAGGGTAATAAATAAAACAACATACTCAAAAAATACAAAGCAACGTAAATTTACAAATATTAAAGCTCACCTTTCGTCGGCCAATCTTGATGCTTGCTTCTTGGACATCTTGAAATCCCAGAATGAGCAAATGCTCTGGAACATCTCCTAAGCTCCATTCATTGCTTGCATTCACCATCTCAATTGAACCAATAGGAAGAGTCACAGATAAATCTATGGGTGTATCCACACCCTCACTTGATTGAAAGGGAACCCACTCCCCATTCTTCTTCATCCACCGTTCATAGAAAAATCGAATGGATAAGCTCTAACGAGTCTTCAAGTATCGAAAGGTCACACTTGAAGGCACCACTTTACATGACTAGATGTCCCCTTTGTGAAACCTCTCCACAATATTCCATCCAATTCTCAAGACATTGTTAATTTGTTCAATTTGCAATTTCTTGCAAATGAACATTGTTGGGGTGGGTTGTGGAGAAAGCTTAGAGAACATAAATACAAATAGATGGATTGGAGCAAACCATCCAAGCCCCACAGACTTAGAGACCTTAGAGAATTTTAAGGAGGAGTGTATGTCAGAATACATCTTGTTTTCGAAAGCATTAACGCTCCACCTATCCGGAACTAGCCACCCTACACTATGTAAAGAGTCCATAGGGATCTCCTCAAGGCTACCATATTCTGTAGGCCGAGAAGGGACTTTGTAAGAGTGTGTATAAAAGAATATATTTTTGTTGAAGAGGGCTCTATGATTCTCACTTGGAAACATAAGCTCACTAATTGTACTATGAAAAGCACTAAACACACCAGTGAGGCTTCTCAAAGGTTGTTCTTCAATATAGCTTGATGGGAAAATATCTACAACCCACATACCATAATTAGTAAAACAAAACAAGACATTTCCAAAAAAAATTACAACCACATACTTACAGTTGCAGGGAGCCTATTCCTCTCCATGGAAGGAGGAAGATACATGTCTACAGCCATGTAGACATGTTGTATTATTGCCTTGATTTCTCCATTCTTATCCTTCTTGAAATGAAGAATCCTTCCCTTCCAATGGTGTTCCAAAACACCACAATTAAGAACTCGATGTGGCCTTTGTGGACTTGGTTGCATATAAACCCAATATTTTACCCTAAATGGATGCCCGATCCACTCACCTTCATCATCTGTAGTGTTGTAGAGAAGGTAGACAAAGATGGAATCACTTGGTCTCTTACTAGAGGTAGGCATAATGAGATGTATGGGTGAAGAAGAGTGAGGAAAAGAGACGGCACAATAGCTTAAGAAATGATTAAAGAAATAGAAGATTATGAAGGAATAGAAGATTAAAGTTTGGTATGGGTGAGCAAGAGAGAGCAAGATGAGATTAGGGAGAGTACAGTAGCTTTAGAGATGATTATGTAATAATAGAAGATTACAGAAGCTTGTAGAAGAGGATTAGAGAGAGATTACAAGCTTAGAGAGCTGAAATGAGCTTTAAAAATGGGTTTCCCACCATAGAATAAGACTAGTAGCCTTTTTTGAGGTAAAAACACCTTTTTGGAGAGAAAACCAAAATTTTAAAATTTGGCCCAGCTATGGACTTTTTTATTTAAAAATGTTGGCCCATGTCATTTCAAAAAGGAGATTTGACCCTTGCCTTGAACTTTGGTGTGACCTCTAGAGAGAGGTGGAAGATAGGGAGACAAGGCTAAGAAATGTAATAACTACCCTATATTTTATAGCTAAAGCTAGTGAATAGAATGTGCACTCCCCCACCCTCTTCCCATTGGTGGATATCTTGACTAGCACTAATTTTTTGATTAGTAAAGGGCCCATTTTTATAGTGCATTTTTTCCCTAATGGAAGTGATGGCTTCATTTGGAGAGGTTTATAATTTGAAGGAAAATTCCAAGCGATGGGTTGTACCGTTGACTAGGATTTCGCCCACCATGGCCCCTCCATCCAGAGAGATGTACCTAGAAGTTGTCGATCGTGAGGCTTTGGTGCAAATGTTCTCCAGTGCATGAGTATGGATATGTACTCATGAAGCAGCGGCTACATTAATTTAGCCAAAAGAATAGTAAGCAATAAGCTTAACAAATATATAGTGGCTATTGTGTGATATGGCTTAATCCGTGGTAGGCTTAAATCGTGAAAGTGCAGGTTCTTAAGCCGTGAGATGGATTCCTTGAATTGTAATTCCATGAGATGGAATTCCGTGAATTTATAGATTTTGATCCTTTTTTTATTTATTTTATGGGTCATCTAGGTCATGATTTGCAAGAAACGGCTTCTTATACACTCATTTCTAACTTCCAGAGGGGTGACAAGAGCATTGTTATTCTGTTCGTGATGTGCTCCTAAGCCTTGGAACATAAAGATAAAGGAGTCCTCTATGGCTAACTCCTTGGTGCAAAGTTGGAGAAGGTTTTTTGAGAAGGTGACTTGGTCAGGAAACTGTCAAAATGATGCATCTCTGGAATGCCATATATGGACCTCCAATGCTGCATTTGAAGATGGTGTGGCTCCTATAAATTGTCTATAAAAGACAGGCCAAGTCTATGCATAGGAAAGGGCTCAGAAGATGGTAGGACATATGGGACGATGAAATATTGTAGTGGAGGAGTGTCTCCGACTGCATTGAGAGATTCGGGCTATCCTGGAAGGAGTCACAGGTTCTTAGTAGGGTTATGGGTAACCGGAGGGAGGAGTGGCCCACTTCACCACTTAGAAGTAGGCCACTGATGTTTAACACTAGTCTTGTACCATTACAGGACATTTCTCAAAAAAATCATGTCACTTACAAGTACATTTCTTGAATAGTCCTTTGCAAACATGGATCTACATGACCAAGAGCAAATGGCAAAAATAATTTGGCTAGTAAAAAGTAAGTTATGTGATTGTATGGGCCAATGAATTAGTGACATGTCTAATTTTCTTTGCGTAATGACATTAAATTTGACCTAGATTGATAAAAAAAATCCCAAACTATAATACTAAACTTTCACAGAACCTTTATTTTATGTACGACCTAGAATGAGTGTTAATCTCATGAATAGAGAATTCATATTTCTTCGATTTAATACAAGTTGGATTGGCATAGATGTTACTCGTGAAAGATGTAAGCTTTGAATGGTGATGCATGTTTCAAAAGTGGCCCAATATCTTTAGAATTGAGCTACTATACACTTATAAGGATACTACATGAAGACACACTCAAAATATAATAACATTGGACAATTATAACGAGTCTATCTTAAACTACAAATCCTATCTACGTTATTAAACTAGCCAAAATTGGACTTCAATGATTTTACATCACATAATAGCCAAATTCATGTAATACTTCCAATTTAGGTTAAGATTAACTATTCTTCACTAGCAAGGTTAATCTACCTATGTTTTGGGCTTCCAATTATGTTTATAGTATCAATATAGCATGTGTACTCTAATTCATCATAAGATTTAGCAGAACCACTTACAATAATCATGCCTTTAAACACCATTATATGTATGCTTACCTCTCCCGAAACTCACATTTGTTCCATAACACCATGGAAAATCTATATGCCCATGCTGTGTGATGCTATTGAGGAGGTTACTACTACTTCAGTTACCACTACAGTGGATGTTCCTCTTCCTCTTACTCTGTGTGAGAATTTTGGATTGTGGTTAGGTGTGTCCGTGACCGTGCTTGGGGCGTAGTGGTACTTCCCCAGGGATTGAAGGATTGGGATTTGGTTGGACCTGTGGAGTCCCGACATCAGTTTTCAGAGGGGGCAGTTGAGTTTTTACATTTGGCGATGCCAACCTTCGAGGAGGGTGCTATTATATAGCATTTGGCTACTCTTGGTACAGAGTTGGAGCAGATGGACTCTTTCTTTTGAGGGTATTATCTTCTCGGAGCTACAGGCTTCTAGGGATTCCTGTGACACTGTGTTTATATTTGGGTTTGGCACCGATATTTGGAGCAGCGCGATGCAACCTTCATGGTTGATTTCTTCTAGAAGAACAGTGTACCTGGCAGCTTGTTTTGTTACTTTTGTAGAGCTGAGTTGCTGTGGAGATTGCTTGTGGAGCTTTCCTAGTACCTGTTGTTGTTGCTGCTTTCTTTTGTCTTTGACAGAGGACGACTTCTTCGGCTTCTCGGAGTTATGTTCAGCATCTGGTGCTGAGAGGGGGTGTTAGCACATTCATCCCTAGTTTCTGCCCATTTGTGTGTCCTTTTGGTCCCATTTGTATGGCCCTTGATTGTGGGTTGGCCACCCCTTTTATCCATATTTTTCTGGGATTTTTCCCAGCCCTTTTGGTATTTTACCAGTCGGCCAGCTCCTCTGCTCCAGTCGGCCAGCTTATTGAGTAGCCCTCCTCACCTATAAATAGGTGGGGCTGGCCTCTTATCATTCATTCAGTCTTGTACATATTTTGCTCCCTCACTTATGAGACTTGTAGTGTCTCTTGCTTGGGACTGTTTTGCTTCAGTATATTCATCATAGTTCTCTCCATATCTCTCTCTCTCTCTTGCACTCTCTGTTCAGCACATTCTAGTGCCACTCTGCTTCCGCTCTGTGCACTCTTTCAGTGAGGCCTTGGTGGTGATGGCGAGAACGCAAAGGCATGGCGATGGCAAGACAAGCAACACGAACACACACATAGAGGTCTCTCTCTCTCTCTCTCACACACCATTAGGAAATTTTTGAGCTCATTTTGGGGCCCTGTAAGGAAGTTTGACCGGAATATTCCCTCCAAAAAGGGGCACTGGATAAAATTTTTGCAAACGAACTCCAAATTTGTCGGACCTCACATATTTAGATTCTACTCTTCAAAAGCTATCCATTGATATATAACACGATAGGGTTCAGAGAAGGGACAAGATAGATACCTAGAAGATTCCTTTTTGCCTAGGAATCTTCTACGTTACGTAGAAGATTCCTAGGCAAAAAGGAATCTTCTAGGTATCTATCTTGTCCCTTCTCTGAACCCTATCGTAACGTAGAAGATTCCTAGGCAAAAAGGAATCTTCTAGGTATCTATCTTGTCCCTTCTCTGAACCCTATCGTGTGTTACGTAGAAGATTCCTAGGCAAAAAGGAATCTTCTAGGTATCTATCTTGTCCCTTCTCTGAACCCTATCGTGTTATATATCAATGGATAGCTTTTGAAGAGTAGAATCTAAATATGTGAGGTCCGACAAATTTGGAGTTCGTTTGCAAAAATTTTATCCAGTGCCCCTTTTTGGAGGGAATATTCCGGTCAAACTTCCTTACAGGGCCCCAAAATGAGCTCAAAAATTTCCTAATGACATACACGAATGAAACTCAAACGGTCATCCCCCCTATCTTTCGGCATGCATGGGTGACATGGCTTAGGCCTAATAATTGCGTGCGCGGGGCCCAACAGCATTTAATAGGCGTTCCCATTATCATGTTCGATTGACTTCTTGACTTTCACCTTGATCTTCGCGCCGACGAAGCCGATATTGGCAAGCCTATCTCCATGCTGATGATCATGATAATTAAGCCGATGATCGGGATGATGCTAAGCCGATATCAGCTAAGCTCCATGAGGTTAAGCCGATATATCGATATAAAATTAAGCCGATATTGCGAAGCCGATACACCTGTTATTTTGCCAAGCCGAAATACGCGTGGAGGCTAAGCCGATGATCGTGGTAATACGGGTCAAATTCTCTGGCCTGACTAAGGTGTTGCATGGCATCCTGGCTTTGCTTTTCTGGAGGCTGAGGGCTGTTTGAAGATCCTGTCATAGCTGCAGTGCACGTGCACAAGCAAGTGATGGCGGAAATATTTCCCTTGAGGAACCATCACGCGTGAAACATGGCTTTGGGTAGATTCCACCGCAAGCTCACCCAAGTGGGGCATCCCAGGTTTGATGCACCCGTGTGCACGGCTTGCGTGAGCTGTGTAGTGCTTTAGAAAAAAAACTATGTACAAGGGGGCTCTTTTTGGCTATATATGAGCCTTCCACCAATTCTGTAAGGTCCTCTTGTGATCACTCAATGCCTTTACCCAGTTGTCAGCTGTAGTTGTTGATTTCATCTTCCCAATAAAGTTGCTAGCATGTTCTTGTGTAGCCCTCGGAATGGCTGGTACTTCAGGGGCTTTGGCTGATGGGTGACCTTAGATGTCGAAGGAGTAACCGGTGATGCTGTAACTGATGTTTTGCTTAGTGGAAGTAGATAGCACTGCTCCCTTTGGGTTATTGGTGTGGCTATTTACGCCCAGAGGTGTATTCTTTCTTACCCATTGCATCTTTGTCTTGTTGAATGGCATCGCCTGAGTTGTGGAAGTAGGTGCAATGGCTCAAGTTTGAGGCTGTTTCTTCTTCGGTACCCAGATTTGAGTGGCACCTTCATAGTATCCTTGAGCTTCGAGAAGATGATCCACCTAGGGGTAATTCTGACATGCTTATTGAGATATTTCATCTCTCCTCTCTCCTAATTCAAGTTTAGTTCCAAAAAGTTAGCTCAATTGACCTAAAAATGGTTAAAAATTGACCAAACTGATTTAGAAAATTCTAGAATCAGTTTGTTTGTAGGAGCTCAATTTTTCCTATAAATAGAAGCCTCTCCCTTTGTTAAAAAATAATAGTGTTTATGCACTATTACTCTACTTCTCCCAAGCCAAGAACTGTGAATTTATTAATAATTCACTAGTTTTTGACATTTCCCTCTTCCAAAGATTCGTGGCCACTCTTGTTACAAACAAGAGTAGAACCCTCAAACCATCAAGCCAAAGGAAAGCTCCAAGAAATTATGTAAGTAGAGATCTTGTAATTTTCTTATTGATTTTTATGCTTTCCTAATTTTTATGATTGTTTGAAGTGATAAATGGACACTATGCCTTGATCGAAAGGCTATCCCCCTCTCTCTTCTTAGAATCAATCCTTCTTTATCCTAGTTAAGTAATAATTATTGGAATTAAACTTTTTAAAATGTTTTCTCTTTTATTAGTGAATTTTGATTAGTCTAGATTATTTTAAAACAATTAGAGTTGATTTTTAAGATAAATTAAGTAGAAAATTTTAAAAAATGATCAACCATCCAAAGGAGGTTATGGAGAATTTTTTTAGAAATAAGTATTATCTTTTATTATGCTAAAAGAGTATTCCCTATCATTTCTATACTCTAAAAGTGTCATTTTCCTGCATAGAAGATGCATATTGATTATTATCAATTAGAGTTAATTTTTAAGATAAAATTAAGTAACAAAAATTAAAAAATGGTCAGCCATACAAAGGAGGTTATGGCAAAATTTTTGGAATTAAGAATTATCTTTTATTATGCTAAAAGAGTAATTCCTATCAATTCTATACTCTAAAAGTGTCATTTTCATGCATAGAAGATGCATATTGATTATTATTATTTTTAAATGCATAAAAGAATAATCTTTTTTTATTATGAAAGTGTTACTTTCATCAAAATAGATTTTTATGCATAAAGGAATAATTTTCTTTTTATTATGAAAGTGTTACTTTCATCAAAATAGATTTTTATGCATAAAGGAATAATTTTCTTTTTATTATGAAAGTGTTACTTTCATCAAAATAGATTTTAATGCATAAAGGAATAATTTTCTTCTTATTATGAAAGTGTTACTTTCATCAAAATAGATTTTTATGCATAAAAGAATTTTTTTAATTATAAAAGTGTTACTTTTATCATTATTGAGTTCTATGCATAAAAGTATACATAAAAGAATATTTTTTTATTATAAAAGTGTTACTTTTATCATTATTGAGTTCTATGCATAAAAGAATATTTTTTATTATAAAAGTGTTACTTTTATCATTATTAAGTTCTATGCATAAAAGTATGCATAAAAGAATATTTTTTATTATAAAAGTGTTACTTTTATCATTACTGAATTCTATGCATAAAAGTATGCATAAAAGATTATTTTTTTTATAAAAGTGTTACTTTTATCATAATTGATTTTCATGCATAAAAGTATGTATAAAAGATTATTAATATTTTATTATAAAAGTGTTACTTTATCATTATTGATTTCTATGCATAAAAGTATGCATAAAAGAAAAAAAAATTTATATTAAAAGTGTGATTTTCATCATAAATAATTTTTATGCATAAAAGATATTTTTTATATCAAAAGTGTGAATTTCATTATAAATGATTTTTATGTAACCATATGCATAAAAGAAATTCTTTTATATTAAAAGAGTGATTTTCATCATAAATGATTTATATGCATAAACATATGCATAAAAGAAACTCTTTCATAATAAAAGAGCTATTTTCAACATAAATGATTTTTATGATGATAAAAGTGTGACTTTCATCAGAAATAGATTTTATGCATAAATAGATGCATATAGAATCTTTATAATAAAATAAGGGTTCTTCTTAATCCTCTGTTTAATTTCCACAAAAATTAGAAAAATGAATAAGTAGATCATCTGTGAGAAGAAATGCTACTGTTCATATTCACTAAGATGGTAATGAGAAAGTTCAATTAAACTATCGAAGTCGGAGATCGAGATAAATGATTATTTTATTCCTCATAAGAAATTCAAGTTTTAGAAATCTGTAAGTAAATATTCGTCGAACGAAATTTAGAAAAAGAGAAATTGAAATAGTACCTTTCGAGAAAGATAGCTTAGGAGGAACCTTTCCAGACCCAAACTCTGATTCAGACTATTGACCAAGACCTAATTCCTTTGTCAAATTCAATCAATGATGTGCCCAGTTCAGGAAAAATGTACTCAAATCCCCCACCGAATCTGAAACTAAGTTAAGACTTTTGATTTTGATCTGAGGATCAAGTTAACAAAATTCGAGAAATTCTGTTTGGAATTCAAACCTGGATCTAGAAGTATTGGGATACGGACTTAAGATTATTCATGGTTTTCAAACAAAATCTAAACTGAAAACTTGCATAGAAACCTTGTTTTCTTAAAAGACTGTCTTATGCCAGAATGCTGGAGGGAGCATTTGGTATATATGTTTGTCTAAGGGAAGTTCAATTGCAACAGCTGGCGGGGAGTGTTCGAGGGACAGCTCACGCGGCGGCAAAGCCTGCCTAGGTCTTGACCAGCCTCGGTATGGTTAAAATGCTGAGCTTCCGGTACGATGGACGAGGGCCGATGAAGCGGTCCCTGAGTGAAGTGCCAGGACACCTAAGGAGGATCCTAGAGGGTTCTGACCAGGAGATGCACGGGCTCGCGGTGCCGAGGACATCCATGCGTATGTCGAGGAAGATATTATATGATGGACCAATGTTTATTGTAATCTGTTACTGGATCTCGTTGTTGCTGACCAGCTGGTCCCAATGGAGAATCTAGAGTGGTACTCTTTTTGTGAACAAGGGATTGAATGGAAATTTTGAATTATGAAATCTGTGATCATATTTGTTTTGTCAATGGATTATTTTTATATGAAAGTTTTAAAGAGGAGTGTGTGCGTATCTGTTTTCTAAAGCTAAAGTTAAGAAAGGCATTTCAATTATGGGTGGGTGAGTACTTGTTTGGTTCCATCGATTCCAGTGGTGGTAGGGTGGTGGCTAACCCATGGGCCGGATGGGGTTAGGCTGGAATCAGTGGAGTTTTAATAATCAAACTAAAGAATCTTAGGATTACGCTAGGAAACAAGTAGATAGTTAATTCCTTGATAAATTTCTCGATTGAGTGGATCAATGGCTGTGCCTAATCTTGATTATGGCTGTGCCTAATCGTGATTAGAAAAAAAGCGTTGAATTGCTCAGATGATCAAATGATATTAGTGATAGTTTCCTTCTATTTGGTTGAATTGCTCAGATGATCAAATGATATTAGTGATAGTTTCCTTCTATCTGGTTTATTCAGGTGGAGGATAGTTTAGATTTTGATCTCGTTAGAAAATTCGTTAAAAAATTTTCAAAAAGGTGGAATCATCCCCGCCTTCCGGGCATGGGAAATTTTTCGGGTTTCGATTTTCGGAGTGACCACCAACCTAGTCTCGTACCCAGACATTCGTGGGCGAGGCCCCGAGTGAGAAACCCTGCCCTGCGCATGAGGGGGCTGCTTCCACTGTTAGCTATCGGGAATCCGGTGCGCGGAGGTCTGAATGGTCTGCCAGGTGCCAGAGTGCTTTTGATAAGCTAAAGACTACCTTGGTAACCAATCTCGTCCTGAAGCTGCCAGATTTCTCTCTACCCTTTAAGGTAGTAATTGATGCTAGTGGTTTTGCCCTGGGAGGTGCACTCATGCAGGAAGGTCATGTAGTGGCCTATGAATCCCGAAAACTCAGAACGCATGAGAGGAATTATGTTGTCCACGACTTGGAACTACTTTCAGTAGTATATGCTCTGAAATTATGGAGACATTACCTACTGGGTCAAAGATTCACTTTGATGACTGATCATCAGAGCTTAAAGTGGATCTTCACTCAGAAGGATCTCAACATGCGCCAAAGAAGGTGGATGCAAACCTTGCAGGAATTTGATTTTGAAATCAAGTATCGCCCAGGCAAAGAAAATGTGGTAGCAGATGCTCTCAGCAAGAAAGCCTCCTTGCTTGCAATTACTAGAGTGTCAAATCCTTTGATTATTGAAGCAAGAGAGAAGATCATGCAGGATAGATTCTTTGGCCCTATTTCTACCCTACTTATGCAAGAAAGCAAAACTCCACAGGAGTTGAACCGAGTTCAAGGGTACAGCCTGGATGATGGAATTATGTATTATAATCGCAGGCTATGCATTCCCAATGATGAGGGAACCAAAGGATAAATTTTGAATGAATCCCATGACAACCTTATCCAGGTTTCATCAAGACCTACATGTCTGTAAAGAAAAGCTTCTTTTGGCCTGGTCTGAAAAAGGATGTATTGAATCATGTACGTCAATGTCTGACATGCCAGAAAGTCAAAGCTGAAAGAGTAAAAATTCCTGGGAAGTTACATGCATTGGACATCCCCCAGATGAAGTGGGAATGTATCACTACGGACTTTATTACTGGATTACCTTCAGTGCAATCAGGTTACAACTTCATTTTCGTGGTAGTTGGCAGACTAACCAAAGTTGCCCATCTGATCCTAGTAAAAGAAACCTACACTGCAGTGGATGTGGCCAGAGTGTTCCTCAAAGAAATCTTCAGATTGCATGGCCTACCCAGGAGAATAGTAAGTGATCGAGATCCCAAGTTTACTTCAAGGTTCTGGACTGCATTTTTCAAAGCAGTGGAAACTTTCTTGAATCTCGGCACAGCTTATCACCCTGAGACCGATGGTCAAACTGAAAGGGTAAACCAAGTAATAGAAGATATACTTCGGTCATGCTATGGCAGAGAACCCAAGAAGTGGCTAAGCTATCTGCACCTAGTCGAGTTTGCCTACAATGCTTCTTATCACAGAAGTATTGGGATGAGCCCTTTTCAAAGCTTTGTATGGACAAGATTGCTTAACTCCATTAACTTGGTCCGACCCATTGATTAGGGTCGAGATGTCTAGACAGATGCTTGATGACATGGAGCAGCAGATGCAGGCAATTCGTAAAGATATAAAAGCTGCCCAGGATAGACAGAAGCAGTATGCAGATAAGAAGAGGACAGATAGAGAATTCGAAGAAGCAGATATGGTCTTCATTCGAGTACGCCCTAAGAGAAGTTCTCTATCTCTTGGGAAGTACAAGAAGTTATCCCCCAGATATTGTGGGCCATATCTGATTACAAAGAAAGTAGGTGACTTAGCCTACGAGCTTCTTCTGCCTCCTCATCTTAAAGCACATAATGTATTTCATGTCAGCCTTCTTAAAAAGTATATTCCAAGCCCGAATCATGTGCTTGATGATGAAATCTTAACTTCTTCAACCTAAGGGCAGATGGAACTCCAACCTGAAGAAATCCTTGATGTTCGAGAAAAGATTCTCAGGAACAGAATTCTGAGAGAATTATTGGTCAAATGAAAGTTCTTTCCTTTTGAAGATGCCACGTGGGAGAAAGAAGCCGATCTATTGCGAGATTACGCCCAGTTTGCGAGATGAGGACATCTCGCGTTTTTCAAGTGGGAGAGTGTAAGATTCCTCCCCAGCCTCTCAAGATGTCCAGCATCTTCTCTTGTAATCAATTCCCTCTCAAGAAATATAAAAGATCTTCTTTCTACCTGTTTTAACCTAGAGAGAGAAAATATTCTAGAAAGAGAATATTCAGATTTGAATATTTTTGGATGGAAAAATATCTCTCCTTATTAAAATAAGTTCCCCCGAAACAGAAGTTCAAAAAGATTTTCAGAAGGTGTATTAGAAATTAAGTATAATTTATTCAAAAGGCCTTATCCTAAGGGTCCAGATTTTTAAAAATTTTCAAATTAAGGTTTTGAAGAGCCAATCAAATTCATCCAAATGTATGGAGAAGATAAATAGAAGAAATAAAGAAAATCACCCCCAAAAATGAGTAAATACTTACATAAGATGAAGAGTGGACTAAGGACCAAAGCAAAAGCTAAAAAAATAGATTTTTGACACCTCACAATGGGGATTCTCCATCATGAATGAGGCGCCTACTTCACATGTACAATTGAGTTTTAAATCTTAAAAAATTGAGATATTTCATCTCTCCTCTCTCCTAATTCAAGTCTAGTTTCAAAAAGTTAGCTCAACTGATCTAAAAATGGTCAAAAATTGACCAAACTGATTTGGAAAATTCTAGAATGAGTTTGTTTGATTAGGAGCTCAATTTTTCCTTTAAATAGAAGCCTCCCCCTTTGTTGAAAAATAATAGTGTTTATGCATTGTTACTCTACTAAGAACTGTGAATTTATTAATAATTCACTAGTTTTTGAAATTTTCCTCTTCCAAAGATTGGTGGCCACTCTTGTTACAAACAAGAGTAGAACCCTCAAACCATCAAGCCAAAGGAAAGCTCCAAGAAATTATGTAAGTAGAGATCTTGTAATTTTCTTATTGATTTTTATGCTTTCCTAATTTTTATGATTGTTTGAAGTGATAAATGGACACTATGCCTTGATTGAAAGGCTTTTCCCCTCTCTCTTCTTAGAATCAACCCTTCTTTATCCTAGTTAAGTGATAATTATTGGAATTAAACTTTTTATAATGTTTTCTCTTTTATAAGTGAATTTTGATTAGTCTAGATTACTTTAAATCAATTAGAGTTAATTTTTAAGACAAATTAAGTAGAAAAATTTGAAAAATGGTCAGCCATACAAAGGAGGTTATGGCGAATTTTTTTAGAAATAAGTATTATCTTTTATTATGCTAAAAGCGTATTCTCTATCATTTCTATACTCTAAAAGTGTCATTTTCATGCATAGCAGATGCATATTGATTATTATCAATTAGAGTTAATTTTTAAGACAAAATTAAGTAAGAAAAATTAAAAAATGGTCAGCCATACAAAGGAGGTTATGGCAAAATTTTTGGGATTCTTTTATTATGCTAAAAGAGTAATTCCTATCAATTCTATACTCTAAAAGTGTCATTTTCATGCATAGAAGATGCATATTGATTATTATTATTTTTAAATGCATAAAAGAATAATCTTTTTTTATTATGAAAGTGTTACTTTCATCAAAATAGATTTTTATGCATAAAGGAATAATTTTCTTTTTATTATGAAAGTGTTACTTTCATCAAAATAGATTTTTATGCATAAAGGAATAATTTTCTTTTTATTATGAAAGTGTTACTTTCATCAAAATAGATTTTAATGCATAAAGGAATAATTTTCTTCTTATTATGAAAGTGTTACTTTCATCAAAATAGATTTTTATGCATAAAAGAATTTTTTTTAATTATAAAAGTGTTACTTTTATCATTATTGAGTTCTATGCATAAAAGTATGCATAAAAGAATATTTTTTTATTATAAAAGTGTTACTTTTATCATTATTGAGTTCTATGCATAAAAGAATATTTTTTATTATAAAAGTGTTACTTTTATCATTATTAAGTTCTATGCATAAAAGTATGCATAAAAGAATATTTTTTATTATAAAAGTGTTACTTTTATCATTACTGAATTCTATGCATAAAAGTATGCATAAAAGATTATTTTTTTTATAAAAGTGTTACTTTTATCATAATTGATTTTCATGCATAAAAGTATGTATAAAAGATTATTAATATTTTATTATAAAAGTGTTACTTTATCATTATTGATTTCTATGCATAAAAGTATGCATAAAAGAATAAATTTTTTATATTAAAAGTGTGATTTTCATCATAAATAATTTTTATGCATAAAAGATATTTTTTATATCAAAAGTGTGAATTTCATTATAAATGATTTTTATGTAAACATATGCATAAAAGAAATTCTTTTATATTAAAAGAGTGATTTTCATCATAAATGATTTATATGCATAAACATATGCATAAAAGAAACTCTTTCATAATAAAAGAGCTATTTTCAACATAAATGATTTTTATGATGATAAAAGTGTGACTTTCATCAGAAATAGATTTTATGCATAAATAGATGCATATAGAATCTTTATAATAAAATAAGGGTTTTTCTTAATCCTCTGTTTAATTTCCACAAAAATTGAAAAAATGAATAAGTAGATCATCTGTGAGAAGAAATGCTACCGTTCATATTCACTAAGATGGTAATGAGAAAGTTCAATTAAACTATCGAAGTCGGAGATCGAGATAAATGATTATTTTATTCCTCATAAGAAATTCATGTTTTAGAAATCTGTAAGTAAATATTCGTCGAACAAAATTTAGAAAAAGAGAAATTGAAATAGTACCTTTCAAGAAAGATAGCTTAGGAGGAACCTTTCCAGACCCAAACTCTGATTCAGACTATTGACCAAGACCTAATTCCTTCGTCAAATTCAATCAATGATGTGCCCAGTTCAGGAAAAATGAACTCAAATCCCCCACTGAATCTGAAACTAAGTTAAGACTTTTGATTTTGATCTGAGGATCAAGTTAACAGAATTCGAGGAATTCTATTTGGAATTCAGACCTGGATCTAGAAGTATTGGGATACGGACTTAAGATTATTCATGGTTTTTAAACAAAATCTAAACTGAAAACTTGCATAGAAACCTTGTTTTCTTAAAAGACTGTCTTATGCCAGAATGCTGGAGGGAGCATTTGGTATATATGTTTATCTAAGGGAAGTTCGGTTGCAACAGCTGGCGGGGAGTGTTCGAGGGACAGCTCACGCGGCGGCAAAGCCTGCCTAGGTCTTGACCAGCCTCGGTATGGTTAAAATGCTGAGCTTCCGGTACGATGGACGAGGGCCGACGAAGCGGTCCCTGAGTGAAGTGCCAGGACACCTAAGGAGGATCCTGGAGGGTTCTGACCAGGAGATGCACGGGTCCATGCATATGTCGAGGAAGATATTATATGATGGACCAATGTTTATTGTAATCTGTTTTACTGGATCTCGTTGTTGCTGACCAGCTGGTCCCAACGGAGAATCTAGAGTGGTACTCTTTTTGTGAACAAGGTATTGAATGGAAATTTTGAATTATGAAATCTGTGATCATATTTGTTTTGTCAATGGATTATTTTTATATGAAAGTTTTAAAGAGGAGTGTGTGCGTATCTGTTTTCTAAAGCTAAAGTTAAGAAAGGCATTTCAATTATGGGTGGGTGAGTACTTGTTTGGTTCCACCGATTCCAGTGGTGGTAGGGTGGTGGCTAACCCATGGGCCGGATGGGGTTAGGCTGGAATCAGTGGAGTTTTAATAATCAAACTAAAGAATCTTAGGATTACGCTAGGAAACAAGTAGATAGTTAATTCCTTGATAAATTTCTCGATTGAGTGGATCAACAGCTGTGCCTAATCTTGATTAGAAAAAAAGCGTTGAATTGCTCAGATGATCAAATTATATGAGTGATAGTTTCCTTCTATCTGGTTTATTCAGGTGGAGGATAGTTTAGATTTTGATCTCGTTAGAAAATCCGTAAAAAAAAATTCAACAAGGTGGAATCATCCCCGCTTTCCGGGCATGGGAAATTTTTCGGGTTTCGGTTTTCGGAGTGACCACCAGCCTAGTCTTGTGCCCGGACATTCGTGGGCAAGGCCCCGAGTGAGAAACCCTGCCCTGCGCATATGAGGGGGCTGCTTCCACTGTTAGCTACCGAGAATCCGGTGAGCGGAGGTTTGAATGGTCTGCCAGGTGCCAGAGTGCTTTTGATAAGCTAAAGACTACCTTGGTAACCAATCTCGTCCTGAAGCTGCCAGATTTCTCTCTACCCTTTAAGGTAGTAATTGATGCTAGTGGTTTTGCCCTGGGAGGTGCACTCATGCAGGAAGGTCATGCAGTGGTCTATGAATCCCGAAAACTCAGAACGCATGAGAGGAATTACGTTGTCCACGACTTGGAACTACTTTCAGTAGTATATGCTCTGAAATTATGGAGACATTACCTACTGGGTCAAAGATTCACTTTGATGACTGATCATCAGAGCTTAAAGTGGATCTTCACTCAGAAGGATCTCAACATGCGCCAAAGAAGGTGGATGCAGACCCTACAGAAATTTGATTTTGAAATCAAGTATCGCCCAGGCAAAGAAAATGTGGTAGCAGATGCTCTCAGCAGGAAAGCGTCCTTGCTTGCAATTACTGTAGTGTCAAATCCTTTGATTATTGAAGCAAGAGAGAAGATCATGCAGGATAGATTCTTTGGCCCTATTTCTACCCTACTTATGCAAGAAAGCAAAACTCCACAGGAGTTGAACCGAGTTCAAGGGTACAGCCTGGATGATGGAATTATGTATTATAATCGCAGGCTATGCATTCCCAATGATGAGGGAACTAAAGGAAAAATTTTGAATGAAGCCCATGACAGCCTTATTGTTTTACAGGACATCCAGGTTTCATCAAGACCTACATGTCTGTAAAGAAAAGTTTCTTTTGGCCTGGTCTGAAAAAGGATGTATTGAATCATGTACGTCAATGTCTGACATGCCAGAAAGTCAAAGCTGAAAGAGTAAAAATGCCTGGGAAGTTACATCCATTGGACATCCCCCAGATGAAGTGGGAATGTATCAGTATGGACTTTATTACTGGATTACCTTCAGTGCAATCAGGTTACAACTCCATTTTCGTGGTAGTTGACAAACTAACCAAAGTTGCCCATCTGATCCTAGTAAAAGAAACCTACACTGCAGTGGATGTGGCCAGAGTGTTCCTCAAAGAAATCTTCAGATTGCATGGCCTACCCAGGAGAATAGTAAGTGATCGAGATCCCAAGTTTACTTCAAGGTTCTGGACTGCATTTTTCAAAGCAGTGGAAACTTTCTTGAATCTCGACACAACTTATCACCCTGAGATCGATGGTCAAACTGAAAGGGTAAACCAAGTAATAGAAGATATACTTCGGTCATGCTATGGCAGAGAACCCAAGAAGTGGCTAAGCTATCTGCACCTAGTCGAGTTTGCCTACAATGCTTCTTATCACAGAAGTATTGGGATGAGCCCTTTCAAAGCTTTGTATGGACAAGATTGCTTAACTCCATTAACTTGGTCCGACCCATTGATTAGGGTCGAGATGTCTAGACAGATGCTTGATGACATGGAGCAGCAGATGCAGGCAATTCGTAAAGATATAAAAGCTGCCCAGGATAGACAGAAGCAGTATGCAGATAAGAAGACGACAGACAGAGAATTCGAAGAAGCAGATATGGTCTTCATTCGAGTACGCCCTAAGAGAAGTTCTCTATCTCTTGGGAAGTACAAGAAGTTATCCCCCAGATATTGTGGGCCATATCTGATTACAAAGAAAGTAGGTGACTTAGCCTACGAGCTTCTTCTGCCTCCTCATCTTAAAGCACATAATGTATTTCATGTCAGCCTTCTTAAAAAGTATATTCCAAGCCCGAATCATGTGCTTGATGATGAAATCTTAACTTCTTCAACCCAAGGGCAGATGGAACTCCAACCTGAAGAAATCCTTGATATTCGAGAAAAGATTCTCAAGAACAGAATTCTGAGAGAATTATTGGTCAAATGAAAGTTCTATCCTTTTGAAGATGCCACCTGGGAGAAAGAAGCCGATTTGTTGCGAGATTACCCCCAGTTTGCGAGATGAGGACATCTCGCGTTTTTCAAGTGGGAGAGTGTAAGATTCCTCCCCAGCCTCTCAAGATGTCCAGCATCTTCCCTTGTAATCAATTCCCTCTCAAGAAATATAAAAGATCTTGTTTCTATCTATTTTAGTCTAGAGAGAGAAAATATTCTAGAGAGAGAATATTCAGATTTTGAATATTTTTGGATGGAAAAATATCTCTCCTTATTAAAATAAGTTCCCCCAAAACAGAAGTTCAAAAAAATTTTCAGAAGGTGCATTAGAAATTAAGCATAATTTATTCAAAACGCCTTATCCTAAGGGTCCAGATTTTTGAAAATTTTCAAATTAAGGTTTTGAAGAGCCAATCAAATTCATTCAAATGTATGGAGAAGATAAATAGAAGAAATAAAGAAAATCACCCCCAAAAATGAGTAAATACTCACATAAGATGAAGAGTGGACTAAGGACCAAAGCAAAAGCTAAAAAAATGGATTTTTGACACCTCACAATGGGGATTCCCCATCATGAATGAGGCGCCTGCTTCACATGTGCAATTGAGTTTTAAATCTTAAAAAATTGAGATATTTCATCTCTCCTCTCTCCTAATTCAAGTCTAGTTCCAAAAAGTTAGCTCAACTGACCTAAAAATGGTCAAAAATTGACCAAACTGATTTGGAAAATTCTAAAACGAGTTTGTTTAGTTAGGAGCTCAATTTTTCCTATAAATAGAAGCCTCCCCCTTTGTTGAAAAATAATAGTGTTTATGCACTGTTACTCTACTCCTCCCAAGCCAAGAACTGTAAATTTATTAATAATTCACTAGTTTTTGACATTTTCCTCTTCCAAAGATTGGTGGCCACTCTTGTTACAAACAAGAGTAGAACCCTCAAACCATCAAGCCAAAGGAATGCTCCAAGAAATTATGTAAGTAGAGATCTTATAATTTTCTTATTGATTTTTATGCTTTCCTAATTTTTATGATTGTTTGAAGTGATAAATGGACACTATGCCTTGATCGAAAGGCTTTTCCCCTCTCTCTTCTTAGAATCAACCCTTCTTTATCCTAGTTAAGTGATAATTGTTGGAATTAAACTTTTTATAATGTTTTCTCTTTTATAAGTGAATTTTGATTAGTCTAGATTACTTTAAATCAATTAGAGTTAATTTTTAAGACAAATTAAGTAGGAAAATTTGAAAAATGGTCAGCCATACAAAGGAGGTTATGGCGAAAATTTTTAGAAATAAGTATTATCTTTTATTATGCTAAAAGAGTATTCCCTATCATTTCTATACTTTAAAAGTGTCATTTTCATGCATAGAAGATGCATATTGATTATTATCAATTAGAGTTAATTTTTAAGACAAAATTAAGTAAAAAAAATTAAAAAAATGGTCAGCCATACAAAGAAGGTTATGGTAAAATTTTTAGAATTAAGAATTATAATTTATTATGCTAAAAGAGTAATTCTTATCAATTCTATACTCTAAAAGTGTCATTTTCATGCATAGAAGATGCATATTGATTATTATTTTTATTTTTATGCATAAAAGAATAATATTTTTATTATGAAAGTGTTACTTTTATCAAAATAGAGAAATAATTTTCTTTTTATTATGAAAGTGTTACTTTCATCAAAATAGATTTTTATGCATAAAGGAATAATTTTCTTTTTACTATGAAAGTGTTACTTTCATCAAAATAGATTTTTATGCATAAAAGAATATTTTTTTATTATAAAAGTGTTACTTTTATCATTATTGAATTCTATGCATAAAAGTATGCATAAAAGAATATTTTTTTAATTATAAAATTGTTACTTTTATCATTATTGAATTCTATGCATAAAAGTATGTATAAAAGATTTTTTTATATATAAAAGTGTTACTTTTATCATAATTGATTTTCATGCAAAAGAATATATTTTATATTAAAAGTGTGATTCTTATCATAAATGATTTTTATGCATAAACATATGCATAAAAGATATTTTTTATATCAAAAGTGTGAATTTCATTATAAATGATTTTTATGCATAAACATATGCATAAAAGAAATTCTTTTATATTAAAAGAGTGATTTTCATCATAAATGATTTATATGCATAAACATATGCATAAAAGAAACTCTTTCATAATAAAAGAGCGATTTTCAACATAAATGATTTTTATGATGATAAAAGTGTGACTTTTATCATAAATAGATTTTATGCATAAATAGATGCATATAGAATCTTTATAAATAAAATGAGGGTTCTCCTTAATCCTCTGTTTAATTTCCACAAAATTAGAAAAATGAATAAGTAGATCATCTGTGAGAAGAAATGCTACCGTTCATATTCACTAAGATGGTAATGAGAAAGTTCAATTAAACTATCGAAGTCGGAGATCGAGATAAATGATTATTTTATTCCTCATAAGAAATTCATGTTTTAGAAATCTGTAAGTAAATATTCGTCGAACGAAATTTAGAAAAAGAGAAATTGAAATAGTACCTTTCAAGAAAGATAGCTTAGGAGGAACCTTTCCAGACCCAAACTCTGATTCAGACTATTGACCAAGACCTAATTCCTTCGTCAAATTCAATCAATGATGTGCCCAGTTCAGGAAAAATGTACTCAAATCTCCCACCGAATCTGAAACTAAGTTAAGACTTTTGATTTTGATTTGAGGATCAAGTTAACAGAATTTTAGGAATTCTGTTTGGAATTCAGACTTGGGTCTAGAAGTATTGGGATACGGATTTAAGATTATTCATGGTTTTCAAACAAAATCTAAACTGAAAACTTGCATAGAAACCTTGTTTTCTTAAAAGACTGTCTTATGCCAGAATGCTGGAGGGAGCATTTGGTATATATGTTTATCTAAGGGAATTTCGGTTGCAACAGCTGGCGGGGAGTGTCCGAGGGGACAGCTCACGCGGCAAAGCCTGCCCAGGTCTTGACCATCCTCGGTATGATTAAATTGGTGAGCTTCCAGTACCATGGACGAGGGCCGACAAAGCGGTCCCTGAGTGAAGTGCCAGGACACCTAAGGAGGATCCTAGAGGGTTCTAACCAGGAGATGCACGGGCTCGCGGTGCCGAGGACATCCATGCGTATGTCGAGGAAGATATTATATGATGGACCAATGTTTATTGTAATCTGTTACTAGATCTCATTGCTGAGACCAGCTGGTCCCAACGGAGAATCCAGAGTGGTACTCTTTTTGTGAACAAGGGATTGAATGGAAATTTTGAATTATAAAATCTGTGATCATATCTGTTTTGTCAATGGATTATTTTTATATGAAAGTTTTAAAGAGGAGTGTGTGCGTATCTGTTTTCTAAAGCTAAAGTTAAGAAAGGCATTTTAATTATGGGTGGGTGAGTACTTGTTTGGTTCCACCGATTCCAGTGGTAGGGTGGTGGCTAACCCATGGGCCGGATGGGGTTAGGCTCAAATCAGTGGAGTTTTAATAATCAAACTGAAAAATCTTAGGATTACGCTAGGATTCGAGTAGATAGTTAATTCCCTGATAAATTTCTCGATTGAGTGGATCAACGGCTGTGCCTAATCTTGATTAGGAAAAAAGCGTTGAATTGCTCGGATGATCAAATTATATCAGTGATAGTTTCCTTCTATCTGGTTTATTCAGGTGGAGGATAGTTTAGATTTTGATCTCGTTAGAAAACTCGTTAAGAAAAATTCAAAAAGGTGGAATCGTCCCCGCTTTCTGGGCATGGGAAATTTTCCCGGTTTTGGTTTTCAGAGTGACCACCAGCCTAGTCTCGTGCTCGAGCATTCGTGGGCGAGACCCCGAGTGAGAAACCCTACCCCGCGCATGAGGGGGCTGTTTCCGTTGTTAGCTACTGGGAATCCGGTGCGCAGAGGGGGCAGAGGGATCTCACAACTCAAGTGGCAAAATTGGTCCCTACTCTTGACAATGTCCCGCCTTGGCACTACAACATGATGAAATCCAAGGTGTCCATACCTCCAATCAACCGCATGACAACGAAAACCGCAACAACAATCCCAATGGACACAACAATGTTGGACACACCAATGGATGCACCAACGGCAACAACAATGGTACATGTATATATAGCTATAATAATTCAAATGATCAACATGGATGGAATCCTCAAGTCAATTTCATGGACGATCTTGGTGATAAATATGGTGAAGATTCTTTCAAGCAAGAAGGTACCTCTGATCACGACTCAGATTAGCCTTATTAGATAAATTTGAAGGTACATTTTCAACCTTATTTCTTTATTTTGCAATCATTCTTAGCTTTTTTAAGCATTTGAGCACTGCAAAGAACCGTGTGTATGCATATGCACATAGCACGAGGACCCATGAAAACTCCTCACTTCTCGCATGAGTTGACAGCTTCTTAGGAACCCCTCATCTTGCTTGCAAATTTATCCATAGACACAACCTTTAATCCAGTTTGGCAAATATGATGTTACGCCAACTTCGACTACCCGAATTTTTGACAACTCATACGTCAAATTTACAAGCACTTTTTAGTTCAATATTTTTCTGATAAATCTTCCGTGTGGATACCCTTATTTGCTCTTATCCCAATAGCACGGTGTCGTGACGTGGGCGGTGTCGCTGGGAAAGCGCAAGGCTTCTGGCTGTGAGAGTAAGTGGTTGAACTTCAAGGGACATCACCAGCAAAAGCTAGAACCATCATAAATTTAAGACTCAGCCATACATGGGTAGTCAAAGCAAACGAAAGCCTCATGATCCAAGCCAAAAACTGGCATTAACATAGCTTGATTCATAAGGCTCAACACATCAGACCCAGAAAAACATCTCATAGGTATATACATCCAAGATTCATGGCCAGCATTGGCACCATAGTTCATATCAAAGACAAGGCTGACATCATCATAACATGTCATAAACATAGGACCTCAACTTTATGAACCATCACATCATATTCACAATACTGAGCCTTCAAGGCTTATGCATTCACTTTGCATTCCCTCGGATCATAGGCACATCAACAATATTTACCACATGGAGGACCCGCATCAACCTCACAACTTTGCACCACTGTGGCTTTGACATCTGCATATAAGAACATTCCAATAATTCTAATGTACTCCTTCAAGCTAGGGATAAGGAAGCCTGTACAGTCAAAAGAACAAGGAGAAGAACGACCATTTCAACTCTGCATTCGGGCAGACCAAAGCACAGAAAAGAAGAGTGATTTTGTAGCCAAATAGCTCAGACTCCGGCATGTGATTTCCATCCTTTCCCAATATCTGCAGATCACTCGGTCAGCATCAACCTCAGCACGCCTTTGTACTTCGCGCTGCAGACGACCACCACTTAATTCTCCACAGCGGCCCCCCAGAGAGTCTCCCAGCTCTTTGTTCTTCTGCAGCTCTTTGTTCTTCTGCAGCGCCTGTGGCTGTAGCTCGCCACTCAAACACCAGACACGGGGCTCTCTCCCTGTTGCGCCAGTGATGACTGCCCAGGCGACTCTCTCTACAGTCCTTCAGAGCAGAATCGTGCAAAATGAGCTCTCTTCTACAGCGCCAGCCCATCAACCACACCGCAGCAAAGCTGCTCCTTCCTCTCTTTAACCTTTGCGCTCCCCGCTTCTTTACATGCCAGTCACCCTCTTTCTTCGCTTCCTCTCTGCCTGCGTGCTACAGGGGGCTGGCAGCTCTGCTCTTCTCTTCGTTTGCACCAACCACCGCCTACACGACCCCAGTGCACCTCTCGTGCCTTCACACAGTCGCCAGTCTTCACAACGGTGGCCTATCCACATTGGCACTCTGTCGCCTCCTATCCACACCTACGCACCCAAGGCCTCTGGCCCCAGACGGCTGCCTCCCTCTCCGCTTTTTCTTCCTGCAGAATCCCCCCCACACTGTAACGCCAGTCCTTTATACACGAGGCGGCTCACACACACATCTTTTCTTTTCTTGCACACCCCCGACTTTCAGCAAGCGTCCCAATAGAGCATCAGAATCTTTTAATTCAAAGCACTGATCTCTGGCTTCCCCATTGATCCATCATCCTCTCTTTATGCAGCTGCATGTTTTTGCTCTGAAGAGGACCAGCAATTTTTTTACCCTTACCACTAGTCCCCACAAGCGCCCCAAAGCGGCGGCTCATTCCACCCCCCCCAGAACCTCTGCGCCAGCTCGCCACCCTCTAGAACATCACGCTGGCCGGCTTCCAGAAGTATGCGCTGGCAGCTGTGTTTATCTCCCACGTG
This sequence comes from Cibotium barometz, assembly GCF_041138505.1. Taxonomy (NCBI): domain Eukaryota; kingdom Viridiplantae; phylum Streptophyta; class Polypodiopsida; order Cyatheales; family Cibotiaceae; genus Cibotium; species Cibotium barometz. Next base: position 33,073,137 of record NC_141087.1, on the reverse strand, counting down.
ATTATCTTATATATGGCCATATTTTCCATCATTTATTTTATTAAAGCCACCAGTTTTTCCATTTCACACTAAATACCCAAGGCAACATAGCCCCTCGTTATTTTTTTTTTCTGCCCTTCCTTCCATACACACTTCAATAAAGCTTCAAGTGCCCACACATACCAAACGGCCACGCACACATACGAACCATCGAACAGCTGACATCTTCTCCATCATCTGACCTCTCACCCGACAGGCCTGCAACAAGCTCAAAGCCAATACCGTCAACCCTTAACACCTGGCGACGCCCTTAAAAGCAAAACCCTCCACACGCCATACATCCCATATGTACACAGGCACTTAATCCCATGCATCTGGATTTGCATTTAATAGCCTCACATGCATGGTTTCACACCATGGACGTGCTGTGGCACGACATCCACCCCCTCTAAACCTGCACATCCTCTGGTATGTGCCACACAGGTCCTGTATCTTAGCAATCACTTCTGAATGGTTTTGCTTTCCCTCCTGGATCAAATACCAACCGCTTTTGGCATATGTGCCATATCCTTTGCTCATATGAAGCCCTTTCCTCACTTAGATTCCCTGCATATGCATGATTACCCTCATCATTCAAAGTGGGATGCTCTTCAAAATGATTTGCTTCAAAATTTTCCTCAGGCCATGTTTGAAGCCTTTGCACCACATATTGTATGGCCATACCAAATAACAACTGCATTAACAGCATGGAACACACACTTGATAACATCCCATCCAAATCTACCTTGCCTGGATCCAGCTCACCCACTGACAAACTTTCATTCTTCTCATCCAAAGACGGAAAAGCATCAACACATACAAAGTCCAACAAGGCATCATCGAGAATAGCCTCCAGCTCTGAATCAATCTCATCACAATCATTTGGCTTACATAACACCTGCACATCCTCACTTGCAACCAACAGTTGACTAGCATCAAGCATAGAAGAGCCCAAAGCTGATGGGGATCTATTATATACCATGAAATCATCCAATGCATCATCTAAGATAGCATCCAATCCAGGATCAATCGCATTGAAGCCATTATCACCTTGCAATCCCACATGTTGATTATCATGAACATTCATACCCCCATAACTATATCCATTTGGTTGCTTATATGCAGCCTCATGAGACTCTGTGACCACACTTTGCATATCCTGCATGTTATCTCCCAGTATTTCTTGATACCTGTCTGCAGATGGGGGCTTAGAATTATGGGTCCCTCACCCGTGTACCCTTGAATCTGTATATCATTGAACCCTGTATGATCCAAAAAGACAGATTCAATTTCCCTCTCCAAATCATCATCATAAACAGGCTTCCAAGCTCGAGATTGTTGCTCACAAATGTGGTTGCAAGGTAATCCTGACACTGATGACATAGCATCACCCTGTTTATTGTTGGAACACCCTGTTAGCATTCCAGAATAACCCAAATCCAAAGAACCTTGGCAACCAGCTTCAGAAGCAACATCACTGTTGGAATCACCCATATCACTCACCCCCTCTAAATCAATCACACATACTTGTGGCCCGTCTGCATATTCATGTACATCATCCTGCTTATAAGCATCATAACCAGATAAGAATGCAGTAATGATAGCATCTTCTTCTTGTCTTAGATCTTCAAACTCTGCAATCATGCTTTCAACAAGAAGCATTGGTTCCTGCTGTTCTTCACACATATGATACGACACCTGAGGAATACCCTTCAAATGAGCACTTTCATCATGAGAATCCTCAAGTTTACACAGCTTACATGCTTCACAGCCCAAGAGGAAACTATTAGCAATGTCCTCTTCCTCGTGTATTGGGTCTTGAGCACCTGTCCTGAAGCTCTCTGAATCAAGTGTCTCCTCAAGCATAGGCATACACACATCATTTGGTATGATCATAGGACCCTGTATGTCTGCACCCTCAAACAAGGAAGACAGATTATACTTTCAGAGTTCACCCATTGCATCTTTATGAGGCTGTAGCAAAGCATCCCTTTTGGCACTGTGAAGGCCTTGTTGCTCACTAATGGCTTTTTGCAGTCCCAATTTAGCATAAACAGCCTCCACAATCTCTGTATCAGCCTTGAATAGCAATTGATTGTCCTCCATAAGACATGCATCAACAACCGCTTCTAAATTGGCTCTGATTGTTGCTGGAACACTATCACAGCTCACATTATACCTGGAACTCGCATAAATAAGTGCATCTGCAAAATCACTCCATCGTTTGGAGTGATACTCTGCTAGTTCCAGCACTTCATCTTTTAAATCAGGACTTATAAGGTATGCAAAAGATGCAATCATCATATTTTCTGGAACCCCTTGATTCTTCATCTCTGTCTCATAACACCTTAGATAGCTTTCTGGATCGTAACCATCAAATATATTGACCCTATCATATACTAATTGCACCGCAATTTCCACCGCTTCCTGATTTCGCTTTTCTTCTTCAATCTTCCTGAACCGCTCTTCAAGCTCTTTCATTTCCGCATATAAATGCTCCATTTTGTACTCTCACCCCAGCGGTTTCACGTCGGGTTCACCAAAGCTGTCGTGACGTGGGCGGTGTCGCTGGGAAAGCGCGAGGCTTCTGGCTGTGAGAGTAAGTGGTTGAACTTCAAGGGACATCACCAGCAAAAGCTAGAACCATCATAAATTTAAGACTCAGCCATACATGGGTAGTCAAAGCAAACGAAAGCCTCATGATCCAAGCCAAAAACTGGCATTAACATAGCTTGATTCATAAGGCTCAACACATCAGACCCAGAAAAACATCTCATAGGTATATACATCCAAGATTCACGGCCAGCATTGGCACCATAGTTCATATCAAAGACAAGGCTGACATCATCATAACATGTCATAAACATAGGACCTCAACTTTATGAACCATCACATCATATTCACAATACTGAGCCTTCAAGGCTTATGCATTCACTTTGCATTCCCTCGGATCATAGGCACATCAACAATATTTACCACATGGAGGACCCGCATCAACCTCACAACTTTGCACCACTGTGGCTTTGACATCTGCATATAAGAACATTCCAATAATTCTAATGTACTCCTTCAAGCTAGGGATAAGGAAGCCTGTACAGTCAAAAGAACAAGGAGAAGAACGACCATTTCAACTCTGCACTCGGGCAAACCAAAGCACAGAAAAGAAGAGTGATTTTGTAGCCAAATAGCTCAGACTCCGGGATGTGATTTCCATCCTTTCCCAATATCTGCAGATCACTCGGTCAGCATCAACCTCAGCACGCCTTTGTACTTCGCGCTGCAGACGACCACCACTTAATTCTCCACAGCGGCCCCCCAGAGAGTCTCCCAGCTCTTTGTTTTTCCCAGCTCTTTGTTCTTCTGTAGCTCTTTGTTCTTCTGCAGCGCCTGTGGCTGCAGCTCGCCACTCAAACACCAGACACGGGGCTCTCTCCCTGTTGCGCCAGTGACTGCCCCAGGCGACTCTCTCTACAGTCCTTCAGAGCAGAATCGTGCAAAATGAGCTCTCTTCTACAGCGCCAGCCCATCAGCCACACCGCAGCAAAGCTGCTCCTTCCTCTCTTTAACCTTTGCGCTCCCCGCTTCTTTACATGCCAGTCACCCTCTTTCTTCGCTTCCTCTCTGCCTGCGTGCTACAGGGGGCTGGCAGCTCTGCTCTTCTCTTCGTTTGCACCAACCACCGCCTACACGACCCCAGTGCACCTCTCGTGCCTTCACACAGTCGCCAGTCTTCACAACGGTGGCCTATCCACGTTGGCACTCTGTCGCCTCCTATCCACACCTACGCACCTAAGGCCTCTGGCCCCAGACGGCTGCCTCCCTCTCCGCTTTTTCTTCCTGCAGAATCCCCCCCACACTGTAATGCCAGTCCTTTATACACGAGGCGGCTCACACACACATCTTTTCTTTTCCTGCACACCCCCGACTTTCAGCAAGCGTCCCAATAGAGCATCAGAATCTTTTAATTCAAAGCACTGATCTCTGGCTTCCCCATTGATCCATCATCCTCTCTTTATGCAGCTGCATGTTTTTGCTCTGAAGAGGACCAGCAATTTTTTTACCCTTACCACTAGTCCCCACAAGCGCCCCAAAGCGGCGGCTCATTCCACCCCCCCCAGAACCTCTGCGCCAGCTCGCCACCCTCTAGAACATCACGCTGGCCGGCTTCCAGAAGTATGCGCTGGCAGCTGTGTTTATCTCCCACGTGATTATCTTATATATGGCCATATTTTCCATCATTTATTTTATTAAAGCCACCAGTTTTTCCATTTCACACTAAATACCCAAGGCAACATAGCCCCTCGTTATTTTTTTTTTCTGCCCTTCCTTCCATACACACTTCAATAAAGGTTCAAGTGCCCACACATACCAAACGGCCGCGCACACATACGAACCATCGAACAGCTGACATCTTCTCCATCATCTGACCTCTCACCCGACAGGCCTGCAACAAGCTCAAAGCCAATACCGTCAACCCTTAACACCTGGCGACGCCCTTAAAAGCAAAACCCTCCACACGCCATACATCCCATATGTACACAGGCACTTAATCCCATGCATCTGGATTTGCATTTAATAGCCTCACATGCATGGTTTCACACCATGGACGTGCTGTGGCACGACAACGGCAATTGCAATTTCAAGCAAGAGGGATGCTATGAGAATTGAATATTTAGAATATTTATGTGTTTAATTAGTAACTTGCGTCGGCATGTGATGGCTGCACATGTCGGTGTATAGGCGGTACTGCAAGCGAATATAGGATGTTTCACTCGAGGAGTACTGATGAGTGTTTCCTCATGCCACACTTAGTTTTCACTCGAGGGACTTGCATCACAACAGGTGTACTTTGGTGCTTTCCTGCACTGATTCTCAGAAAAAACTAGAGTACTTTGGTGGTTTCCTTTGGGCCAAGAGTACTGAGGGTTTCCTGTGCTAGTTCGTTTATGGATTATGGCTTTTTTCCTTTGATATGAATTCAAACTCTCAAATCCACAGCTTGAACCAATTATGTACTCTCATCCTTTGATCAAATTATTGCTGCTAGAGATTGGATTATTTCAGCAAATTTGCTTTGAATATTATAAGGATATTTTTGGATTTCGTGATCAGGTGAAGATTTGAGAAATATTATGCAAGCATTTATTGAGAATATTTTACAAGACAATATAGTCTCAATTTACGAAGATCAGTGTGAAAAAGTTATCGAGACGATTTTGAGACAATTTCGAGGCCGTATGCAGAAGCCATATGCAGAAGATATTAATTTTTGAAGATATCTGGTGCGTACCCGAGATTTTGAAGATGCTTAGTGGGAGAAGAAGACCTAAAGATATTTTAGCAATTTTATGTTAATGCATTATTAACGTTTTTGTAAAAGATTTACCAATTTTTTTAATCCCAAAAATTTAGCTTTAAAAAAACACTAAAACTAAAAAAGCAAGGCATGAGTCGTGCACTCTCGAAATCTATATAAGAGAGGCTCATGCCATGTATTTGATTCATTCTCTCCACTTGTAATTATCAAGAACATTTGAATAGATTTAAATACATGTGGGCAAGAGGAGGAGGTACTCACATGGGAGGAGGTTATACCCAATGTAGCTTGTTTGTGTTGAACCTTATCCGTGTTTTTTAAGGTGTCCAAATCTCTGGCGTGTTGATTTTTGAAGTTATTTTCAAGCTCAAGGCAACTTCTTGTTATATTGGTATCAGAGCGTAGGTGAACATCACACGGGAAAGCAGAGTTGCCTACTTCCTTAACAAGGCAAGTTGTGGGTGAACATGAGCTATGTGCATCCATCCCTCATGGCCATGGCAAAACTACTATCCCTCGTCTCATGGTTTTCTCTAATCAAGGGAATCTTGGAAAAGTAAAGCTAGAGGTAGGTCTGCCACCATCTTGGCAACTCAAAACCACCATCCAACCAAGCTTGGAGCTCAAATGACCATCACAACAAAGCCCCCCATGGTGCGCACGCATGCCCTTAGGCTAATTTCTCTTCATCTTCTTCATTATCACTCAAGCTATAGTCACATTTACACTCCAATTCTCCAAAATTTAAAAGCTCTCAAGTCTTGCTCACATAACAAGCAACTTGGGGCCCAAGACTTCATCTAAATAATATCAAATTTTGCAAGGACTTTGCTAACGTAATCTTGGAGTGTGGGCCATCGCTACCCACTACCTACTAGTAGCCACAAAAAGATGGAAAAATTTTCCAAATTTTTAAAAGGCATTCTTGCGCAAGGTGGCATATTCACAAGAAGGCATTATCTCAACAATCAAGAAGGTGTTCCAAATTCTACATTCCATGCCCCCTAGCCGGCGTGCCATGATTGATAATTTTTTTCGGCATCAAAATTTGAGCACATCTTCACTGGCAATACCAACATTAACAAGGCAATTGGCGATAAGTATTTTGTAAAATTTTCTCCAAAATTTTATCATTTTTTGCTATCCAAAAATGTCAAGGAGGAAGATCTCTTCAAAGCTAAGGCATCCTACACCTGAAGGTGAAGAAGGTGAGATGTCAGACTGCTATCAATTTACGTATAGCGCGAGGACCATCCAACATGAAGCTGAAAAGTGGAAAGAAAATTTCAAAAAGAACGCCATCAATGACAACAAATGGAAGGTGTTCTTTGTCAACGAATTGAAGTAATGCAGTAGGTGTGTGATGTGCATAGGGAGAATGCAAAAAAAAAAAAGCAACTCAAACTTTGCAAGAATTGATAGAGGTGACGAAGAAGAAGTGTCAACGGAAGAAAAAGCATCAACAACATAACTCTGATGATGATGAGGCATTGAGCTCTAGTAGCAATGATTCATTGAGTGATGATGATCGACACGATCGTAGGAGGGAACGTGATCATGGATGCAAGAAAAATCAATCAAAGTCTTGAAGGAAACCTAGCCATGCCAAGCCAGTTGTTTAATCCTATAAGTAAGGATGATGTGGGACAAGCCATCCTCAATGCACTCAAATTATGTGATGATCGTAAGTCTAGTAAAATTAATCACAAATCTTTTATTTTTCAAAAGTATGATGGACGAAAAGATGGCCAAACACTTTTGGCATGGATCAGTGTATTTGTGTAATAAACTTGGCCTACACAACTACATCTTCTCCTTGCTCCACCTCAACTTTGAGCACCTTCTATAACCTTGGTGTGTCGATAGAGATACTAGAGGGTCAAGCCATCTGATTCTTCGCCTAGCCTAGTCTGACCTATATCTCTATGTGTAGAGATGAGAGAGGGAGAGAGTGCTCTACATGCTCAATTGCATGTTTAAAAACCTACTCCTCTTATTTCACTTAACTCTCCTCTTTAACTTTAATCTCACACATAATTGGACTAGACCCCCTGAACGCATGAATAGGACCCCCTGAACCCTATTCATGCGTGAATCCGCCTTTTCCGCCTAAGGGTCATAACTCTTAAAGCGGTCATCCAATTCTCAATCTGACTGGACTGCCTTAACCCTCACGAGTTCTCATTTAATGTTAGGCTCACGAGTTCTCATTTAATGTTAGGCTCACGCATGCACGGTCCTGGATCTTGGAAAGCCCTACAACTGATGAGATGAATCCCGTGACACCTCGCCCCACTGGTGCATTTTGTAACATTCTTTCCCCTTGGAAAAACGTTTCGTCCTCAAAACTTACTTTACTCTTCCTCTTGGAAAGTTTCTTTCCTTAACCAATCAATTTGGACTCTCTAGATATCTGCTTCTTAGACTTAACTAAGTCAATCTTACCTGCACACTAGCAGTAACATTTCTTAAGCAATCTATCCGATCATTTTCGTAGCAGACAACTACTTCCCCCTCTTTAACTTCTAACTATGTAGCTGTTATATCTGAAATCTTTAAGCTACTGAGACTGTAGCTACTTTCTGAAATCCTTAAGCTATAATTAGATATAGCTATTTTCTAAGATATGTGCGGATCTTGATATCCTGTTCAGTGGTTAACTAAAATTAGTGAACACACCCCTTTTAAAAGAGATTGTTAGGCAATCATTTTTATAGTACCTTCCTTTACTAGAATTCTAGACTCTCCAATCCTAGAACCCTATTGTTGCACATGGCACTCCTTTATCTTATCCTGCAACCTACTATCTTGCATGGAGAGATAGACAAGATTACATCCCAAGTTGAACTAGTCATACTTGGATCCTGACTTTTATAAATCTCTTTGTGACCTACTTCTTAGTCACTGGTCAAGATTGCTAAATCCTCCTTGGATTATTCTTTATGCCACATCTCTTATTTTTTGAATTGAGACTAGATTGGTCCCCTCTTTTAAGTGTCAAATCACACTTGTGACACAATTTTTAGCATAAAAATCCTTCTTCTCTTTCCTAGGGTACTTCTTTCCCCTTGGAAAACCACACATCCTCGTGTGTATCTTGTAATCATAGCAAAAAATTTCTTTTTACTTAGACTAGATTATCTTCATATCATCAACCTTCTTGACTTAACTCTCAAGTTTGATACTTGATAACCATTCTAAGTTTTAACTTTCTTTAAGGCTAGACACTGTGTGTCCTGACATTTGTCAAGACACAAGCTTTCACACAAACTCTATTACATGCATTCAAGTGTCTCATACCACTTGAAAACATCTAACTTTCCTCATGATAGAAAACTTGCATTGTAATTGAGGCTTTCATGCACATCTGATGACCAATAGTTCAATTGCCTCTAAGTCATGAGTGGCAACTCATGCTACCTAACTTGTGATGAGTGAAAACCTCACTACTACCTACATTAGTGTGCTTTCATTGTAGTTGCCATCGGGCCAACCAAGTTTTTGAATCCGAACTAGACTTCGACATCCTATGTGTCTGATGCTTGCTCTACTTTATTGTGTCTACCTTGACTTTTCTAAGACACAAATTAAGCACCTAGAGCTTGACTTTAATGCATGTGGATAACCTTAACCTTTAGTGACAAATACATGGTTACTTTTAACCTTGCCAAGCTACTTGGATGCGAGATTGTGTCCCTAAGAGTAAAGTCCATCCCACACTCGCCTATCCTCGTACAACATAGCTCTTATTTCCTTCCTTGATGTATTGTCAGTTTTTTTTCTATTTCTCATGGGCCTATTGTGCACACATCAGCTCAGTGTCCATGACACATTAGCTACCATTAGTCCAATGACATACGCGATACCACTTTCCTTTAATTGAATGATGTTAAGACTTTCTACTTGGTATACATGTGGTCAAGACTAGCACTACCCTTTCATAATGGATTACCCTCTTCGTAAGTTTAAATCCTTTCCTCACTTGCGAGAACTGAACTTTAGTGGTCATTGCCTTTCATAATGGATTACCCTCTTCGTAAGTTTAAATCCTTTCCTCACTTGCGAGAATTGAACTTTAGTGGTCATTACCATCTTGACATGGAAACCTCGCAACTTTTGTTGTAATCCCTCTAAGGTACAACGTTATTGGTTTCTTGTGGCCAATTTAAAGCCTTCTCATAGGTTGTTAAAGACTTTAAAACCTTTTTAGATGCATTGAGAGTGTAACCATATTCTCTTTTCCTCTTTTAAGTTTTCCTAAGGCCTATATGCACAACAATCCTTAGATCTCACCTTTTCTCTTTTGCATTAGTCCTTTACTTACCAATTACCTCATGTAGCATCACTACAAGGGATCGGGCTCATACCCGCGCTCCTAGCCGCTAAAAATGACTTGTGAAAAAAAGTAGCGGGCCCGTGTATCAGCGCGTGTATCATCGCGGCCACAGACATGCGTGTAAAAGCGCGTGTATAGGACTGCCCAGACGCGCTCTTACATGGGTGTATACATGCGTTCTGTTCAGTTCAGATGCATTTGGACGCGTTGATACATGCGTCTATACACACGTTTTGTTTAATTTAGATGCGTTTATACACGCGTATTTCTTAGTTTTGATGCGTTTATACACGCGTGTTTTACAGATTATCCGCGTATATACACGCAATTTTTAGCAGTTCTGACGCGTTTATACACGCGAACAGAGAGCAAAAAAATTCAATATTAGATAATTTGGGAAAAATCTCATATTTTGGGAATCAATCACTCCATTTAATTTTGTATATATCTTAAACATTGCAACTCCAAATTTGTCGGATATTGAAGATCTAGATTCTACTCTTCAAGATCTTTCCAATGATATGTCACATGAGGGGGTTTTGACAAAATTTTGGACAAGTTCACCATGATCCCATTTTTAAAATGGGAATGGGATTTTTCCCAAATTATCTAGTATGGTGTTTACACGCAATTTTTAGCAGTTCTGACGCGTTTATACACGCGAACAGGGAGCAAAAAAAAAAATCCAGAGAGTGCTATTTGGTGCCTGAATACTGTTCCAGCATTCCAGCACCCAATAACACTCTCTGGATTTTTTTTTTGTGCATTAGACCATCCACGAAGAACATATGCACGAGGGAGATTAAGACAAGAACGACATGAATGCATACATTGTCAATACACGATTCAAGATAGACATGAATGTAATACTATCGATTCACGATTCAATATTACTATCAAGATTTCACACATATATACAAGGGAGTCCATATCTTGAAGTAGCCCATGGCTTCAGTTTACAAAAAAATATATACAACCACATCCTCAATATGGAATGTGATACTATAAGTCTGAGTACTACTCAGACCCAGATGATGACTCGGTGCTCCCTCCATGCTCAGATGAGCTCACATCGGTCGGAATGTCCGATGAGTAGTGCTCACGTCCACCCTCTGCAGTGGCGGTGGGTGGATCATCAGCAGCTTGTGCCTGTTCAAGTAATATATAGTATATAAGTATATATATATGTAATTCAATAAACCAAAATCATTTGTTTAGAATTTTCAAGTACCTGTCGACCGTATGGTCTCATGGCCATCTCAAACTACGCGGCCGTAATACGTCCCTCGGCTCTGAAGATGGCCCAGGTGTCACGTCTGCTATGCCGGCGAGCATACGTAGTATCGTGGGTTGTGGGCTTCCTCCCCGTAACCCGTCGCTGTATCATAATCAACACAATTTGTAAGATTAAAACAATCATAGAATCAATGAATTAAGTAAACAATCAAATAAAGTGGCAAGATACTTACGAACTCTACCTCCCATGACTCGACGCCGCCAGATCCGAAATGCGAAGATCCAATGGTTTCCATCTGGATCCGTCGTGCCTCCACATGCTGCCTGCTCTTCACGCCACCCTCTGCTCGTTTCTTTACCTCCTTTCACTCGCGTTTGTGCGCAGTGGCAGGTTTCTCGGCAGGATAGCCACCCGCCGCAGCTACATTTAGCCGGTCATCGTACGCGAGTTTTTTAAGGTGAGATCTTTTATTACTTAAGATCTCCCTTATTCGCGTCCTTCTCCATACATCCGAGAATGTAGCATGTGGGGGATTGGGGTACCGACTATGTACAGCCTCTATCACCTCCCCAACTAATCGGCTATTTTGATCTTTAAATTTAATAAAACAATTTCTATACGAGTTTAATACTACCCCACGCATGTACTCCATTACCTCCCTCCCCCTCGCATCCATCACTATCCTGCCCCTATCCGTCACATCATAGCAGATCACTCTCTCCACCTCTCTCATCTTCTCCTCTTCCGAATTGTCTCCTCTAACTCTTCTCCCTCTATCTCCTCTCTCACCGCGTGCCCTACTACCTCCCCCACCTCCCCCACCTCCCCCACCAAAGCACCCGCCGCATCCTCCACTCCCACTCTTCCTACTGCTGCGGGTGGAGTCACGACTGGGGGATTGTCTACGTGACGGTGGCTGTGAGCCCTGACGGGACGGTGGCTCTGAGGGAGCACGTGATGGTGCCTGTGAGGGTGTGCGTGAGTGTGTCTGGGACGAGGTATGTCTCCTCGGTGGACGTGGAAGAGGAGAAGCTGCATGCCGTCTCGTCGGACTCGTAGGCATAGACGGCACTGGAGTGCCCTGGATACTCGCGGTAGGGGTATAGACACCAGGCAGGGAAGGAGGGGGATGGGCATACATATACTCTGTAAGCTCAACTGGACCAGGATGGCACCCAAAATGATTTAGCATCTCCATCAGCCAATTGCTGTACGCAAATGGATCGGATGAAGAACCTGGAATATCCATAAAGAACCTGCAAAAATAATCCTCATGTACATCATGGGTTGTCTCTTGACTCACATAAATATCATCATTCAAGTCACCTATCAACCTGCGAACCATAGAAACAGGAAACACAGTCTCATGTATACACCCGTCCAGAAATGCGTGTATACACCCATCAAAAAATGCGTGGACGGGTGCTATCAGCCTGCAAACCATAGAAACAAGAAACGCAGTCTCGTGTATACACCCGTCCAGAAACGCGTGTATACACCCGTCAAAAAACGCGTGTATACACCCGTCCACGCGTTTTTTGACGGGTGTATACACGCGTTTCTGGACGGGTGTATACACGAGACTGCGTTTCTTGTTTCTATGGTTCGCAGGCTGATAGGTGACTTGAATGATGATATTTGTGTGAGTCAAGAGACAGCCCATGATGTACATGAGGATTATTTTTGCAGGTTCTTTATGGATATTCCAGGTTCTTCATCCGATCCATTTGCGTACAGCAATTGGCTGATGGAGATGCTAAATCATTTTGGGCGCCATCCTGGTCCAGTTGAGCTTACAGAGTATATGTATGCCCATCCCCCTCCTTCCCTGCCTGGTGTCTATACCCCTACCGCGAGTATCCAGGGCACTCCAGTGCCGTCTATGCCTACGAGTCCGACGAGACGGCATGCAGCTTCTCCTCTTCCACGTCCACCGAGGAGACATACCTCGTCCCAGACACACTCACGCACACCCTCACAGCCACCATCACGTGCTCCCTCAGAGCCACCGTTCCGTCAGGGCTCATAGCCACCATCACGTAGATAATCCCCCAGTCGTGACTCCACCCGCAGCAGTAGGAAGAGTGGGAGTGGAGGATGCGGCAGGTGCTTTGGTGGGGGAGGTGGGGGAGGTGGGGGAGGTAGTAGGGCACGCAGTGAGAGAGGAGATAGAGGGAGAAGAGTTAGAGGAGACAGTTCAGAAGAGGAGGAGATGAGAGAGGTGGAGAGAGTGATCTGCTATGATGTGACGGATAGGGGCGGGATTGTTAAAACCCCAAGATCTCTTTAGATAATTGTTATGCATAAAACATGCATAAAGCAGGCATAAACTCAACCACCCAACCACCCCCGAGCCCAAGGGATGCACACATGAATAATGAATGAAATACATCATACCTCTACCTTGATGTCCCATACCATCAAGAGGTATAATACAAACCAATAGCATGTAGCTATAGTGTGAGATGGTAAGTGAGAAGATATGGACCTCTACACAAGAGACCATAGCATGAGCCTCCAAGCCATCAAGCTCCAAGCTCCAATGCCCACCCAGCTCCCTTGAGTGTGCCCCATGCCCCTATTATATAGGAGGGCCCTCAAGTGACTCTTGACTTTCCATTCCTCATGTGTGACCCTTGGATGCCTTACCCTAACCTTAATCCTTAAGGTTAGTCCTAACCCATGCTCCACTAGAGCTTGTTCCCATGCTCCCATGCTCACAAGCCTAATGTGGGTTAGCCTCCTAGTATATGCACACATAATGTGTATATAACATAGCACACATAATGTACATATAACATACTTCCCCTCTCTCAAAACATTGCACTCTTGCAATGAAAAAGAAGAAGAACTGCGCTGAACAATCTCAACTGACTCCCAAGTCGATTTTCTCAATTTCCCTATCTTTCCACCTTATTTTCACCTCAGGGATTAGTCAACTACAAAGTTTCCTTTCCCTAAATTCAAGTACCTTATCAGGTTCATGTGGAACATAGGATAATTCATCGACTTCAACGAGTTCTTGAGGAGTAACTGTGTCATCCTCACCTCCCAGTTTCCCTTTCAATCTATCGATATGAAAGACTGGATGAACTGTAACAATTGGAGGTAGTTTTAGTTCATACGCAACCGTGCCAATCCGATATATAACTCGAAATGGACCAGAATATCTAGGAGATAAATTCGAGCATTTTCCTATTAACAAAGTCTGACAATCTTTAGGAACATTAAAATAAACCAACGCTCCTGGGTCAAAAAACCGAGATGAGCGTCTCCTATCAGCATAAAACCGTGCCCTATCATGAGCACTCCTGATAGAATCCCGAGCTTCGGTCAGAATTTCCTACATATCTCGCAAGAAATCCCTCGATGCATCAAGCTCGATGTCCTTAAGACTGACATCAATAGGTGCCCTGAGTTGATACCCATACATAAGTATGCACGGACTAAAATAATAGCCGTAAATTTAGAACTGTTATAGGCAAATTCCATCATTGAAAGATATTTTCCAATATGATGATTTTCTAGAGACATGCACGAAGCATATACTCTACAATCTGATTCATACACTCTGTTTGCCCATCAGACTATTGCGGATGATCAGAACAATTCACATTCAAAGTAACTTCCTCGTTGTAAACCATTCGGAATAAAGTAGGAAAGCATGGCATTATAACAGCAGAAACCAGGGATTCATCGGCGCCCCGACATACCCACATCTGCATATGGAATAATCGACGTCTCGAGTTACCCATATCAACATAGAGTCATCAACGTCTCGATGAGTCACATATGTCCATCCGTAAACCTATCAGGTTGATTGTGTAAATCACCTAAAGTACGGAACTAGAGAAAGAAATGCCAACAAAGGAAGAATCCAAATTTCCTTATCTGAACACAACAAGATAAACTTGTTCGAACTCTAAAGAAAGAGATTTCAACAAGTGAAAATGTCGATGAGATTACCCTCATCAAAACATGTAGGCTATAGATAAAAGAAGTTTATCTAAAGAATGCCTTCTAGTGAATTTAGAAAATAAGATTGTCTTTGAATGTTGAGGTCAACATGCTAAGTGATGTAAGCAAAGCAACAATCTTGAGCCCAAATTATCCCATAAGATAATATATGTGAGGGATCCCTAGCGTCCCATACCACCATGATACCACCCATACATTCCTTAACAATTTGAAACTCCCTAGTATGCCGTCTAGGAAATATGAATAAAATCCTGTATAAAAGGAATAAGATGGCCTTATCCAGACTTTCACATACTAAAACTGTCTCTATACACTCGAGACTACATCAAGGAATAACTCCTTCTGAGTACATCATTAGAAAAGAAATTGAATTATTGGCGCCTTTCTAATGATAACTACCCAAAACACCATAAAGTTAGGGTAGAAAAATAACTCACCTAGATACATAAGCAACTAGGTATCCGAGTTGGAATATATACAACAGTATAAGAAATATACTCCAAAATTACGTGCAAAAAACGAAGGCAAATGCTACCTTCAAAGCACATGTAATTATTCAAAAGATCAAAAGATCCTTATAAAAGCATGGATAAAAGCATAGAAGCTCCTTAAATCCATAAAAACCATAGTTGATCCATAAAAATCAATGCATACCATCTAATGGACATAAATCATGCCAAAAGAAGCATTAAAATTGGTGGTGGCCAACTCATCAATCCGGAGTATATGAACATTGCGTTGTTCAAATAAAACTCCAAAGTAAGAAAGTGAAACACATGTGTGTAGCACTCAATAAGAAAAACCCTAGACACAAGTGATCTAGGCAGAACATGATGAGTCCATATAAAACTTGGAAAACATCCAATAAATCCACCAGATCAACTAACCCATGATAGAGGCTTAAGAAATTAAGCACAAGCCACACTTAAATAAGTGCCAAAATAAATTATCATGGAAAAATGTCAAAGGTGAAACACACTTTGAACGAAAATTATAGCCATCAAAAGAAATTAAGGAACATGTCCAAAAAGAATGGCTAAATAATGGTAAAAAATCATGAATACATCGTTTAGAATTAATCCAAACATAAATATCCATTAATACGAGATATAATCGTATTAAAAATATGCGAATAACTCGCATCTATTCAATGTCAGCACGAGGAAACGTACTTCAACATTAAATAACCCTCGAAAATATTACATTCTCGAGAAAAAGAATTATCATGATTTTTTTCTAATTTTCCTAAATTTTACAGGACCTCAAAATATAATAATTTTGAATTCCACCAAACCTATCTCATGGCATTCCAAACCTATATTTTTCCAGAAAATTTTTAGCAATTTAATTTGCCAAAATACCATTGATATTTTAAAAATACCAATTTTTAGGATTTCTAAATATAATATCTAGAATATTCCTAATTTTTCCCGAGAATCCCATCGTTCACGAAATTTCTAATTCCGCCCGACAATTCTCAAATCCAATGAAAATTTTTAATTTTAATGGATTTTTCTAATTTTCTGGGTCAAAAAATATAATTTTAAAGGAATTTGAATGGTCATGGGCGCCCGAATGGACACACCACATGCCAAACACCAACCCCACATTTTTCCAAAATTTAAAATAACCTTTGTCTAATTTTCCACTAATTTTCAGGAATTTTTTGAAATTTTTAATCAACCCCGAACGCATTTAGAATACGAACGGTCAAAAAATTTCGGAATTCCAACAGGTTTTCCCCGAATACGGAAAGCCAAAAGTTTTGGGAAAATGAAAAGACAAAAAATTCGGAATGTGAAAGGTCAAAGGTTTCCGGAATACGGAAGGTCAAAAGTTTTTCCGGAATTCGGAAAGCCAAAAGGTTTTGGGAAAACGGAAAGCCAAAGGTTTTCCGGAAGTTGAAAAGCCAAGAAATTTTTAAGAAGAAAATTTCAGAGAATTTTCAGAGAATTTTTTTTCTCAAATCCCCTATTTTCCAGTATTTTTAAGGCTTATTTTCAAGCTTTTTTCTGAAAAATATCAAAAAGCTCTTTTTTTAATAAAAAAAAACTCATTTTTTTTAAAAAAAATGAAAAAAAATAAATAAGCTTTAATTAGCTTATTAACATTTGATTTTTTTTAGGGGGGGGGGCGTTTTTTTCCGCCGGGCTGCAGCGCAGCCCCCCCCCTCCCGTCGCCTGCGCAAGAGCCTGAGAGAGAGAGAGATTAATTCTCTCTTCTCCCTACTCTCCTCCCTTCTCTCCAAATTCATCTTCCTCCTCCACTCTCTCCTCTCTCTCTGTTAAACAGAGAGATTAGCTTAATCTTAATTAAGCTTTTTTTAATTAAACCTTAATCATAATTAACATTAATTATGATTAATGTTTAAAAAATTCATTTTTAAGAGAAATTTCATGAAAAAATGAGGAAAACTCAGATTTGAGAGACGGAGAGAACCCTACGCACACGGGAGAGCATCACATGCGACAACACGCTGTCCCCTACTGAATTTCAGTAGAAATTGACAGAATTTGATCGCATTCCCGCGGAAAAAACCCGCAAAAAATGTATAAAAATACATTTTAAATAAAAAAAAATGCTCAAAAAATCCCTAAAAAATTAGGAAAAATTTCCTAAAAATTTTAGAAAATTATGGAATCCATTCTACCAACAACATTCACAATAAAATATGTGAATTTTGGTAAAAATTTCCATTAATGCTTATTTTAACCATTAAAAAATAAGGAAAAATAGCATTAACTCACGGTATTCCCCCGCAACGTCGATTCGTCCATTGAATTGAAGTACCACACGTTCCAATCACCATAACGATGATCCATGTGCATTTCATCAACACAAATCAACAAAAAATAACATTTTATTAGTAAATGTTAAAATTTACTAAAAAAAAAACAACAATTAAATAGAGATAGCTCTGATACCACTGTTAAAACCCTAAGATCTCTCTAGATAATTGTTATGCATAAAACATGCATAGAACAGGCATAAACTCAACCACCCAACCACCCCCGAGCCCAAGGGATGCACACATGAATAAAGAATGAAATACATCATACCTCTACCTTGATGTCCCATACCATCAAGAGGTATAACACAATCCAATAGCATGTAGCTATAGTGTGAAATGGTAGGTGAGTAGATATGGACCTCTACACAAGAGACCATAGCATGAGCCTCCAAGCCATCAAGCTCCAAGCTCCAATGCCCACCCAGCTCCCTTGAGTGTGCCCCATGCCCCTATTATATAGGAGGGCCCTCAAGTGACTCTTGACTTTCCATTCCTCATGTGTGACCCTTGGATGCCTGACCCTAACCTTAATCCTTAAGGTTAGTCCTAACCCATGCTCCACTAGAGCTTGTTCCCATGCTCCCATGCTCACAAGCCTAATGTGGGTTAGCCTCCTAGTATATGCACACATAATGTGTATATAACATAGCACACATAATGTACATATAACAGGGATAGTGATGGATGCAAGGGGGAGGGAGGTAATGGAGTACATGCGTGGGGTAGTATCAAACTTGTATAGAAATTGTTTTATTAAATTTAAAGATCAAAATAGCCGATTAGTTGGGGAGGTGATAGAGGCTGTACATAGTCGGTACCCCAATCCCCCACATGCTACATTCTCGGATGTATGGGGAAGGACGCGAATAAGGGAGATCTTAAGTAATAAAAGATCTCACCTTAAAAAACTCGCGTACGATGACCGGCTAAATGTAGCTGCGGCGGGTGGCTATCCTGCCGAGAAACCTTCCACTGCGCACAAACGCGAGTGGAAGGAGGTAAAGAAACGAGCAGAGGGTGGCATGAAGAGCAGGCAGCATGTGGAGGCACGACGGATCCAGATGGAAACCATTGGATCTTCGCATTTCGGATCTGGCGGCGTCGAGTCATGGGAGGCAGAGTTCGTATCTTGCCACTTTATTTGATTGTTTACTTAATTCATTGATTCTATGATTGTTTTAATCTTACAAATTGTGTTGATTATGATACAGCGACGGGTTACGGGGAGGAAGCCCACAACCCACGATACTGCGTATGCTCGCCGGCATAGCAGACGTGACACGTGGGCCATCTTCAGAGCCGAGGGACGTATTACGGACGCGCAGTTTGAGATGGCCATGAGACCATACGGTCGACAGGTACTTGAAAATTCTAAACGAATGATTTTGGTTTATTGAATTACATATATATATACTTATATACTATATATTACTTGAACAGGCACAAGCTGCTGATGATCCACCCGCCGCCGCCACTGCAGAGGGTGGACGTGAGCACTACTCATCGAACATTCCGACCGATGTGAGCTCATCTGAGCATGGAGGGAGCACCGAGTCATCATCTGGGTCTGAGTAGTACTCAGACTTATAGTATCACATTCCATATTGAGGATGTGGTTGTATATATTTTTTTGTAAACTGAAGCCATGGGCTACTTCGAGATATGGACTCCCTTGTATATATGTGTGAAATTTTGATAGTAATATTGAATCGTGAATCGATAGTATTACATTCATGTCTGTCTTGAATCGTGTATTGACAATGTATGCATTCATGTCGTTCTTGTCTTAATCTCCCTCGTGCATATGTTCTTCGTGGATGGTCTAATGCACAAAAAAAAAAAAATCCAGAGAGTGTTATTGGGTGCTGGAATGCTGGAACAGTATTCAGGCACCAAATAGCACTCTCTGGATTTTTTTTTTTGCTCTCTGTTCGCGTGTATAAACGCGTCAGAACTGCTAAAAATCGCGTGTATATACGCGGATAATCTGTAAAACACGCGTGTATAAACGCGTCAAAACTGAGAAATACGCGTGTATAAGCGCATCTAAATTAAACAAAACGCGTGTATAGACGCATGTATCAACGCGTCCAAATGCATCTGAACTGAACAGAACGCGTGTATACACCCGTGTAAGAGCGCGTCTGGGCAGTCCTATACACGCGCTTTTACACGCATGTCTATGGCCGCGATGATACACGCGCTGATACACGGACCCGCTACTTTTTTTCACAAGTTATTTTTAGCGGCTAGGAGCGCGGGTATGAGCCTAGAGCCTTTATGGTTGATGATGCCGAAACGGAGATTAATGCGCTCAGGTGAGGACCATATATTAATATGTGTTGAGTACAAACTAATGAGTACCGTGTGTTTGAGTTCTATGTGACGTGTGCTTTCTATTTTTCGTAGGGTGGTGTTCAATCAACCCATTTTTCTATGCTTGTGGCATGTCAAACGTTGTTGGCTCCGACACCTTATTAAGAAGGTGAAGGAATGGCCCAAAAGAGCTTCTATGTTTTGGTCTTTGGAAAATATCATGAACATGCAAGGGTCAGCAAATTCTACTGACCATATGATCAAAGAGGATGCAAAGGCTATGATCTTTACCTTCTACTCCGACTTTAGAGATGAGGGATGTTTTATTGAGTATTTCAAAACCTATTGGGAGGCTAAACTAGGTAAGGTTGAATTTTAAACTTTATACATACTCTTCTTATAGGTAAAATAATGCACACTTGCTCTCCTTCTTGTTCGTACTTCATGTCTTGCTCTTCTAACTTCATTTGTTTTATGTGCAGAAATGTGGGTGCGTGCTTCCCGATTGCTTCCACATTCAGGACAAGACACTAATGGAGCAATAGAGAGTCATATCATGGGCAGCTCAAATATAAGTTCTTGGGCTCTTCCAAAAGGATGAGTTCGAGGCAGGTGGATTGGCTCTTATACAAGTTAACATCTTCATGCTTGCCATATTATTGGTATGTTCAGCAGCTGAAGGATAATGGTTTTATGAGAAACAACGCCATTGAAAGAGTAGTGGAGAATTCTTATGAGCGAGCACTTCAGATACTAGATGATAATGTCTCATTCCAGGTTGGTGATGTTGCTATAGTGGAGAGCGTGCACACAAAAGCTTCATTTTACACGGTCTACAATTCCGATTGCCAATGGGCATGTTGTACATGTGCATGGGCAGAGCTTGGAAATATTTGTAAGCACCAAATTAAGGTGATGTTGTTGTGGGGTGCTTCACATGCTTCACTTATGGAGCAATGCCGACATATGTATGAAGCATGGGGAGATGCTTCTAGGTCTACCATCGAACTTCACTCACATGTTTCTACTATTGATGTGCTTGAACAATCATGCTACACATGATGATCCCATACCTTCTCTTTTGGAGCAACCTAACTTCCCCTCATTGGCTCAACGCATGTAGCCAGCCATAAAAATATCTCTTGAGGCCATGGGAGCCTTACTTTTGGTCGTGTACTCCATGAATGCAACACCAGCCTCGTGCTTTAAAACTTCTTCTACATGGCCAGGCATTTTAGAGAGCTTCATCTTCTTCTACATGGCCAGGCATTTTAGAGAGCTTCATCTTCTTCGTTACCTTACGTACATTTGATATTTCAAGACGTATGTCATGGCAGAAGATGTGCCTCCATATGCACTTTAGAGGGAAAAGGTTTCCTTGCATGGTGACAATCAACAATCTTACAAAAAAATTGTCGAATATTTGCCCCCTCATAAACATGCTCAACGAACTGCACACATAAAGGCGTAATAAGTACAATCATGCATACATACGTCCAAGCAAATGAACATCTTGAACAAACATCATTGATTGTACACGAGTTTGAACATGAGTATTATGAGCAAACAATAAGAGCATGAGAATGTATAAAATATCTCTACCCTCTACATTGTTTGAACGTGTGAACAAATATGTTTGAACATGTGAATATACATGGTTTGAATATGTGAATACATTGTTTGATCACACGCGCTGTGCGATGTTTGTATAACCATTTTGAATGCTCAACCATGTATGGTCTTTACGTAAAGACTAACTAAACAACTTGAAACAAACAAATTGAATAAACACTGTTATCTAAAGACCGTGTATGGTCTTTACGTGAAGATTGTCTAAACAACTTGAAACAAGCAAATTGAATAAACACTGTTATCTAAACAAAATTAAGGCAACCCGCAAGCTTTCAAACATATTGAAAATCATTAGAGACTAAAGACTAAAAACTTCTAAATACATGCAAGAGCTTCAAAGCGCACCTCGTCCGTTTTGCGTCGCACAAAGAAATGGGTGGGCTTCTTGTATGTCGGCACGTCTATTCTCACTGGAGGAGTACGCTCTCGCTTCGGATAAACATGAGGTGCACTAATTGGCGTCTCTGAAGCTCTGGTCAGCTCCCAACACGGATGGAGAATTCACATTGTTTATGGAGCTTGAAATGATCAAAGTTGTTATTTATGCTACATATAAAAAATGAAAGTAACATAAGGCCATGATATGTCTAATATATGACACTTGAATGCCCATGATTTGACTAATTTACTTACATTTGCAGTCTATTGTGTATGCATGGACACACAAAGATTAGTACACATGCATGCATACAACAACAACATGGATTAAACACATGTATGCATCAAGCTATACTTTCCTCTAATGTTACACACACAATACTTTCTTATAAAGTAATTTAATGTTACACAGACACACAATACTTTCCTCTAAACTAGTATGTTGTGTTATTTATAGTTTCTTTTTGCATCAATTACACAATGCATCAAATCACTTTAATTAAGCATAAATTAAGCCAAATATATGTTATATACACACACACACACATGCAATATTATGTTTTTTAAAGCAATTAAAGCCCCTCTCTCTCTCTCTCTCTCTCTCTCTCTCTCTCTCTCTTTCTCTCTCTATCTCTCTAATTACACAATGACAGAATACATAAAAGAGTTTCAAAGACCTTAATGAATACACTCCCTCTCTCATTCAATTAACAATTTATTTGTTAATCATGTCTCTCCAAAACTAAAGATTAGAGACTAATTAAACATCTCTTTAGCTAAGTAATTAAACATCTCTTTAGCTAAGTAATTAAACATCTCTTTCTCTCTCTCTCTATAAATTTTGTACACGCTTTAGAGAGAGAGAGAGACAGAGAGAGAGACAGAGAGGGAGAAATTGGGAGCTCTAGAGAGATACCAATTGAGAGAGAGAGAGAGAGAGATAAGAGACTACCTGGCAGGGCTCCACGCAGCAGCACGCTCGCAGTAGGACGAGAGAGATGAGACGGCCGAGCAGCAGGTTCAGTTTGAAAAGCGTGAGGTTTTCTCTCTCCTCCAACAGCGCAGCTTTGCCACCGCATGCAAATTTGGCGCTTCTATTTTAAGAAGCATGAATTTTTTAGCATGAGTTTTTTTACTACGCTCAGTAAAACCATGCAATGGGCTATTGACTGCCACCGTGGCACGAGTGCCACATAGGCGCCACATCAGCCAGCAGCCCAATATCTAGCATAAGCCCTCCACATCACCTCCTCCCTTGGAAGACCCGACCTTCCGCCTCTTCACCGGGGATGGAGGAATCTCGCTTCCTTTGCTCTCCAAATTCTCTGACGGCTCTGCACAATCTCTCTCATCACAACATACAATCGCCTTTTTAGCTTTTCTCTTTTGAAAGCAAAAATTCCGTATTAACTACAACGATATATAATGATAGAATTTTTGAAATTAACGGAACGCTCACTTGAGGTACGTACTACATATATGTTCTTGTAGGGCAATGTGTCACAAAAATGAGCCTAAATAAAAGACTTGAATCGAGGGCCCAGGCACAGACAGACTACCACGGTCCTCCGTGATGATCCCCAAGGTCGTGAGTTCGAGTCTTGTAGGGCCTCATGTGGTACCAAAGTTGATATGTGGGCGGCCTCGGCCCCGGCTTGTGCCAAACCCGAGGGGGGTGCCTTCCACCATACGGGGGTTGGGGGTGTGTGTGAGTATTTCTAAAAAAATTTCCTGTACCTGCTAAAAAAAAAAAAGTTTGGATATACAATTAATGTTGATGATGAGCACAGTAACAGGTGCCACAATGATGGATTGTGAAGGCCCACACAAAAGACGGCTACATGACAAACAGGTTTATGCGTACTATAATCCTACTGATGAGTAACTGGTTACCTGACGAGGTATGTCCTTGCATCGGCTGGGTACTGGCGGTGGGGGCGGCGCTGCTTTGAGCAGCCTTGAATATTTATGTGCTCTTGATGTTGGTGCTGGTGCTGGTGCGCCTGATGAGGTGGTATAAGTGGCGGAGCGGGCGGGGGAGGGGGAGGTGAAGGTGGAGGTGGCAGTGGCAATTGCGCTAGAGCAGCAGCAGCAGGTGGCGGTGGTGGTGGTGGGTGAGGATGAGGCCCGTTAGGATGAGGGAGTCGAGGCGGGTACCGTTTGTCTACAACCTCGTGCAGCGTTTCGTAGACTTGGAACACTTTCACTTTGCGCTCGTGTTTCTCGAGGAGCCAGTAACTGGCTGATTGATACCCCTGCCCCTGCCGCTGACCTTGGATTGCAGCTCCACCACCACCAGAAGAGCTCCCTCCTGCAGGAGTAGCGCCCAGCTGGTGATGATGATGGTCCACCGTCTCCACACTAGCTTGCTGCTGGTGTTGTTGTTGCTGCTGCTGATGCTGGGCATGAGCCCTCATCTCGTAGTCCCTGACTTTCTTGTAGTCGCGTAGCAGGTTATCCCACTTGTCGTTGCACTGATTCTGGTTCCTGTGGCACCCGTTCCTCCAGCAGTAGTTCTCGATCCACTTCCACCGCAGCTCTGCGGTCCTGTTCCTCTCCCTGTCTCCGCCCTTCAGGCTCCTCTCGTCATCCATCTTCTTGGCCGCACTGAGCGCCACTGTCTCATGGAGCGTCCAGTTACCCTTACGATACTCCCTCATGCCCCCAGCTTCAACATGCAGAGCCCCTCCCCCAGCTCCGCCTCCGCCCCCCTCGTTAGCAGCTGGCGCAACCACCTGCAGGGCCGAACTACTGCTTGGTTGGTCTGCCATTAATATATCACATATCACGGCCAAAACATTGCTGCTGCTGCTGCTACTGCAGCTACAGCGTGTACCTGTTAATTGATGATGCTTATAGTCGATCGCTTTGATGATGAACAACATCAATCATCCAGCTACATACTGCTCCTAATTCAGGTGTGGTGCAAGTTATACACGCCTGATAAGGTGGTGGCTCCTTCAGGGAATTGCCACAGAAAAGCTTGATGAAAGTGACTGAAGTTCAATTTCGAGTAAGGCAAAATGTACGAGAAGTGGAGTGAACTCGCCTCGCCTCGCTCACACGCAGGAAGCGAACGTGGCCTGCAGCTTATCATGCGTTGTGGAAGCAGCAGGAGAAAGGGTGGTAAGGTGGGATCAGGCGCAAAAATAGGCTCACTGTGCGTGTGTGTGTGTGGGTGGGGATACTGCCTACCTAGTCTGCTGCTTCTGTTGCGTCTGCAGAAGAAAGAGCAAGGGAGAGAGAGAGAGAGAGAAGAGATAGAGACTCATGAAACGATTAAGCAGCAGTTCCCCCTCTGGTGTCGACTAGCCTTAGCCTGTAACCGTCCCGTTTCAGCAGTCAGGTTAACGTTAGTGCCTCGGGCTTCACGTTAACCAGGCTTTGACCATGGTCAAAGAGTCCTGTTTACACCACCCCCCGCCTTTTGTTGTTGCCATGGTAAACTTTAAAGATCGTTGCCACAACTTGCCAGGCAAAGCTTGCCAAATTTTTTTGCCTTAAAGCTGTCCGCTCCCTCTTATGAATGGCCACTCATGGTCACCCCTGCCAAACTGCACACCAAGAAAATATGACCGAAATTCTGAGAGCTATCAAGGCCAAAGTGATTCTTCTTCTTTTCAAGTTTACAGCCATACAATATTTTGCTTTTCACTAGATGACTAGTCACCATTCCAAAATTATATGCCTTGGAAGCTTTTGAAATTTGTTTGCAATAAAACCTATGATTATCATCATTGCTCACACAACCTGGTACCCCAACAAAAGGATAGCGGTGTCTCTTCTTACCGGGGGCGGTGGGGTCTTGCAACGGCTAGAACTTGGGTATATAGTATATACTATATATATTTTATGTCCTTTAAAATAAGGACATACTCATACATAACCATTGAAAAAAAGGGAAGACTTTTGTCCTACCCGTGAATATCAAGTTTTAGGATCAAATTTTCTCCTTTTTGAAAAACGATTAGACAAATGTTTTTTCCTTTAGATCCAAAGTTTGCCTTGATAAAATACACTAAAGGGCGGTTTTTCGTGAGCACTAACCCGGTTCATAGTGTAAATTTCTCAACTGAACTTTGGAAATCTCGGTTACTATTACATGTAGCCTTTAATTTTCAAGACGGGAAATGAGTTAGTTCAATTATAGATCTCGACAACTTGTACAAATTCCTATGTGAATCCCAGTTATCTCATTAGATCATCCTTTTTTAAAAGTAGACTTGAAATTGGGAAAGATATCTTGGGAGCTATTCATGGGGCACTCTCACACTCAGGCAGACTTCTAAACCACCAAGTTACAGCTCCATTGATAATAATCCTTAAAGTTAAGACGTGGAAAATAGATTACTTTTGAGCAATGATTTCCACTTTTTAATGTGGAAGCCTCTATATGATAGAGGCGAGGTCGACAAGACAAGGAGGATGAGTTGAAGAGAAAGAAAGAAAGATGTCACACCTATGTTTTATCAATTCATGTTGGAGACCCTTCATTGTCGTTGGATGCTGCTCCATTGTCCGCGGCTTTCATAAGTTTCTTATTGGGGAAACAAGCTACATGTACAAAAGAAAGGTTTACCAAACACATTCCAAAGCACCACATCACTTTTAGAACCTGGAAAAAACCTAAAATTTGTGCTCGAAAATTGATGAAGTTTCAAATTAAGAGAACTTCCTGCCATTTGGTATGGCAAACCAACAAAAATATCAACACTCAGTGTTTGGTAACCGCTTTCAACCTTAACAAACCACTTGTAGCACCCCTTCCTATTCGTCATGTGGGTTCAGAAGTTGTGTGTGTGTGTGTGTGTGAAAGGCCATGCCTTCACGTCATTAGATTGAAATCATGTGAAAGTTGATGGCTTTCCACAAGCTGGTTCTCCCTCCCTCCTATGGTATGAATGTTATAGTGTTGCACCATGCGCAAGGAACTAGTAGAGGTTGCCATGACATTTTAAACTCAAAGGCGGGGATTGATTGCTTAGAGAACTCATAGTGTAGGGAGGGATATTGCAAAAGGAGTGCAGGATGAGACATGTCTGAATGCCAATCCTCGTGTTTTTGTAGGAAGAAAGTTTATAGATATGATGGATGTAGATGGTATTAGATAGGAAAAGCAGACAAGAAGCAACATTGCCCCCCCCCCCACACACACACGAAAAGAATGAAAATTGCCCTCAAACATGCCACACCGACACACATGCACAAGACTACAGTTTGGGATCATGGTAGGCCTCAAAATGACCAAAATAAGCTTCTTATGTTTAAAATTTTTGAATGGTATTATCTTCTCTATCTCTCTTTCTCTCTCTTTCTTATGCATAAGCCTAAGAGGTCTCTTATGCATAAGAGGCTTATACTTAAACCTCCATATGCATAAGGCTTAAACCTCCTTGTGTATCCATGATATTCACACTTTTAGGGTGTTATATTACTAATTCTTTTCTCAACTTTTTGTTTTGTTTTGTAGGTCTTATAATCCTCTCTTTCAACTTCACCAAAAAGAGGTAAATGCTTTTCTCTCTTTCCTTTCTTTTCGATTTTGTATGTATGCATTAGGTTCTTAGGGCTTTTGTATGTATGCATTACTAATCCTTTCCTCACCCTTTTGTCGGTTTTGTAGGTGTTCTAATCTTCTCTTTCAACATCACCAAAAAGAGGTAAGTGCTTTCCTATCTTTCCTCTCTTTCCTATATTTTTATCCTCTTTCGTCTATTTTTATCTACCAAAAAGAGGGGTTTTGTTTTATTCATCCTCTATGCATAGAGCTTAATCTATGTAAGCTCTATGAATAGAGCTCTAATCATAGAGCTTAATCTATGCATTAAGCTCTATTCGTAGAGCTTAATGCACAGATTAAGCTCTATGCATGCATTCATAATGCATAGAAATCTATGCGCATAATTTAAGCTCTATGCATAGAGCTTAATGCATGCAGCTTAATCTTTTTGATTTTGTATGTATGCATTGAGTTCTTAGGACTTTTGTGTATATGCATTACTAATCCTTTCCTCACCCTTTTGTTAGTTTTGTAGGTCTTCTAATCTTCTCTTTCAACATCACCAAAAAGAGGTAAGTGCTTTCCTATCTTTCCTCTCTTTCCTATCTTTTTATCCTCTCTTTCCTCTATTTTTATCTACCAAAAAGAGAGGTTTTGTTATGTAGGTCCTCTATGCATAGCTTAATCTATGAATAGAGCTCTAATAGAGATTAATCTATGCATTAAGCTCTATTCATAGAGCTTAATGCATAGATTAAGCTCTATTCGTAGAGCTTAATGTATAGATTAAGCTCTATGCATGCATTCATAATGCATAGAGATCTATGCATAGATTAAGCTCTATGCATGCATTAAGCTCTATGCATAGACCTTTATGCATGCATAGAGCCTAATCTATGCATGCATGCTTAATGCATAGTGCTGGGGTACGGTTTCGGGGTATGGTTTAGTTTAGGCTAGCGTGGCTTGCATAGTGCTTTATGCATAAGCCTCATGCATAACTTTATGAATAAGGCCTCTTGCATAGCTTTATGCATAGGCTTTATGCATAGGCTTTATGCTTTATGCATAGGCTTTATGCATAAGGCCTCATGCATGCTTTATGAATAAGCCTTATGCATAATGCTTTATGCATAAGACCTCATGCATAAAGCATTATGCTTAAAGCTTTATGCATAAGGCCTCATGCATGCTTTATGCATAAGCTTTAGCATAGCTTGCAAAGGCTTGCATAGCGGCATAGTTTGCATAAGGCTTGCATAGCGGCATATCAATCTTGCATAAGCTTTTGTATGTATGCATTACTAATCCTTTCCTCACCTTTTTGTTGGTTTTGTAGGTCCTCTAATCCTCTCTTTCAACATCACGAAAAAGAGGTAAGTGTTTTTCTATCTTTGAAATTCCTCTTTTTCCTCTATTATTATTGCACCCTTGGATGCTATAGGGATTTGTTTTGTAGGTTTACGCATAAGGCCTCATGCATGCTTTATGCATAGTTTTATGCTTAAGGCCTCATGCATAGTGCTTTATGCATAAGGCCTCATGCATAGCTTTATGCATAAGGCCTCATGCTTAAGGCCTTATGCATAGTGCTTTATGCATAAGGCCTCATGCATCGCTTTATGCCTTATGCATAAGCCTTATGCATTAGCTTTATGCCTTATGCATAAGTCTCATGCTAAGCTTTATACATAAGGCATACATAAGGCCTCATGCATAGCTTTATGCCTTATGCATAAGCCTTATGCATTAGCTTTATGCCTTATGCATAAGTCTCATGCTAAGCTTTATACATAAGGCATACATAAGGCCTCATGCATAGCGTTATGCATAAGCCTTATGCTTAAGGCCTTATGCGCATAAGCTTTACGCATAAGCCTTATGCGCATAAGCTTTATGCCTTATGCTTTACTAATCTTTTGCTTACCTTTTGTTGGTTTTGTAGATCCTTATGCTTTACGCATAAGCCTTATGCGCATATGCTTAAGGCCTTATGCTTTACGCATAAGCCTTATGCGCATAAGCTTTATGCCTTATGTTTTACTAATCTTTTGCTCACCCTTTTGTTGGTTTTGTAGATCCTCTAATCCTCCCTTTCAACATCATGAAAAAGAGGTAAGTGCTTTCATATCTTCCCTCTCTTTCCTTTATTATTATTGCACCCTTGGGTGTTGGGGATTCTTTTTGTAGGTTTGCGCATAATCCTTATGCATAAGGCCTCATGCATAAGCTTTATGCGCATAAGCTCTCATGCATAAGGCCTTATGCAAAGTTTTATGCTTAAGGCCTCATGCATAGCTTCATGCATAAGCCTTACACTCGGGTTTCGCGAGGATAAGGCACTGTCTATTATTGCCGTGAATGCTGGGGGTGAAGACAAAGGGAAAGTGAAAATCTCTTTTGAAGATGACAACCTCACAAAAGCGCTTGCATACAATATTGGTAGCAGTTCCTTGGAAGATGTAGTGGCCAAAGCGCTCGTTGAAATAAAGCAAGATGTGCAATTCTATGAGAGCGTAGCTGCCTTTGAACCACACATGCCCTTGGTTGCTGGCGATGCTCAAGACCAAGGAAGCATAAACTTGACAAATGAGCAACTAGTTGCAAGTGACGATGCAACTGAGGTATGTCCTAACTTCTTTGTTTTGTAAAGCAAATTATTTTTAGTTGTGTCATTTCACGCTTCCTAACTTCTATATTGACATGTTGACAGACTGCTTTTGAAGTGGACAAGTTTGCTATGCGCGTAGGAGGAACGCGGCCAAAGTCAGAGGGTCGAGATGCATCTCTTTGGCACTACATACCTGCCCTCAGAGCCGACATAGTGCGGGTTTTTCATTTAGACTATTTAGAGATCGCCTATGCCAAGCTCCTAAAATGTAAAGCACTTAGTGCAGTCTTGTCGGAGAACCCCTTAGCCTCAAACATAAATAAATGTATTTTGGTAGCTAGGGAAGCTGCCTTGTATTGCTTTACGGGCAAGCATCCCGGCTCAGTTTTAAGCCATTGTGCCCTTTCTCAGGCTCAAGGAATCAATGAGCTGAGTGATATATTCCAAAGCTTAGGCAAGAAACCAGCCTCTAGAACTCTCTCTCCTGAGCTCTTCCAAGAGCTTATTAAAAAGATGTAATGCAAACTTCTCTTCCAAGTTCAATAAAAAAATTTTGTTGTGCATTGTAAGTTGTGATTTTTCCTGGCGTACTTGTGATATACCATTTCAAGCCTCGCAATTTCAAGATTTTGTTCATGTGTTCATAGAAAATATTGTTTAGGATTCATTTTAAATGTGATCGTGATTAAAAAAAGTATTCGAGATTGGGTTAGAGCGGTACAAAAAAATGTTGTATTTATAGATGTATACACACTCACATATATGTATATATATGTACATATATATATGTATATATATATACATGTAACCATGTGTGTGTGTGTGTGTGTGTGTGTACCTATATATATATAAAAGATTTTGGGGCTATTGAAAGATATATATATATATATATATAAAAGATATATAGGATATATATATATATATAAGACATAAGATATTATAAGATTTTGGGGCTATTATAAGATATATATATATATATATATATATATAATATCTTATATAAATATATAAAATTTTGGGGCTATAAGGGCACCTAAAGGGCCTTATGAGCCTCACAAGACCAAAAAAATAAAAAATAAATAAAAATAAATAAAAAAATGCCATGTGCGCTACAACGCGAGAATCGGCATTTTGACCTGGTCAAACTGGCGATTAACGCGCCGTAGCGCACATGGCATTTTTTTAATTTTTTTTTTTGATTTTTTTGGTCTTGAGGCTCATAAGGCCCTCAATAAGGGTCTCTAGGTGACTTTATAGACTCTACCTTTTTTGTATATATAAATATATATATATGTGTGTGTGTGTGTGTGTGTATATGTGTATATGTATATATATATATGTGTGTATATATATATATATGTGTGTGTGTATATATGTGTGTGTGTGTGTGTGTGTGTGTGTTTGTGTGTTTTTTTTCCTGTGTGTATAGTGCTTTTATATTTTTTTTAATGAAATGTTCATTGGCACTGAGCATACAAAAAAAATTGGACTCAACAAAGAATGTAACACAACTCAAAAAGCTTTCATTAATGTTTGAAAATGCTACAAAGGAATTTGGGAACATTACAAAAGTTTGTAGGGAGAATTACAAAGTGGGTTAGCCTATTGAGGTAGAAGGCTACGCTCTAAACGTAGGCGTAGGGCTAGGGACATATCTACAGGCTTCAAAGTGACTCTCTTGGCATGTACCATAGCCAGCACCGAGTCTTCAAAAACAGACACTACAATATCTTGAGCAGCTTCTTGAAGAGCTTCAAGAGCTGTGCTCTGTATGCGGTCAACCCTATCAGTAAATTTTTCCATTGTTTCTCTCACCAGTCGAGAGAATGGTGCCTTGGGGATGAGAAGATCTGTGCTTTTCTGATATTTCCTAATCTCTCATAGCGCTACTGTCCCTGGCCTCCATTTTCTCTTCTTTGTAACCGGTGGAGGCGGTGGTGGTCTTTGATTCTCCCACGGTGGTCGTTCAGACCTGAACTTCTTTTTCTTTTGTGCACGCTCTTCCTCTTCTTGTTGGTCTCGAAACTTGCCCTCCATTCTTTTGCCACACTTCTTGACTGGACGTCTGGATGTTGTGCTGCTTGTGGCTGTGCTTGGCTTGCCCTCCTTGCATCCTCTTTGGGCTGTTGTCTCTTTTGCCACACTTCTTGACTGGACGTCTGGATGTTGTGGCTGCTTGTGGCTGTGCTTGGCTTGCCCTCCTTGCATCCTCTTTGGGCTGCTGTCTCTTTTGCATTTCTGTCTCTCCCAAGCCGCCCTCACAAGAGCAAACTCTTTGTCAATGGTATCTTTCGTGATGCCATAGGACAAGAGCTCGACCTCCCTGTTCTGTAAGATAACCTCTAGCTGTTCTAGGGTGTCGGCCTCAATAACAATCTCCGGTGGTTGCCCTTGACCTACCTCGGCTTCTTTTCGACGCCGCTCTTCTTCCGCTTCTCTACTAGGCTCTGCTTCTTCAGCTTCCTTCCTGCGTTGCGCTTCTTCGGCCTCCTTCCTGCGCTCTTCTTCTCTCATCTCCTTTGCCTCTTGCTCTGTTACTATAGGTAGATTTGTCCTTTTTGCTGTAGCAGGTAGTGGGCCGAGTTGATCGAAAAACCGCAAGTCTTGCTCCTGTTCTTCTGGCATGGCCTAGGTATGTACGTGTGCGAGAGATAGTGGGAGGGCAAGAGAGAGTAGAGCACAAAGAAGAAATTGAAATGTGGTGGCTATAAATGAAAAATGACTTAAATATGTCTATAAATATAATTTTTTAAAACTTTTAGAAAATTTAAAAACACAAAAAGATTATAATCAGAGAGTTTAAGCCCATGAGGAACCACACCGACGCTTGCTTGCTACCCACTGCTGTAGTCTCTCCCTAGCATTTGATCTGTTGTATCCTTCAGTTCTTCTTGCATTAACAGTTTTCATTATTTGACGCCTAAGAGACAAATTACCGCGAGTTTTCTGCCTTTTTTTGCCAACCAGAACGCGATAGAACCAGTTGAACATTTCATGGAGCGCATTACTCTTGACTTTGCCACCACCATGGCGAGTGCCCTTAAAATACACGGCCTTTGCTTGGTAATGTGATTTCTCCATGCCTTGATTGCTCCAAAGTGCTAAAGAGCCATATCTATCGAGAAGGTATGGCCCATGTGCATACAATATATGCTGCATAGAAAATTACAAAAAGTCAACAAACAGTATGAAGAACATACTACAAGGACACAAGAAATATAACATTACCATGTAGTGAGTAATGTGTGTTTCTCCCCATGCCTCGACCATTTCTTTTGTAAATCTACAAGTGGCTTGTTTAAGTGCCTCAATACCATGGTCATCCAGGTGAGGTCGCTCTAGAAGATCGACCATTTTATTACACACCTCCCATACACGTGCACATTTTAGGCCAAGCCTGGCATCATTTCCTCGATATGTTGTAACATCACATATCTTCTTCCAAATTTCAAAGCTAGTGTGGCTATGAGAACCCAAGTGGTTTGATAGCAAGTGTCTTGCCTTTGATCCACCCATGCAAATTTTATTAGGGTTGTCTTGTGTAGGGTTTGATTTTCTGTCCTTTGTCAAGACCACTGCTCCAGCATGTAATCCAATAGAGGAAAGTACACCCTCTAGTGCACGTATTGACTCTTCCCATCGATCTTCGGGCTCCATGTTCTAGACATAGTTTATGTGGAGCATCAATAGCTTATCCAAAATCCTGAGTCTTGCATGTAATGTGCACACATACACTTGACATAGTGGAATGTCCAAGATTGGGTTCCAAGCATTGTCCTCCTGGTCACAACTAGGTGGCTTGCTCTGGTCACAACTTAATATGCCATTATGCCATACCTTTGATCCTTTCCTCTGTTCAGCATAAAAAACGATTGCTTTTTTTGCACCCACCTGTTTTTGACTTTTGCCTTTGCTAGGTTGTTTCCCTTTTACTCTTGAGTCTACTGCTGTCTTGGAATGACAACAGTAAACACATGAGAATAAAGTATTCGCACCTGTTTTACAACCCAACATACACTTTAAGGTTTTTAGATCGCCACCCAAGTGCCATTCAACGTTAAAGCAGCCTATTCCGGGAACATCAAGCTTTTGACCATTGACCTGACAAGAGACGACATGTTGAATGCCAGACCGTTCAAAATACCACCTCAAGGTATCATGGTTCTCTTTTGGGAGGACCCATGCTGCTTGCCACCATATGTTCTTCTCTGATTGAATGCCGTAGTAGTCTTACTTATGCCCTTGACCCCTATTGTTGCTGTCTTCAGTTGCATCCAACTCTTGGGTCTCTAAAGGCTTTCCTCTAAGTGCTCGGCTCATCAAGGTTAAACTAACACGCTCCAGTCTTTGACCTTTAACCACTTGACATTCATCCAGCTTCAAGACAAACACGGCATTTCCACCTGTCTCTTCAAGTGTGAGGCCATAGTACTGAATCATTGCTTTTTGTAGCACTTCCATGTCAATGTAGACATTGTTATATACATTGTATTCAAAGGGTTTGATTGTTGGCATTGGCATAATATCCTCCACCCACTTGTACCCACCATTAAACATGGATGCAATATCACCATTAGCACACTTCTTTGCCATCTGTAAGCTATAAAGTGTTGGAAGCAAGGATTGCATAACTCCCTTTGCTCGCAACCCTAAAGTGATTGACCTGTACATTGTTCTGTAACCTTTCTGGCTAATACCTGCTGAGTCACATATATCAAGCATCTCTTTGGGTGTGATAATTTCTTTGATTTCCTTCAAGAAATATTGACGAAGGGTCTCCCGCAGCTTATCATTACCAGAACCTGTTATCATTTCCATGATATCCTTCTCCGGAAGGACATGCTGAAGAAGGGAGACATTAACATTGTCCTCAGCGTTGTTACATCCTAGTATAGCTGTTGCACATGCCCTACAATCGCACGAGTCACCCATGAGAGATGCTTTATTCATTAATTGCTTCTCAAAGTTACTATAATTCCTACAAAAAAATTTACCTGGTTGTTTGTTTACGCCTCTTGCATGCACCTACTGTCTTAGAAAGTAACCCAACAGCTTTACGTTTTCTTTGCCTTGCGTGATACCCAATGGGAAGGTGAGTGAAATGGTGAACACGACGCCAAAGATTACGAGTGGAGTGTTGAAGACGAACATAATTATCGGTAAATTGATTTATTGTGCGCACACGATCCACTAA
The DNA here is from genome assembly GCF_041138505.1 of Cibotium barometz. Classification (NCBI taxonomy): domain Eukaryota; kingdom Viridiplantae; phylum Streptophyta; class Polypodiopsida; order Cyatheales; family Cibotiaceae; genus Cibotium; species Cibotium barometz. Next base: position 33,037,829 of record NC_141087.1, on the reverse strand, counting down.
ATTATTCTTCTGCACCTCAAGCTCCTCTGAGAGCTCTTTAATCCTCTGCATCAAACTATTGATCTGCTTAGTCGATGCCGCTTGAAGCTGGTCGAAGGCAAATTGTGTTTGCCTCTTTTCAGCTGCCTCATCTAGCCACAACATGTGTAATCTCCTACAATAGCCAAGAAGCCCATTGAAACCATCACCAACAAACTTAAAAAAACTTGTAATGCTTTTGAATGGTGGAGGGGCACCAGATATTGGATCTGGTGGATAAAGATTTCCATCAATCCAAAGATCAATGGCCTTTGCTCCTTGCATTCGAAGCTGATCGTATGAAATATTGGGTGCAACATGCCTACTGCGTAGGGTTGCGTATTCTGTCTCCAAATCAACCTGAAGGCGGATCTTAGAAGGCTTATTGGTGATGTCTTGTAGTGCCATCTACAAGAAAGTAGGCTTGTAAGCTTGGGTTGAATAGGAGTGGAAGGAGCAGGATATGGTATCAAAAAATAATGGAAAGAATGGAGATGAGGGTTGCTTCTCTAGAGCTGCATTGTGGATAGAGAAAGAAGCCAGAAAGGGAGCCAAAGAAACATAGAGAGGTTTGGGAATGGTGAGACGAAAATGCAAAGGAGACAATGCATCATGGGAAGCTTCTTTAGTGCAAGCTATGGCTGCTAAGCAATATAGAGAGAGAATACATCATGAAAAGGTTCTTCTGTTTGTGCAAGTCATGGCTACTACTGTGGGTTTGGAGAGAGAACCAAGTATTGTAGAGAGAATGCTCCTGGTAAGCTTCTTCCTTGCAAGACATGGCTACTACTGTGGGTTTGGAGAGAGAAGGCTCATTTAGGAGTACAGACCTGCTAGCTATGGAGAGAGGACCAAGTATTGTAGAGAGAATGCTCATGGTAAGCTTCTTCCTTGCAAGCCATGGCTACTAATGTGTGTTTGGAGAGAGAAGGCTCATCTCGGAGTACACATCTGCTAGCTATGGCTTTTGGAGTAGAGAAAGACGCTTTTTTCCATGGAGAAGGAGTGCAGGGCGTTTTAGAGAGAGGATTTAGAGAGAGAAAGAGATCTGGTGCACACACAAAAAAGGGAGGAAGAAAGTGACGAATTTTTGGAATGTTTGGAGTTCGAAAAGGTAGAGAAGGCTATGATAACTAACTGACAACCCATTACAAAGCTTTAAAGACACGACACCTAGGTGGCCAGATCTAAGAATATCTCCTTTTTTTATTTTTTTTTTGTTTTTGTGAAAAATCAAATATATGCTTTTAGGACTAGGCCTCTAGGCTTGGTCAAAGATGGATTAGCATTTTAAGCATTTCACTAAACGTCCAAATTAAAGGGCCCAAGAAGACTCCATTGAGTTCCTAATGTCATTATCTCCTTTAACATGTTGAGATATCAAGCTCAACATGAGATGACACTCATGAGGTGTCTACGTGACCGTTTGACATTTACATCATTAGTGGGTTTGGGAGCTAGCACCGACATACCTTCGCCAGAGATTCTACAACTAGACTACACCAACTAGTCCACACCTACCCACTCCACTTTAGTGTGTTCACATTATGGACCGCTTGTATATACTCTAGTATGTGTGTTAGTCACATTATCTCTTTTGTAGACCTCTTTTGTTGAAAAAGAAGAAGAATAATTTTCAGCCTCTTATCTTGTGTGTTCTCTTTTAGGATTTGTGTGAGTCTTTTTGTGCTTACAAGAGCTCAAGATCCCTTCTCCCCTACATCTTTTCATGGTTTCAGAGCCTGGTTCATGCTAAGAGCTGAGCCGCAAGCAAGAGAATCATAGGAAGAGGTATGAGGGTAAGATCTTCATCTACTCTTCACCCTTTGTGTTCGCTACTACACCCTTCTCAGGAGCTCTTCGGGAGGCACCAACAAATGAACTATGATTGAGAAGGTGTCTTCGTGGGAGTGGAGCTGCAGGGTAGCTATACTGTCCTTCGGGGACTGGAAACACACTTCAAGCACATCTTAATCTCCATTTTTTAGTTTGCGCCATGCACTGTGCGGGTAAGTTTTGATCCTCCTGCAGATTTCTGTTTTTGGAACTATAGGAAGGGAAATTGGTTGTGCTGACACTGTGTGTACTACAAAGAGGTCTTAAAGTTTCCATTTGTGTATGTATGCAAATTGAGGTCACTGGTTGTGACTGGTTGGGTGCAGTATAGTAGCGTTACAAAGAATACAACAGTTTGTGTAGGTCAAACAAGAGTGTTGTTTTTGGTGAGTTTGTGTTGCAGACAAGATGTCGAATGATGGAATTAACCAGATTTTTGTAAAAAATCTTGATAAAAATAACTTCCATGCTTAGAGGTTTAGATTAATAAATTTCCATTTGCGAAAAGGCTATTGAGGCTGTATTGAAGGTGAACATAAGGAGGCACGAGAGATACCGAAGATTAATCCAACTATTGCAGATGTAAAAGAATACAAGGAGCAAGAAAAGTCATGTATTGGCTTTCTATTAGCATATAAGACACTATGATTGGGCATATACAGGATGCTAAGTTACCCAAGGAGGCATGGGACACCTTGCTGAAGCTGTATGAAACTAACACCAAAGCACGAAAGATTCAGTTGAATAATGAGCTTCATACTATGGAGAAGAAAAATATTTATGTGAATGATTATGCCTTGAATATCAAGGGCATTATGGAATCCGTTGCATCTATTGGTGTTTCTATTGATGATGATGCAGCATTCAAGATGTCTATTCAAACTTTGGAGAACATTCCCAACTTTACAGATTTGGTGTCAATATTGATCATTGAAGAAAAGAGATTGGGTGAAGACCAGTCTTCACAAAACAAAGGTAGTTTGGAGAAAGAGGCCTTCTACAAAAGTGCAGGTAGAGGATGAGGTAGAGACCAAGGCCGTTGCCAAGGTGGTGGCCGAATAGGTAATCAAAATTATGGTCAGCATTGGCAACAATCCCAGGATTTACAACAATAACACAGAGGTGGAAGAGGCCAATTTAGAGGCAAGGGGAGTCAAAGAGGTCATGGTAATTGGAAAAGGCAACATAATGATACATGAGGTTGTTTTTACTATGGTAAGCTTGGACATGTGCAGGAAGATTGCTATAAAGAAGCATAATGACATGCGAAATGGAAAAGTGTAGCAAAATAACTATGCGTCCTCTAGTAGAAATAATGAGGATATTTAGAGGTTATTTGTTATGCGCCATAAGGATGTAGCAACATGTAAGGATGATGTATGGTATGTTGATTCAAGTGCTTCCAACCACATGACAAGTCATGGTGAGTGGTTCAAGGAAATGAACAGTTTTGAAAGACTAGGTTTTGTTCAAACAAGGGATGACACTACTCATCCGATTGCCCATGTTGGAGATGTGACATTGTCTATGAAAGATGGTAAGGTGAAGTACCTTGCATATGTACATGTTCCAAACATTATAAAGAATTCGGTTTCTGTTAGCCAGATGATTGAGCAGGGTTTTCAGGTGCAGTTTAACTCTGATGATTGTTATGTAGAAGACTTTAAAGATAAGTACATGTTGGTTGCAAAAGGCAACAGAGTGGGCAACATGTTTACACTGAATGTAAATATGCCTAAAGAGTGAGTGCTGCAATGTTTACAAATGGTTTAGGAGTTTTTGCAGATACATACATTTGGCATAAGAGAATTAGGCATGTAAATGTGCAAAGAATGAAGATTATGCAGATTAAAGAAATTGTGATAGGTCTATCTAAGTTTAAGATTGATGGTATGTAGAAATTATGTGAAGCATGTCAATTTGGAAAGTAAACAAAGCATGTATTTTCACATGATAGAAATGTGAGCAGGAATGTACTAGATGTTATGCATTCAGATGTATGGGGTCCTGCAAAAACTATGTCCTTGGGTGGCTGGTATTATGTAACATTCATTAATGACCACACGAGGAAAGTGTGGGTGTATTTCATGAAGGACAAGAGTGAATTTTTCACTCATTTTTAAAATTTCAGAGTGATGCTGAAAAGTAGATAGGGAAGCATGTGAAGTTTCTAAGGTCAAATGGAGAGGGAGAGTACTTCTCCAATGAGTTCTCTGATTTCTTACGGAAGAATGGCATTCAGAGACACTTTTGATGCAGATAGACTCGGCAGTAAAATGGACTTGCTGAGAAAACAAATAGGCACGTTGTAGAAATAGCACAAGAGTTGATGGACCAGAGAAGAATATGCTGCATAGATATTGGACTAAAGCTATTTCTATAGCAGTTTATGTCATGAAAAAGACTCCTAATAATGCAGCCATACATGATGTAATACCATAGGAGAAATTCAGTGGCAAGAAACCTCATTTGTCTCACTTGAGAGTTTTTGGATGTATTGCATATGTGTATGTGCAAGATGAGTTATGTACTAAAAGCTGAATCCAAAGGAAAACAAATGTGTGTTTATTGGGTATTCCCTTAAGCAAACAGGATATAGATGTTATAATCCTGCTACATGTGAATTGAGAGTAAGCAGGGATGTTGTATTTGATGAGATGAATAACTGGTATGATGCTGAAAAGATGTTGTTAGGGCTGATGTAAGTGGAAATGTACTTGCACAGAATGCAAGTTAGCAATCATAGTCATTGAGTGGACCAGGAGAGTCCTCATACAGTGGTTCTGTTGATATACCATGGAGTGGTAGGTTGCATCATAATACTAGTTCTGGAAATGTAGTTGGTACAACACATAAAGGAAAAGAGAAAGTGGTTGATCCCCTTGGTATGCCTGATATTTCTTGTAGTGGTAGGTTGCATCATAATACTAGTTCTGGAAATGTAGTTGGTACAACACATAAAGGAAAAGAGAAAGTGGTTGATCCCCTTGGTATGCCTGATATTTCCAAGGCATTCTTTTGTTGATGGAGAGTCTAGTGGCTCGAAGATGAGCCTTGATGAGGATCTTGGGATTTCAGCAGCAGCAGCAGTGACGACACTTGGTGTAAATAAGGCTTTGGAAGCCATGAAAACAAAGTTACAAAGATTTGGAAGAGTCAAAAACCCTCTATAGAGGTTGACTTAGGATAGTTATGTGGCACATCACTGTGCTTACATGGAAAACGTTGTGTAGGTTGTAGAGTCCACATGTTTTTATAAGGCTATTGGAAATGTGTATTGGGAGAAAGCTATGGATGAGGAGATGGATGCATTGTATGGAAATGTTTCTTGGGATTTGGTGCCATTGCTTGAAGGCAAGAAAGCTATTGGATGTAAGTGGGTGTATAAGGTGAAACATAATAGTGATGGTAGCATAGCAGGTACAAGGCTAGATTGGTAGCCAAAGGATATGCGCAGACACATGGGATTGATTATGAGAGGAGACATTTTTCCCGGTTGCAAAGATGGCAACTATGAGAGTTGTGATTATGGTGATTATAGATAAAGGCTGATTTTTACATCATATAGATGTAAAAAATGCATTCTTGCATGGTGACTTGCAAGAAGAAGTGTATATGGATCAACCACCTAGTTTTGAGGATACAAGTTACCCATAGTATGTATGTAAGCTTCGTAAGGCCTTGTGTGGGCTGAAGCAAGCTCCACTAGCATGGCATGACAAGATTGTTGAGTATCTTGTCACTATTGGTTTTCATATGGCATATGTAGATCACTCTTTGTCTGTGCACAAGAGTGATAAGGGTATTGTGATCATCACCATCTATGTAGATGATCTTATTGTGATAAGGGTATTGTGATCATCACCATCTATGTAGATGATCTTATTGTGATAAGGGTATTGTGATCATCACCATCTATGTAGATGATCTTATTATTGGGGGTGAAAACTTGGAAAAGATTATGTGAAAAGTCTTCTCAAAAGGAAGTTTGACATCATAAAGGATTTGGAAGATTTGTGCTACTTTTTGAGTATTGAGGTCATTCGCACACCTGATGGTATTTGGTTGTCACAGAGACAATATGTATTGGACATGTTGTCCAAGTATGGGATGGCTTGTTGTTGTAATCTAATCTCAGTGCCATTAGATCAAAATAGAAAGCTCAGTGCGGATGCAGGTTATGTGTTGGAGGGCCCCACTATGTACATGAAGAATGTGGGGAGTTTCATCTATGTCATGATCATGCCAAATTTGAGTTACATTGTTGGCTTAGAGAGCCAGTTTATGCAGGTTTCGTGCAAACCGCATCTTGACAGTGTGCAACACACACTTCGGTATTTGAGGGCCACTGTTGATTATGCATTGTTTTATGTAGCAAGTGTGCCATTTGAGCTATATGGGTACACAGATGCAGATTGGGCGAGTAGCATCTCTGAAAGATCCCTGTCCCCACCGCCCAACGAATTCATGAGTGCTAGTAGCGGAAGTAGTACTTCATGCGCGGGGCAGGGTTCATCACTCAGGGCCTCGCCCACGGATATCCGGACAAGAGACTAATCTCTCGGTTTGTCCAAAACCGAAGAACCCGCAAAAACTTCCCTCGCCCGGGAAGCACGGGCAATTCCTCCAAGATATTTTTACTCTAACGTAGACAAGAGCCTTATCTAGCTGTACTGATGTGACCGAGCTCGTAAGTCCCATAGTTAGATCAAAGAAAAGATTGCACTTAGATCATATTTTTACTCTAACGTAGACAAGAGCCTTATCTAACTGTACTGATGTGACCGAACCCGTAAGTCCCATAGTCAGATCAAAGAAAAGATTGCACTTGGATCATAGATACCAACGCTTTTTTCCTCATTGAAAGGCACAGCCATTGATTCTTTTCCATAGAACAATTTTTATCCGAGATTTACTTCATCTATCGTACCATAACAAAATTGAGTCTCATTTTAGGGATCCATCAGTCCAGCCTACCCCATCTAGTCTCGTGGGTTAGCCAACCGCCCAACCACTACAGTGATGGGATCCAATTAGGAATTGGGTTAGGTTTTGTCCCGGGTACCAGGGAAAAGAGTTCCCAGGTCCCCTAGCTAGATATTCATGCAAACTTAAAACTAGTTACACCACTTACACACCCAATATGAAATTGCCTTTTTCACAGATTCAGCTGTCTTTAAAACAATCATTTAGTGAAATTACCTTTTTCACAGATTCAGCTGTCTTTAAAACAATCATTTAGTGAAATCATAGTGTCACTGATCATAATACTCAAAATCTCCGGTTGAATCCTAATTTCAATCATTCCTTCATCGGTGTACCTATGGCATCATTGGCAACTAGAACACTCACCACCTATCCACTCAGGAGCCTTTTCGATGGTTCCTAGCTCATAGTACTCGGTAATATATTCACATATCAAAATGGAATCTCCGTTGAAGATCAGTAAGATCAACCAACGGATCCATATAAAAGAGCCATGGACTCATCCGTTGAGGAACCAGCAAGGTCAATCAACCACATCCATGCCCGAATTCAGAAAACAACTCATACTCATGGTTCCAATATCTTCCATGACGCACGTGTGGGTATCTTTGGTGACCCAGAGCCTGAGCATCGTATGGTCAGCCCCCTCTAGCGCTTCACTCATAGGCCGCCTCCTTGGTCCCTCATCCACTGTTGCGTGACGAGTGGTGATCAAGACAAGGATGCAACACAAAGATGGAAGCAGGAAAACAAGAGACTTGACATTCTTATTTAGGGCTCTTGTAGAGAGTTCCAAGTTGTAGGTGAGTGTGGCAGTGGGCTTGAGAATAATCCCACATGGGAAGTTTTGGGAGTTTTAGGAGTTTTAGTATAAATAGTGGCTCATTTGAGAGCTCACATACACATTGGGGTAAACTCATGCTTGAGCTCTCTTGAGACTAGCTCTCCCTCTTGTTCATAGAGGTGCAAGCTCTTCTCTCTCCCCATCTACACTATTGTATGAGCAATGCTCTTCTAATTCAATGCAATGAGATGATGTTTTTCTCTCTTCTCATCTCTATTCTCTAGTGTGCATGCTTCTTGTTTATGCTTGTGGGTTCTCTATTAGGCTTTGTGTGCTAGTGGATTCAAGCTTAAGCTTCTCCATAGCTTGTAGCTTATCCATGGGCAAGGCATTGCTTGAGTAGTGAATGAGAATGCATGTTTATTTCAAGTTCCATTAAGCTTCAAGGTTTGTGTGCATGCTAGGGAAGTAGGTGCTTGAGAATGAAGTGTGCTTTGAGCTTGTGTGCTTATGAGTGAGCTTGTGTGTGCATTAGCTTAGCTTTCTTCTTGTATTGGATGCATGAATGAGTGGGTTGATGAGTGAATGAGCTATGGCAAGATTGAGCTTGTGTGTGTAAAGTCTCTATCAAGGTAGTGGTGTTCATAGCATCCTCTCCCGAAAGGGATAAGCTTCCATGCACCTAACACCGGGTTGAATCCCCTAGCAATGAAAGGAGTGTTTATCATTCCATTGGTGAGCTAGGAGCGTAGTCTACTTGCCCATATTGCATACGTAGGGAGACGACCGTCTTTCCATTGGCGATGCTCGTCGGGGATACGACCTACGGTTGGTTGAGGACCCTTGGCAGCCATGACATTCTAAACATCATTAGGAGTAGGATAATTAGACTCTAAGCTATTGCAGGGAAGCGCTAGCAGGCAACGAGTTTATTGGCCAAGGTAGAGCGGGCGAAGTTGGTGGCGAGGCGGCCATCCTTGATCTCCTTTACCTTCAGCTCGGTGAAGGCCTCGGGATCGTCAGCCAGGCCCAACGGGTCGAAGCTTCCGCCAGGGTAGATAGGATCGGTCACCTCCCCATGGGGCCCGCCGGCAACTCGGTAGCCCTCCACGGTGCCCATGAGGACGACCTGGTAGGCCCAAATGGCAAGGATACTCTGAGCATGGACAAGGCTGGGGTTGCCTAGGTAGTCCAGGCCGCCGTCGGAGAAAATCTGAGAACTGGCCTTGAACCACACGGCCTCGCCGAACCCCACACCGCCCCCGGCCAGCAGCCCTGGGGCGACACAGCCCAGCGTGCCCAGCACCGCCCACCAGCAGTGGATAACCTCCAAGGCCCGGCCCCCGGGACCGGCAGACAGACCTGTAGTGTCCCAGTCGTAGTCGCCTGGGAACTCACCCGGGAACGTCGCCATCATCTGCACGTTTGGACAGCCACCTGGCCACTAAAGGCATTGGCGATGGCGACAGCAGAGAGTGCAGGAAAAGCGATAAGGTGCCAGATGATTCGGAAGCGATAAGGCGCCAGGCGATAAGGTTAGTGTTTTATTTTTTATTTTTTTTTTATTTTTTTTATTTTTTTTGTTAATCTTTAATTTTTCAAAATCTGTAATTTTTGCATACTAGGCAATTTTCATGTTTTTTGCATTTTAAAAAAAAAATCTATAAATTATGTGTTTTCTTGGATTCCGCATTTTTTGCATATTCTGCATTTTTTTTTAAATTTCTGTAATTTTTTGAATCCAGAAACCTGGTTGCATTCTCCTGTGGCAACCCCCAATACTCCGGAAAATCCTGAGCCATTTCCAAATCTTTCTTCACACAGTCCTGTTCTCTTTCACAAACCAGAGGAAATCTGTTCCTCTGTGGAGGCACCAAAAAGTGATGGCACGGAAGCGGTAAAGCTATTTACGCCCTTATAGCATGCCACACTTCCACACACACATGCAAACACACCAGAACACCAGACCAAAGAGCATGAACAAGACTTATATTTCATAAAAGACTTTGACCTTTACAGAATCGGATATCCCAGATATCCCAGACACCAGCTTCATCATGCACCCGCTCGCAATCAGCCCTCTCCAACTCCTGGTTGCTCCAAATCCCTTCGCTCCTTGCTTCTCTGCAGCTGACCTTTTCGTTCTCTGCACTGCACCTCGGCTGAGGGTTTCTCTACTATGCCACCAGCATACTACCAATCCTCACGTAAAGAACCAGTCTCACTGCCCCATAAACTCTGCTCTGTGTGGCAGCCTGCTTCTCTACCTTTTTCCTCAACTCCAGCACCTAGGCGTCTCCCACACGCCAATTAGTCTCATGCCAGTCCTCTAGCAGCCATGCCTGTGACCTCCACACTTGTTTCTCTGTCACCTCAACGGCGGTCTCCTACCCAAGTCGGCACCAGCCTCTTTCCTTCTCAGTTGCAGAGCTGCTCACGTCTCCCAGTGGCCAGCCACAGCTACGCCCTCCACACATGCGCTGTCAGCCACGAACTTACTGTCGCCACTCAGTCATCAAGGACTTCCACACGTCTACAGCTGCGCTCCACACCTTTGCAGCGTTGCTCACTCCAGCTCGTCACCAAGGCGTCCACAACTAGCAGTTGCGCCAGTCGCCAACCAGCCCACTCCAACGGCTCCTTCTCTCCTCGGTGCCCACGGCGGTCTCCAGCAGAATCACTCGCGAACACTTCTTGGGCTCTGGTCCTACAGTTACACCTATCTGCTGTAGCGCCACACTGCGCTCCTCACCTGCGCATCACCAGAAGCCCCCAGAGAATCTCTCTTCAAACCCAAGCTGTGCCTGCGTGGCTGCAGCTAGCCCACAAAAACACACGGGGCTTCTCTTCCCCGTCGGCTCCCATCCGAATCCCCACAAAACAACACCCCTCCTCTGGCACTCACACCAGAACCGTCTTCTGTCGAGCACACACCGAGGTGGCCTTCAGCCCCTCTCACCTCGTTGGCTTCACTCTGTGGCCCCCCTCTGTCTCCGCGGTGTCTCCCTCTCTTCGTCCAGCTGCGCCGACCAGCTTCCAGAAGCACCCCGTTGGCGGCAGCTCAAACTTCCACGCCACCTTTCCAGAAAGTCATTTCTTATTTTATTTTATTTTTTTTTATTATTTGGAAAATGGCCACCATAACATCTCTCACCAATGCCCATGGCTGCATTGGGCCATCAATCATTAAAAAAACTCCACGCTTTCCACACTCCTCTTCTTCAAGGTAACACCGGCCCTCTCAGTGTTTAATGCCCATGCCTCCATACACATTCCAAATACAGCATACGAGTGCCCACTTACTTTTTGAGGACGCGCACACAAACAAAAACAATCGAATGGCTGACACCATCTCCAACATAACACGCTTCAGACGAGCTGTGTCTCCAGAATTTCATCTTTTTCCTGCATATTCACTTCCATCAAAGCTAGAAGCCTGACTGCCGCATCCACAACGCCCACACTGAGTCAATGGGTGCTCCCATGACCTTATCACAACACGAACATCACTCATGTACACATGTACAAGTTGAGGTTGAGGTTCCCAAAAAACTACACACACCTTCCATAACAAAAATTGGCATGACAAAAATAAAAGAAAAGTGTATATGTTTGTGGCCTATTGCCTTGTTATTCATGGTAGGCGAGGGAGGTCTATACCTTTCCCAGACCAATGCCTTGTGTAGTAAGGAATAGCCATACCGCGGGTGCGCAAACATACTCTTGAAGAGAGCCCTGTCCAAATTTTCTTTTTTTTTTTAAGAAAAAAAAAAAGAAAGGACAGAAAGGCACCAAGAGAAATGCTTGTCTAATCCAGGATGGTCGCCATTGTGCTTAAAATATTAAACCGAACACTAAGCAATATCAAGAGTCTGCCACTACATAATTATGTTAGATTTATTAATGTTGAACCGACATCTTTGACTTAGCATAGGCTCAGTATACTACTTGATAGTCCCTCGATTAACTGTTGTCTTTTGCCTTCTAGGAAAAGAACAATACATTTGGCATAAAACATTCTTTACTTTAGTTAGCTTTAGGTAGTAATTATTAAGGCTTGAACTAACCTATTCAATCTCTACACTGCTTCAATGTTTCCTTCCTCTAGCTAATTGGACGTTTATTGCCTTGTCTTATTCAGTAAAATTGCTTGTTTTGTTATTGTCTGTCAGTACTGTTGCTATCAAAAAAAAAAGAACACACAAACCACCTATCGTTTTGCTTGCAGGTACACACTGGAGATGCTATTCTTCCTTGGCACCTACGCGCTCGAGGACGTGCGCAAAATAGGAAGGGGGGAATGTTGTGTGACAAGTGGTGATCAAGGCAATCATGCAACACAAAGATGGAAGCAGGAAAACAAGAGACTTGGCATTCTTATTTAGGGCTCTTGTAGAGAGTTCCAAGTTGTAGGTGAGTGTGGGAGTGGGCTTGAGAATAATCCCAGGAAGTTTTGGGAGTTTTAGGAGTTTTAGTATAAATAGTGGCTCATTTGAGAGCTCACATACACATTGGGATAAACTTATGCTTGAGCTCTCTTGAGACTAGCTCTCCCTCTTGTTCATAGAGGTGCAAGCTCTTCTCTCTCCCCATCTACACTATTGTATGAGCAATGCTGTTCTAATTCAATGCAATGAGATGATGTTTTTCTCTCTTCTCATCTCTATTCTCTAGTGTGCATGCTTCTTGTTTATGCTTGTGGGTTCTCTATTAGGCTTTGTGTGCTAGTGGATTCAAGCTTAAGCTTCTCCATAGCTTGTAGCTTATCCATGGGCAAGGCATTGCTTGAGTAGTGAATGAGAATGCATGTTTATTTCAAGTTCCATTAAGCTTCAAGGTTTGTGTGCATGCTAGGGAGGTTTGTGTGCATGCTAGGGAAGTAGGTGCTTGAGAATGAAGTGTGCTTTGAGCTTGTGTGCTTATGAGTGAGCTTGTGTGTGCATTAGCTTAGCTTTCTTCTTGTATTGGATGCATGAATGAGTGGGTTGATGAGTGAATGAGCTATGGCAAGATTGAGCTTGTGTGTGTAAAGTCTATGTCAAGGTAGTGGTGTTCATAGCATCCTCTCCCAAAAGGGATAAGCTTCCATGCACCTAACCGGGTTGAATCCCCTAGCAATGAAAGGAGTGTTTATCATTCCATTGGTGAGCTAGGAGCGTAGTCTACTTGCCCATATTGCATACGTAGGGAGACGACCGTCTTTCCATCCACCGTACAGGAAGCTCACTATTTAAATTGAACTGAGGCTGGTCTCAAGACCTCGGCTGACCTTGCTACACGAGACGTCCTCCATTGACTCTCTGTCTGCTATTGCAACTTTATCAGATTCGATCTCCACGACCTCATTCACAATATGGTCAAAATGCTTCCCTAGCATTCTTAACATAAAACAATCATTTTAAAAACAAATCATAAATACAGTTTCTATAGTGAACTCTCGTCTTTCCACATTGTTCCACGTCAATCCTCATTTATTTCGTCTGTATTCCCATTCTCATCACATCATAATCATTCACATCTATCCCAATTTACATCACATCTCATTCATTCACATCCCAATTCACATCACATATATTCATGTCAATCATATTCATTTATATCACATCCATTTTCATCCATCACATCACATTCATTCATATCCATCACATTCATTCATTCATATCCACCACATACATTCTCATAACCATCCCATCACATACATTCTATCCACATTATATCACATCACTTCTATCCACATCATATCTCATTCATACACATCTCATCTCATTCATCCACATCCATCCAATCGTTCACATTTACGACTTCTCCCATCTATCCATACATTCATATCTATCGCTTCACATCCACATATATTCATGTCACATCACATCTCTTTACATCACATCACATTCTTTCACATACACATCTATATCCATTCTTTCACATACATCCACATCCATTCTTTCACATACTCATTCATATCCATTCTTCACATACACATTCACATCCATTTTCATCACATACATTCACATCCATTCTTTCACATACTCATTCACATCCATTCTTTATATATACATTCACATCCATTCTTTTACATACATCCACTCACATCCCATATCATTCATTTACATCCTGATTCACATGACATCACATCTCATCCATTCATTCACATCTATCTGATTCACATCACATCTATTCACTTCATATCTCATCACCTCTATTCACATCACATCCATCCATCCATTCATTCACATCACATCTATTCACCTCACATCTCATCACCTCTATTCACATCTCATCACCTTTATTCACATCACATCCATCCATCCATTCATTCACATCCATTTGATTCACATCACATCTCATCACATCTATTCACCTCACATCTCATCACCTCTATTCACATCACATCCATCCATCCATTCATTCACATCTATCTGATTCATATCACATCTATTCACCTCACATCTCATCACCTCTATTCACCTCACATCCATCCATCCATTCATTCACATCACATCTGATCACATCTATTCACCTCACATCTATCCATCCATCCATTCATTCACATCTACCTGATCACATCTATTCACCTCACATCTCACCACCTCTTATTCACATCACATCCATCCATTCATTCACACCTATCTGATTCTCATCACATCTCATTACATCTATTCACCTCACATCTCATCACCTGTATTCATATCACATCCATCCATCCATTCATTCACATCTATCTGATTCTCATCACATCTCATTACATCTATTCATAGAATTTAAACATAGAATTTAAGAGAATTCTAATTTTGATATAAAGATTCTTTACGCATCTATTTATGCATAAAAATCAACTTTAGTGGGAATAACACTTTTATAAAAATCCTTTTATGCATCTATTTATGCATAAAAATCAACTTTAATGAGAATAACACTTTTGAATTAAAAATAAATCCTTTATGCATATTTCTATGCATAAAATTAATTTTAATGAGAATAACACTTTTGAAATAAAAATAAATCCTTTATGCATCTTTCTATGCATAAAATCAATTTTAATGAGAATAACACTTTTGAAATAAAATTAAATCCTTTATGCATCTTTTTATGCATAAAATCAAATTTAATGAAAATAACACTTTTATAATAAAAATTTTTCATTATGCATCTTTCTATGCATAGAAATTAAATTTAATGAAAATAACACTTTTATAATAAAAAAAGTTTCATTATGCATAGAAATTAAATTTAATAAAAATAACACTTTTATAATAAAATTTTTTTCCATTATGCATCTTTCTATGCATAGAAATTAAATTTAATGAAAATAACACTTTTATAATAAAATAATTTTCATTATGCATCTTTCTATGCGCATAGAAATCAATTTTAATAATTAATATCAGTGATATCCATGCACATTCATAGGTGAATATGTACATGGAGTAATTAAAATATTTCTTTTAGAATGCACAAAAACGGTGGGAATTACTCTTTTGGAATAACATAAAAACAAACTTTCTTTTTCACAAAATTCTAGAAAATTTTGCCATAACCTCTTTTGTATGGCTGACCATTTCTCATTTTTTATCATTCTAATTTCAACTTAAATTAACCCAATCTAGATGTATAGGACTCTAATCTACTCAATTTTTAGAATTCAAGAGAGTAAACAATAATAAAAGTTTAATTAATCATTTAACTAATCTTTCTAGGATTAAGAAAGGCTGAATTGTAAAGAAGAGAAGGGGTGGCCTTTTTCTCAAAGGCATAGCATTTGAGGAAAACCATAGCCTATAAAACAAGAAAATCAACAGAGATTCAAAATTAAAAAAGTAAGAAAATTTAGCTTACATGGAGTTGTAAGCTTTCCTTTGGCTTGAGGGATTGAGGGTTCTACTCTTGTTTGAAGCAAGAGTGGCCACCAATTTCTTTGGAGAGGATTAGGCAAAAAACAATTGAATTATTACGAAATTCAATGTTAAATAGCTCAGGACAGGAGCAGAGTAACAATGCATAAACACCATTAAGCTTTTACAAAGGGGAGGCTTCTATTTATAGGAAAAAGTGAGCCTCCAACCAAGCAAACTGATTCTAGAATTTTCCAGATCAGTTTGGTCAATTTTTGACCATTTTTAGGTCAGTTTAGCTTACTTTTTGGATCTAGTTGAAGCAGGAGAGATGAAAATATCTCATTATTTTTTAGTTTAAAACTCCTCCACACATGTGATATAGGCGCCTTCTTCATGATGATGTGTTAAAAATGCATCATTTCCTCTAAATATCTCTTAATTTTTAACTAATAAACCTTGTACTCAGTCAACTCTTCATCTTATGTGAGAATTTACTCATCTTTAGGGGTTTTTCTTTTATTCTTCAATTTATCTCCTCCCTACATTTGGATTAATCTTATTGGTCTATAGAAACCTTAATTAGACCATAATCCAAAATTTTTTAAAAATCTGGACCCTTAGGCTAAGGTCCTTTTTACCTATTTTCAATTAATTCCAATTGCACATTGGAAAGTTCTTTTTGAATTTCTGTTTCAGGGGAAACCATTTTAGACACTAGGAGGATTTTTTATCCAAAAATATCTCAATTTTGAATTACCTCCCTCTAGACATTTTCTCTCTCCATGCCAAAATAGGTTAAAACAAGATCTTTCTTTTATTTCAGAGAGGGGAATAATTATAAGATCATAAGGGGAGGTTCTTACACCTGCACACCTCAAAAGCTGGACGGAGGAATCTTAAAATCTCAGACAAGAGATCTACTAGTGGATTTATGTTTTCATTGGGGAGTGTTTCTATGACATGGAGTAGCAAGAAGAAACCCGCAATTTCCTTGTAAAGTCCACAGGTAGAGTACAAAGGAGCTGCAGTGGCACCATGTGAGGTAGCTTGGTTACGCAAGCTACGCTGATTTTGGGTTGCATGTGGAGAGAAAGGTTATCATATATTGTGATAAACTTAGAAGTATACAGTTGCCCAGGAACCCAGTTTTTCATGCGTGGATGAAACACATTGAGCTACACTACCACTTCATCAGGGAGAGAGTATTAGCAGGTGACATCGACTTAACCTATGTCAGCACACAGGATCAGGTCGCTGACATCTTTAAGAAGGCCTTGGGAGCTAAGAAGCTTCGTAGATTTTGAGATATTCTTAGAGTTCATGAGCTAGAGTTGAGCTTGAGGGGGATTGTTGAGATGTCAAGCTCAACATGAGCTAACACTCATGAGGTGCCTGCATGAATGTTCGACATTTACATCACTGGCGGGTTTGGTAGCTAGCACCGACATATCTTTGCCACAGATTCTATAGCTGGACTACACCGACTAGTCCACACCTACCCACTCCACTTTAGCGTGTTCACATTATGTACTGCTTGTATATACTCTAGTATTTGTGTTAGTCACTTTATCTCTTTTGTAGACCTCTTTTGTTGAAGAAGAAGAACAATTTGCATCCTCTAATCTTGTGTGTTCTCTTCTAGGGTTTGTGTGAGTGTGTGTGTGCTTTCAAGAGCTCAAGCTCCCTTCTCCCTGCATCTTTTCATGACATAGTCCCAAAATCCTTTACCCATCAATAAATTGGTCATTCTGAACTTCCAAGCATGGAATTTTTTCTTGTCCAGCTTCTGGACTGACAATCCAATTGAGTAAGTCAGACATGTTTGCCCTAAACAACTAGAAACCTGTAAAATAGATCATTTTTATATGCAACTTGTAACACAATAATATCTTTTGTGACTTCCCAGAGGTGTACTTCAGCATAACGTATGTCACAAGATGTGACTAGAGTACATATACATATACCCAAGATTAGAAATACATGTGCAAACACTATTTGCACTCCCAAAATGCATTGTTGCACTGTAATAGCTAGGTTTTAAGAAGAGAGATCTCTTTGAAACGAGAACTTATAAAAACTCTTGAAAGCACCTTGTAGTGGCCAAACAAAGACCAAAACATGCCTAAAATGCAGATCTAGCACCTCTTTGCCTACAAAGACATCTCCTCAATCAGAGATGTGTAGTTCTCAGAGCTACCCAGGAGGTGTCATACCTAAACAATAAGGGGAAGAGATGATGATGCTCTTACTCGTGTACCACTTCCTTTACCTTAGTAGCTTCCTTTTCTTACCACTCACAGCTCCTTATGTTGAACCAAGATATGATACCCTAAAGAGAATGCAGGGGGGGAGAGGGAGAGCTTGATTTCCTTACAAGTAAACACACACACGAGAGAAATGGATTGTTGAATTCTCTTCTATCTTCTTCTCTTCTCTATAACCATACAACTAAGTGCTCAACTTTGTGGGCATGCTTAGAAAGCTCAAACTTGCAAACAACATATGGATGGATTGATAATAGTGTAAATAGCCTACTCTACATTAAGCTCTTGATTGATGAGCTAGAGAAATTATGGAGAGGCGTAAGGGTGCATGATGTTTCTCATCCAACTTCATGTCGCAACATGATTGTCAAGGGTATCTTGACGTAATCTATGCATGATTTTCCAGGCTATACAGAGGGCTCAGGTATGTCACTAAATAAATTGATTATTATCTACACATACATAACTTCCATTTATAACTCTAATGTATTGTAATGTCTATTAACTTTCAATTCTTACATGGCATTTTGGTAGGTCTCACAACTACAGGATATAATGCATGTCTAATTTATGTACCATCACTTGTATCCAAACAAGCACATGCACTAAAGAAAGTGGTCTCACAACTTAATTGCACCTTCTAGTACATTTGGTAAATGAGGTGGCTATATGTGGTGTTGTTCATAGCTAGTGGATGTTCTTTCTTGAACGTTTCATATGAAAACCTTGAAGGGATTTGTGAGTCAAAGGGTAAGTCTAGAAGGAAGCATGGGAAAGGGTTGGTTGGTGCAAGAATCCCTCATATATATCTCAGAATATTTGAAACAAATGGATCCATCTATGCCAAGATTCATGCATAACAATGATGAGGATGACAAATGGTGTCACATGGAAATCACAGTCGAAAGATGGATAAGTCCATGCACAAAAAGGTCATTACGGTTTTTCTTCTTATCACTTTTATTATGGAAAAGTGGATTGAGAAATACGAAGACGCAAGAAACAGAAGGATAGAAAAGAGAAGAGAATTTAAGAGATTAACACAAAGGCAGATGGCATACCTACCCAATCTAAAGGCTCTTTCAAAGGATTGCAATATTGAATGGCTTAGAGATACCCTAGAATAAGCCAAAAGGACAGGAAAGGAGATTACAAGAGAAGAAATGGGAGTATGCAAGGGGATGCAACTACCATGTAAGTAGAGATGTTTTAATATTTAACTAACATATATTGTATTTTGCTAAGACATATAATGTTGAATACTAAATTACGCACAATAATGCAATGTGTTTAGAAGGTTTACATTTTTTCACTCAACTTGTGGACTCCAAGAGAATCACATGTGATTGTGATGTAATGGCAAGTTTTGGGCAAGATAGTCCAACTATTAGAGAGATCATAATAACATTGTAGCAGAGACACTTGAATATTATGGAACAATTTAAGACATCTTGGAGATTGTATTTAGAGCTTTCAAAGTGTTCATCTTTGATGTTAAAGTGGTTTAAATTGGTATATAGAGGAACTCAAGCAACCGTCAAGAATCATCCAAGCGGATTTTTTGTAATTGACTCAACTAAATTATGGCAAGATTCAAGAGCACAACATTGTGAATAGGTTTGTACTTAATTTTCAATTTTGATGAATAGTAATAGATTAAAGAAAGGTATTGTACATATTTTCGTATAAATATTTTGTGGTTATCCTGTTTAGTTTGAGTTTTATCCAAAACAAAGAGATCCTAAGTGGTGGTACGTAATACAAGTCGCTCCTCAATCTAAACGTATATTTCAAGATCAAAATGGAAGAAGAAATGCATGATGGACCATCAATGGAATCAAAATGTTGAAGAAGAAATGCATGATGGACTAACAATCAATATGAGAAACATGAGGACCAGGAAATTGAACAAACCCATTTAGAATTTGATGAATGTAGTACAAATGAAGATCTACTACCTTTGGTTTCATAAAATGAAATCAATGAGCCTATGTGTCATAACTATGATGATAATATCTCTACATACCATATGTAGAGCAATTGAATGCTCAACCAAGTGCTGAAATTCACTCTTTACAGGTGCAAAATCAGCCTTTTAATAGGCAAATATTGAGGATGTAGTGGATGAGGAGAGAGCAGCCATAGAAGAATCTAGGCGTATGCCTAAATGGCTTGTGCAGACATTAAGAGATAGCAAGTTGGCAGCTCCTTTACCCAGCAGATCTCGTGCAGGTTCTCATCATGAAGATTATTCTCATGTGGATCATGTTCTCATTTCTATTTTATGTAATGAGGAGGAACCTGTTTCCTTTGAGGAAGCACAGGATGATGATCGTTGGATGCATGCTATGCAAGATGAGTATAACTCTATACTCAAGAATGACACCTGGTATTTGATAGATCTACCTCATGGGAAGGCCATTGGTACTAAGTGGGTTTACAAGCTAACACACAAAATAGATGGTAGCATTGATCACTACAAGGCCAGACTTGTTTTGCAAAGGGGTATGCCCAGCAAAAGGGCATTGATTATGATGAGACCTTTGCACCCACATCTCGTATGACTACCATTAGGTGTCTCATTGCTTTAGCAGCACATCATGGATGGAATGTACATCAGTTGGACATTAAGACTGCATTCTTGAATGGTGATTTACATGAGGAGGTGTATGTATCGCAGCCTCCTAGTTTTGATGCTGCGAAAGGAGAAGATTCTAAAGTATGCAGGTTGAAAAAGGCTCTTTATGGCCTTAAGCAAGCTCCTAGAGCATGGTATGAGAAGATTCATGCATACTTGGTTGCAAATGATTTTTGCAACAGTCCAACAAAGAGTACCCTCTATGTGAAGAGGAGTAAGGACACATTTTTGGTCATCGTTTTATACGTTGATGACATGCTGCTCATCTCACGGGACCCGATATAGATCAAATTTTAACCTTTAAGGCTAATTTGCAGTCATCATTTGAGATGTCATATTTGGGGCCCTTGCATTATTATTTGGGGATTTAGTTTATGCACCACAATGATGGCATTGTTATGCTACAGTCTAAATATATACAAAAGCTATTGAAGAGGTTTAATCTTGAAGACTGTAGACTTGTGGTGGTGGCTACACCTATGGAGACAGGTACTCAACTTAGTCTTCAAGATGCAGGAGACTCTTTTGATGCTAGTTTGTATCAGCAGGCTGGCTGTTGGATCCCTTCTTTATATATGCAACACGAGGCTAGATATATAGTATGCAGTTTCACAGTTAAGTAGATTTATGCATATCCCAAGTACAAAGCATTGGCAGGCTATCAAGAGGGTTTTTCGCTATTTATAGGGCACTCAATATTTTGGATTATTTTATCCAAAGGGGGGTGAGTCACAGCTACATGCTTTTAGTGATTCAGATTGGGCTGGATGTTATGACACACGAGTGTCCACTAGTGGGTTTTTCTTTCGCCTTGGTGATTCATGTATATCATAGCTCAACAAGAAGCAGCCTATAGTGGCCACTTCTATCTGTGAAGCTGAGTACAAGGTAGCTTTTACAGCTACAGTTGAGTGTGTGTGGCTCAGACGTCTTATGTGACTGATTTGGGTGTTGGACAGTCGTCTAGCACTACAATTTTCACTACAACCAGAGCGCATTAGTAGTTGTGAGGAACCCAGTGTTTCATGCTCGCACTAAGCACATTGAGGTGCATTACCACTTTGTCAGGGAAAAGACTCTGCAATCAACAGAGATCATCTTGGTCTATGTTCCTACACATGACAACATGGCAAATTTATTCACAAAGGCTCTTCCTCATAAAAAGTTTGAAGCTTTTCGTAAAGCTTTGGGCTTACTTCCTTTTCAGGATTGATTGACCATACCATGTACGTGTTCACATTATCACTCCAGGGGGGATTTGTAGCATTATATGGTAGTGATGTGTGTGAACACACTTAGGACCGCTGGGGCACTTTTTTCCTCACTAGGAGGTTTTTTTCCCCGTGCGTATGTACACCCTCTTATCTACTCATTTTGGGGTGTGTGCTTATCTTTTGTATCTGGCACACATTTATTCATTCTACTCTAGTGAGCTTGTGTGTTCTCAAGCTTCTCTATCTTGTGTGTGTGCATTGTTGCAACCCTAACCCTAATTCCAACAAAAGTATGGAAGGCCAAATTGAGAGTCTTGGTGTAATGTTCTTCGTAAGTTTTACTTTAAAGCTTATTAACGCTTTGATAAAAGCTTAGTTATATATATATATATATATATATATATATATATATATATATATATATATGAAGCCTCATAATGTCTCGAGACAGCCAATAAAGAAGCTTTATTTTTGTTTAAAAAAAGCTTAATGTATAAGCTTTATAAAAAAAGGGGAGGGGGGTGGCTTTACCAAAGCTTTGATTAAAGCTCTAAAGAGTTTAAAAGCTTTTAATGCCAAAGCTTTATTTTTTTAAAGCTTTATATTACAACCTTATAAGCCTACAACAAAAGCCTATAAAAGCTTTAAAATAAAGCTTTTATATATATTCAAAGAAGTCATAACTCTTGAAAATCTCAGTGGGCGCAAATCACATTTAACAAAGTTGAAGCTTTCTTACATCATCAATCTCAAAATAAGAGTTCGTGCATACGCCAAGTTCAAATAGCCAGGAATTTATTGAAGAGCGATTTTATTTTTCTCAACTCCATCACAATTGGCTTCAAATTTAGCATTATTTCTACATCAAGAAATTATTAACCAGGAGTTATCTTCTACATCAGATGCATTTCTTGAGAAATATTCTCAAGCCTTTGAAGATTTCTAGATCCATGGTTATGAGTTGATTTTTTGACATCAACAAATATTATTCTTCGACATACGAGCTCCTGACTTCTTACAAATTGCAGGTCAAAGCTAAGTAATAAGTATAATTTCTAAATTTTATAAATTAACATACCAGTTAACTATTCGCTTTGTGTAATTTGATTATTTGCATAAAATAAAAATTATTATTTGTCAATTTTTTTCTTCTAACTGATATTTTACAGTCCAACCCAAGTAAGCTTCTCCATTTTCCATAATTAAAACAATGATCACATATGCCGATATTTGTGACCTTTTATTGATGTATTTTGTAACAAAGCTATCTGAGACTTACAACTAAGTCGCTACCCTCTATAACTTAGTAAATAATTCTTCCAATATTTCTATGTAAGTTTTATCTTTCAGACAATGATTCGAGCACCTTCCAAGTAAGCTTCTCATTTCTATCCTTACAATAGTGATCATGTTTAAATATTTATGCGTAGAATTTTCA
Source organism: Cibotium barometz (assembly GCF_041138505.1). Taxonomy (NCBI): domain Eukaryota; kingdom Viridiplantae; phylum Streptophyta; class Polypodiopsida; order Cyatheales; family Cibotiaceae; genus Cibotium; species Cibotium barometz. Next base: position 33,014,819 of record NC_141087.1, on the reverse strand, counting down.
AACCGTATTACTATATGTTTTTACTTCTTATAAGGTCATAATTTAATATAACCCTAGTTACGTTTGAAAGAATAATTATATTTTAATCCATTCACATTGCTTTCCCATTTTTCTCAATGTAGAATATCATTGCAATCGAATATATGTAAGGTATGACCCTCTTAGGCTTAACTCAACCTTATGATTGCCAAGTTTCATATTTATTATTCAAGTTATTTTAGCTTCAAATGCAAATTAATCATTTCACTATCATGTCATTTGAAATTAAGGTAAGTACATAGATTTAGACTTCTTTATTTACAATCAATTTTATTTATTGTTTATTTACAATCTCACACCCTCTCAAACAACTTTTCAACTCAAGGTTAGTATTTCCTATCCTTATATCCATAATCCATTTATCTTTTACTCTTAGGATATTAAGTTTCTCATGAATTATATTTAATAACTTTATATTCCTTATCCATAGAAACAATAACGATTCACATCTCTTTAGAGTGTTAAAATTATTTTTGACAGATAATTTCAATAACATCACAACGATAGAGGTATGTATATACTCACTTCCTTTTGTAAAACTTTTTCATAACCATTTCTATAATAATATTTTTACAACCTAAGAGCTTAATTGGTAAACCATAAATTCAACATTAAGATTAGTTCAAATTTAGTAACTTAAATAAATTTTTAAGATAAATAAAATTTGTGTTGGAATTTAAGTTTCAAAGAGAACTAGCCACTCTGCCCTCAAACTTCTATTCTTAAAGGAGTGATGTATGGAATTAATATGATGGTATGGGACATCAGATTGGTTTCATATACTTACTCCAAACACATTTATGTCTTCTATCTTTTGCCATCCTATGTGTGTATGTGTGGAATGCGCCTAAGTGGTATGGGACACTTAGATTCGTTCCACATATATTCATTTGATTGGTTCATTTATTGCATATTCATTATGTGCTGATCTAGTCTTCCACACCGATCATGAAGCCATCCTGCCATGGATTTATGCAACTGAAGAAAGTTGCAACCCAGCAAGAGGGAATGATATGATAATTAACTCTTGTTTACTGGGAACTATATATTTTTTATATCGGGCACGCCCGTATATATACCAAGCCTGTGGACCTCCAATGTTTGTTTCAGTTGGTTTGTATAGAGGGGTGATTCCCTGGTTACTTACGCCTGGCAAACATGTGTGTGGCTATGATTTATATACTTATGGGTTGCCTATATCTCATGAAGATGCTGGGATTAATTGATCTGTTCAATTAATTGTTTAACTAACGTGGATTGCATCTATGACTATAGGTAATGAGATGTGCAAGGGTACCGATTGAGGTGTTGTATGGATGGTGGATTGAGCGGTGGCATGAAGACGAAGATCATTTTATTAATCATGAATCTATAGCCTTTCATGTTGCTAGGATATTTTGTGTATATGATTTGTGATTTGATGATGAGTGTGAGGGCCACCAATTCAGGTGTCGCACGAGTTTTGTTGTTGTAGTCCATGTTCGCCCGAGCCTTCAAGCCATGCCTTTGTGCCTTTGAGCCATGCTTGGTCAATGAACCTCTGAGTGTGTTTATGGTATTCCATGTCCACAATAGCCTCTGAGCCTTTGAGCCATGTTCGAACCTTTGAGTTTACCTTGCAGATTATGACATCGATACCTATGAGCATAATCTTGTTTTGTTAAAGCATTTTCTTCTACACAACTGAGGACAATTTCTTCCTCAAATGGGAGGATTTGTTACAACTATATATTTTATCATATTTTTTATGCTTAATAATCATAGAAAAATATTCTTGATTTAATGTGTGCAAGAATCGGCTTAATGGAATGTGTGAATGTGCACAAGGTTATTATATATATGCGAGTGTGCATAAAATTATTTCATGTGTAAAGACCCAATAGCATTTATACTTGGGCAAAGGCTTTTTATATGTACAAACCTTAAGAACTTTCATATGGTTAATAATATGTAAAGCATACCCAAAAGTGGAAAAAACAAGCCCAAATTGTACGCACAACTATTATTATCTCCTTGGGCTATTTTTATGAATACAATTCTCTAAATACTAATGTCATGGAAGTGGAGCTACACGGCATGGGGGGGAGATTGCACCCAATCTTGTCTCTTGATGGTGATGTGGTTCTATTTCTCTTGTCTTATGCTATGCTATTTAATATCAAATTGATTCAAGTCTTTATTTTAATTTTTGATGCATTTGTGAGTTTTAAATTTTTTCTTCAAGAATTACAAAAAGGATCCGTGACATACGGCCTAAAAGAATTTCATTATCCTTAGGCAAGTATAAGAAGTTATCGCCACAATATTGTGGACCTTATGTGATCACTCGAAAGGTAGGGGATCAAGCTTATGAGCTTCTTTTACCCTCTCATCTTCAATTTCATAATGTTTTCCATGTTAGCTTATTGAAAAAGTATGTTTCTAGTCTGGAACATATTCTAGAAGATGATCAAGTTACCATGCCAGTTCAGGGCAAATGGCACTAGAACCTTCAGAAATTCTTGACATTAGAGAAAATCTCCTTTGGAATATAATCCTAAAGGGAATATTTGGTTAAGTGGAAATTTTTCCCTCCTGAGGGTCCCACTTGGGAAAAGGATGAGGACTTAGAATTAGATTATCCCCAGTTCACGATGAGGACATCTCGAGTTCTTTACGTAGGGGAGGATGTAAGATCCCTCCTAGCCCCCTTATAAAGTTATGTGCTATAAATTCCAATTTTAAGTTCTCCAGTAAAAGATTGACAAATTTATTTCCATGTGTTTATTTGCATTAAAAAGAAAAAAATTAAGAGGTTAAAACAAGCTTGGAAAAAGAAATTTCAATTAGGGGTGCACATACACATTGTGTGTAGTAAAGGCACATAGGGACAATTTAGGTGATAACATCTCATATAGAATCTATTGTGAATATAAGTAATAATGAGATTATCCTCAGGATGTGTAAATTTAAAAATACTAACGTCTGCCAAGAAAAAGGGTCAAAATTAACCCAAATACAGGTGCATGTGAACAATACCTGTGTGATAGAGTTGGAAATTGATAAATCTGAGACCACCATTGCGTCTGGAATATGGTGTTTACCTTAAGGGAAAGAGCGTTTGAATCTTGAAGAAGTCTAGGTCCATGAAATATCAAGGGGGTTGAGAGAAAACCATGGGTTGCAAGAATACCATGTGGAATTGGGCAAATGGTTTGTGAAAAGTTGTAAGAGGTATTCTAACTTGTGGTTTTGGGTAGATGGTTTTCACCAAGGTGGTTTGGTGGTGTCGGGCTCCTTATTCTATTAGTTCACTAAGTGGTTCTTGAGTTCAATTTAGTCTAGCGGCATGCATAAGTTAGCCCCCTTCTTTCTCAAGTAATATGAAGTTTAAATAGGGTAGATGGAATTCAACTAAAGTGCATGGTGGCTATACCAAACTGGGAGCCTTCCCATGCACCAAGGTGGGTGTTTCCCTATAAAAAGACCCCCCTAGACTTCATTTTTACAATGCCCCCTTCATGAGGTGTAGATGCTAGGATTTTGAGAAATTAATGCCTTACAACAGTACCCTGCAGCCCTTACATGTCATAGTACCCCTTTTACTTGTCATATTGGTCATTTATATCAAGTGGAAGCTTGTCTTGGGCACTGAATTCAAGAAGAAATAGGAAAATTTTCCTCTTGGAGATTGGGAGTTCTCTACACACCCTACAGTGCATCAACACCAAGCCAAAGCAAGTTCACAAGTAAATGATCCCAACTAGCTTTTAAATATTTGAATTTTGCCAAGTACATGTCCTTTTTTATGATTTAAATCTTGTCTATTTAAACAAATTATATTATTGTTCTCTACCGAAATTAAAGAGAATTAGAATAAGAAATTGTTTAAGTAAATACCCCTCCTTGTTATTCTAGAATGCTATTATTAGAGAAATAGTTTCTAGGATAAAGTACAATCAACCCTGGGATAGGAAAATGAAAGATTATTAAATTCTAAGGTTTTAATACTCTTTGTAATGAAATTACAGTGAACCTTAGAATAAATCTTAAAAACCCCTTGGAATTATGCTTCATTAGTTATGGTTAGACATACCATGATATAAGGATGAAGATGTGTACAAATGTGCATCAAGACTTAGAGTCTTGAATCTAAATTTCAAGTAGACCTTAGGATGAATACTCTAATTAGCTCTAATGTCATATTCAAATAAACTTCTAGTAACACCCTATTTCCTACATTAAGTCGTCCCAAGGATATGTAGTTCATTTTAAAGATTATGGTCCAAGGCTTAAATCATTCCTAGAAAGATATCAAGACCAAAAAATACGAATGACTTAAGATACTTCGATATATTCCATATTAGCGGCATATTCAGGACCAATAAAGGAGATCTTAAGAGTGAGAAACCGACTAGTTTTTAGAGAGAGAAGATGGTCTTATGAATTAAAGTAGCCCTTGATTGATGAAATTATACATGAGAACACCTATCCTATACAACATATAGACCTATGAGTATCTTAAAGCCAAGAAAAATTAGCTAGTTCTCTAGTTTAAGGTGTGGTTGACCTAGCTCAAGTTTTGGTCTAGATTTAACCGCAATGCTCTATAGGGATGGACATAAATTGGAAGGATTAATTGGATACCTTGATAATTCTATAAAAGCCTTAGAAATTAATCGTAAATAAGATATATGTCTGGTCAAAGGCATAGTAAGAGTACTCAAGAAATTAAAAGACTCAGACAACAAATTCAAACAACGAGATCGAGGCTTACCGACCTATTGGACTTATGGAACGAGGGATTCACATTCGGAGTGTCAACACGAGGACTGAGAAAGTCTCACTTGCACTTGCAATGGTTTACTCTCCGTTGGACAACATGTGTGATGCATGGTTGATTGTTCATGTTTCTGTTTGAATACTGTATTCATTGGATTTCATTGTTTGTGAAGTCTGTGAAGGTACCTCGTACCAGACGGATCTCGCCCGAGTGGGGAATCGCATTGCAAAGACGCTTCACCAAAACCTTGACCCATCTCGGCGAATGTGGGTGTGCTCCAGATACAACTTGTGTGATGGATGAGGGGCGGCTCCGATTGTACTGGGCCAGAGTTGTTATGAGAACCGATCTGGGCGACGGTTGATGTAAAAGAAGCCTGGTGCGTTGGTTGGTCCGAGTGTTCATGCCTCGAAAGTGATATGACTGTTAGAAGTGGCTCCGTTTGGATATGCATGATGTTAGTAGTACTGGGTGTGAGACATATGGGCTCCACACCGGACGGCTTAGTGGTCTCGGAGTGTTCGGGCTCAACAGTGCATATCTTTCCAATCTATGGATTACAATTGTAGGATCAGAGATCTTATGGACATAAGTGATTTTGATGTTATACTACGTTATAATTTTTAATTAAGTACTTTTTTGCGGGGTGTGTGTGTGTGTGTGTGTGTGTACACTATTTCCTTGTTTGTCATTAGCATGTGTGCGTAACGAAGAGGAATATCAATTACGGGTGTGTGAGTTCACGCTGGATCCGTCCACCCAGTGGTTGGGTAGGGTGAGCTAGACCCATGGTGTTGATTGGGGCTAGGCTGAGTCACCGAATTTGGTATAAGTTGGAAAAGGATTAAACCACCGGAAAGTGGGAGGTAGGGTGGACCCGAGATGCGGATGCTGCCCAAAAAGCAAGGAATAATTGAGACCAAAATTATTGTAAACTTAGATACACTTGGGGAAAAAAATGGGATTGTTTATTAAGATCAGTGTCACTCAAGTAGAATTGTCTGATCCATAATTGAGGAATAGGACATCGGCGATCCATCGATATGCCTTCTATTTGTGAGAATTATGGAGGGACGACCCTTGGAGGAATCACATGCATTTCTCAATGCTAGTAGTTTTACGAGATAAAACTGTTGGATTAGTCGAACATCAAGATAGTGTCATGTTGAGGCCCCGAGTGAGGTCACTCTACCCTTACGCTAGTCTTCCGCTATAGATATTGAGAAATGGGAAAAGGGTAGTGGGTCCTCTTAATGGGTTCCCATTTAGTGGACCCCATTAATGTCCTTAGGTTTGCATGAGGATAAGGAAAATCCAACATATACGCACATGACTATTGCTAAAGTCATTTCTCATTTGCACTCCACGTGGACGTGGCCTTTAATTCACCATAAAAGCATGACATACTCCACGTGGGCGTGGCCTTTAATTCACCATAAAAGCATGATGTACTCCACGCCAGCTTTTACATTGAATTCCTAATTAAAGCATATTGCTTCACCTCTAGAAGATAGGTATTACCATTTTCTTTTTTTCTTTTTTTCTTTTTTTGTAAAAACAGAAGAATATATTAAAGGAAGGAGAGATTACAACGCCCCATGAGGACAGTCCATGGGGGGACCCTGAAAAAAGCTAAACAGCTATATAGCTAAATTAGGGATTAGCAGCCCGAAGCACTTGCAACTGCAACTGAAAGTATAGACCGATGGCCAAAAAAATTTGAGAGCAATTGAAAAGGTGGTTAGCATGTACAATATACAATGAACAAAACTGTAGAGGTATTATGGAACCTTCCAAAAGTATCCGAGGGCTGAACACGATACCCATATGTGTAGAGACTGAATAATCTACCATGGCCTGACTGAAAGGGTTTAATGGACCCCTCCAATACCATCCGAGGACTGAATATGATGAGCAGCATATTGAAGTCTTCTGCGGCACTCCACCTCCAAGCCTTCACACATGATTTCCTTCTTTTTGGAGAGAGAAGAACTGAGAGCTTTCCTCCACTTCCTCCATGGAAGAGCCTGCCAGCGTCCAACTTCTGTCGGCTCACCACTAGGTTGAATTTGATTGGCAAACTTGAGGACACTGTCAAGGAAAAGATAAAAATTGTGATTAGTTTTAGTTTCAAAAAGGGCTTCATTCCTTTGTTTCCAAACGTGCCATAGAAGAAGAGATCTCACAGACTGCCACATTAAGGGGTCAAGATGATGACATTCCCCTAAAAGAACTTCTTTCCAGCTGAGTGGGGGACCTCTGATCTTCATAAAGGCCATATTCAACACACTCAAGAACTGTTTAGTGTCTGGGCAGGAGTAGAAAAGATGCGAGACAGTCTCCAGCTTTGAATTACACCGAGGACATATGCCATTCCCATGACCCAACTTCAGAGCCTTCTCTTGAGTCCAGTTTGCTTTGTGAATTACCAGCCAAGCCAGAATTGCATGCTTCCTTTCTTGGGCAAAGGCCCAGATTAATTTGAAGCGAAAAGCCCATTGGTGTTTGTTCCAAGACAAGGACCACCTCTTGTTGAGCTTTAGAACCAAGTTTCCTGCATTATATGAGTTAGGTAGCTTGACGAGGTTAGTAGACGACCCCCACCGAAGGGCTTTAGAAAATTCTTTGTAGTCACATTTAAACCCATGTGGAATGACAACCTTCAATGAATTACATCTTTGCACAATCAGCTCAACACAACCCCTTGGCAGGGTGAACTTATTACTAATTTGAACTCTGCTTAACATACCAGATGAGTCGCAAAGATCTCCCCATACCTTAACCCCGGCTTTGAAACAAGTGAGGCCAATCTGAATTTGATCCTTGGCAATCGGCTTAACCAGGTGTCCAAACCAAACTGAATCAGCTGCAAATGCATACCGACCCCTCTTGGTATACATCTGCAAGGAGAAGAGCTTCTTATAACCCATCCATGACTCCCACATTCTGCAGCAGAGCTTGCTGCCTGTTGGTGAAAGGTGGGTGTTTGAGAAGAGCACCTCATTGAGGGAGAACCCCTTCCAAGCCCTTTTGTCTTTCAACCAGAATTTTCCAACATCTCTTTTGAGCAGATCCGCCCATACATCATTGGATAAGATGGCCCTTTGAATCCATTTTGCTGCTAGCTTTTCAGCCAGCATTCCGATGTTGATGATACCCAATCCCCCCTGTTCTTTATCCATATAGCATACATGAAAGGCTACCTTGCTGACCCTCTTTTTGTCTAGGGAGCCTCCCCATAGGTACCCAAGATAGAGTTCAGTGAGAGTAGTTGGGTTTTGGAGGGTCTCCAACAGGCCAGAAAGTACACCACTGAGGGAATAATGAAATGGTTGAGAACAAAAACTCGAGAAGAAACACCCGTGTTAATATGACTCCATTTCATAACCTGGTTTTTAAGCTTTAGCAACACATAATCCCATCTCTGTTTAACTATTATGTTAAACCCCATGGGTATGCCCAGAAGCCTGAACACGACCCCTTCCGGAATAGACTTACATCCTGTGGGTGGCCAGAATTGCGGGAGGGGGTACCCCTTCAAAGACTTTGAAACTGGTCTTGGCATGGTTAATTTGAGAGCCAGTAGCTAAACAGAAAGTATCCAGACAGGCCATGAAGTGGGCTGCCGTCTGAATTTCATTTCGAAGGAGAGCATTGGTGTCATCCGCAAAGAGCTGCAGACATAAGGGCTCCGCTCTGTTAGGGACAGAGATGCCCTTGATATTATTGTTGGCTAATTCTTCATTAACCAGCCACCCCAAGGCATCAGCAATGTTAGCAAAGAGCAGGGGTGATAGTGGACATCCTTGTCTTATGGATCTTCTCAGCGGGAAAGATTCGGTGAGGGACCCATTGACAGCCACCCTTGAGGAAGCATTCCCCAATAGGGTTTGCACATATTTGATGAATTTCCTGTTAAGGCCAATATCCTGCAGAGATTGGAAGAGGAAGGACCAATCAATTTTGTCATAGGCTTTATCAAAGTCAATTTTAAGAAAGATGTAATTTTGGCCAGAGCTTTCAGCATCTTCTATACCCTCCCATAGACTAATGATGGCATCTATGATATATCTTCCCCTAATAAAACCTTTTTGTTCCTTCAGGATCCATTCATCCATATAGGGGTTGATTCTTCTTGTCAGGATATGAGCAAAGACTTTGTAGAGGGAAGAGAGACATGTAATGGGCCTCCAGTTCCCCAAGTCTTCCTTCTCATCTTTTTTATGAATAAGCCTTATAACCCCCACATTTGACTTCTCAGCAAGTTCACCCTTTCTCATGGCTTCTTTCCAGATGTTTAGGATATGAGGGGTGAGATCATCTTTGAATGTTAGAAAGAATTCGCTTGGAATCCCATCTTCACCCGGAGACTTCCCCTTTTTGAGGTGGGAGATAGCCTCTTTCACCTCCTTCTCAGAGAAGGGTGCATCAAGTCTCAGAGCTAGTGAGGACGGGCTGACCATTCTTTTCCTTATGAAGCGATCTTTGCTCTAGCAGCTATAACTTCCTGAGTGGGAGGGGTAGCCGTGGAGAACAAGTTAAAAAAATGCTCCTTAATAACTTGGAGATTTTCTACTTCATTAGCAGCAGCTTGACCATTGGGTTTCTTGACCAAGGGAATAAGATCCCTAGCTTTTTTCCTCTTGAGAGAAGAGAGAACATCTTAGGGTGCGGGGTGTCGATTTTCCCAGCCCACGCCTCTCTGAACCACAACATAGTGGACTTGGCTGCCAATAACTCCTCCAATCTGAGTTGGTTCCTTAGGTCAATTAGAGTGTGATCCTTTAACCCATTATTAGAGTGGAAGATGCCCTGAATTTGATTTCTGATCTGAATGCTGCGATTCAGGCGGATCGCCGTTGCTTTAAGCTTAAAATCTCTGCAAATCTTATGCACCTTGTTGACTAGAATAAACCAACCCTTGGAGGGGGATGCAAATTTACTGAAGGCCTCAGCTATGTACCCTTTTATCTCCTGCTTGACACACGGAAGACTGAAAAGGGAAGGGTCAAGGTGGGGCCAGCCAGCCCTTCCTTTAGCCTGCCCTATGGAGAAATTACAGATCAAGGGGAGGTGGTCGGAGATGATAAGGGAAGAATCTGTAAGGCACTTGACTTTTATGAACAAGTCAACCAGGCAGCCAGAGGCATAAAGCCTGTCAAGTCTAGCAGCCCTGTGGAAGTGACCTTTTTGATGATTGGACCAGGAGAATCTTGTCTTCGATGAGAGGTCTGACAGGTCCTTACCGACCTTGAGTATTTCCCATTTCTCCTTTTCCTGCCCACTAATAGTTCTTCCTAGGAACCTACTTCTGTCACCCTGCACTTCAACCATGTTAAAGTCACCAACTAGCAAAATAGGACCTACAATCTGCATAATAGAGTGCCAAGTTGAAGCTCTCATGCTGGCCAAACAAGGGGCGTAGATAGAAATCAATGTGAAGTTGAAGGGATTCCCCAACCTAACCACTGTCCAGCTGTGACTATCATCAGACCATGCATCCTGAATTGTGTGTTCCCACTTCTTGTGGATGCCAACTGCGGACCCTCCTTTACCTGAAGGATGATTGGTCGAATACCAGATAGCATTCTTTGAGATTCTTTGCAGATTCACATGAAGTTGTGATCCTCCAATTTTAAGCTCTTGTAGATTAAGAAAGTCAAAGTCGATAGCCAAGTCTCTAACCCATCTATTTATGGCCACTGCCCTTTCAGGGTTAGTGAGTCCCTTGCAATTAAAGGATAGCAGGTTTATAGGGTTCATTTTTTACTAGTTTTGGAGGGCTTCCCCGAGGACATGGAGGTTCTCAATGCCCTTTCAGGGTTAGTGAGTCCCTTGCAATTAAAGGATAGCAGGTTTATAGGGTTCATTTTTTACTAGTTTTGGAGGGCTTCCCCGAGGACATGGAGGTTCTCATCAATGCCTCCTGAACTTTTTTACTAGTTTTGGAGGGCTTCCCCGACGAGGACATGGAGGTTCTCAATGCCTCCTGAACTTTTTCCTTCTTCCTCTTCATTTTAACACCCAACGGATGGGGAGAGAAAACTCCCTCCTCGGGTTGTTTAGATGGGGAGAGGGACATTTTTTTCATCATGGCAGCATCCTCGGCTTCCAACTAAGATTTGAACACATCATCCATGCATTGAGTTTTATCTGTGAAGTCCTCATCTGAATCCATAGGGGAGTCTAGATCTTGACTAAATAGGATTCTGTCCTTGCGTGGAACCATTCTCAGAGAGAGTTGTTCATCCCCGACCACGGTTGACTTTGAGGCCTCCTTGACTTGGAACTGATTAGCTAGACCATCTTGAACATCTTCCAAGAGGGGGGCAAACCTGTTGGCAGGAATATGCCAATTAGATTTGATATTTTTGGGCTTCGACACATGTTTTTTCTGAGGAGCCACAAAGGCCTCATCCTAACCAGGTGACTTATCAGCAAACTGACGGTTGGTTAAGATCAAGGCAGTCCCTGATCATGTGGCCTTGTTTGTTGCAGTTAAAACAAGCATTGGGCAGATTTTTATAGGTTAGGACTTGTTCATATATGATCTGCCCCTCCCTGTTTTTCAGAGGGACTTTATCCTTAAGTGGTTTAGAAGTGTCAACTTCTATGAGCATCTGTTGGGCCCATTGAGGATTGACAACCTGAAAGAGTTTTTGACCTAGAACTTTACCTACTGAGCCACCAATCCTTTTGGCCCATATAGAGAACTTTGCAAGCATGTCAGTAAGCTCAACCCATACAGGGATTTTTGTGGGTTTGGGACCCTTGGGGTCGAAGCTATCAAACCATCTGAAGAAAGAAAGAGGCGTGTTCCTAATAATCCATTGGCCCCACTGTTAATAACAGAGGTAGCACTTACCGGATCTTCGAAATGAAACATGTAGTAAGCATTTGGTAAATGTTGGACTAAAGCCACGCTAATACCCTTCTGTTCCTAGTTGGACTTAATCCAGTACTTCAGGGCGTCCACCGAGGATCTAGCCCCATGACAGAGGCCTATCAGCGAGTGTGTGGACAGATGGTCCTGCCATGCAGCCAGTTCATCGTCGTCACAGATGACGGCTCCTTCATCATCAACATCAAAATCACCGATTCTTTCTTCAAAGGCCGGATTCTGAGAGAGATTAACCATAGGGTTTTCAACAGACCTGGAGGGGAAAGAAGATTGAACATGACCTGGAATAGCTCGAATGCCTTTCGGATGACGGACAGCCTCTGCGAAGGAGATAGGTTGACCAAGAGGAATAGAGCCGAGATGCGCCTGAGGAGTACTTTCATGTTCTTCCTGGCCGCCTACAGCTTCACGCAGACTTCCAACGCCTTTCTGCTGACGAAGTAGGGGAGAAGGTAAGTGGCCAGACTTGGGTGAGGACTGAAGAACACCATGAGGCCTAGATGGAGCTTGATGGAGAACCAAGGATGAGGGGCCAGCAGCATCTCTGATGGCGTGTGGAGCCGGGCTTGAGCCATACATGACGATGTCATGGAGAGACATCCTTGGGCAGAGCTCCCCCCTCACGGGGGGAGGGGCTCAACTGGCGGTGGAGATCAGAAGGCGGAGCAAGAGGGGGGAGATGCGACAGAGAAGAAGGGGGGCAGTGCATGCAGAGGGGCAATCTTGCATGGAAGACACCTGGGCTTCATGCAAGCGATTCCATGGCAGGCTCCGTTCTGGCCACAGTTTTTTTGGTATTACCTTTTTCGTTATTATCCCCAACATGGTAATGAACCTCATATTTTGTAAAGAACAACATAGAAAGCTAAAGAAGTTTTTTTTTTAATTATTCGAGAGACCTACTTAAGTAAAGCATAAAAGCTAAACAGGCCAATGAAACGTTGAAATGCGTCTTCATAAATTAATAGTGTTACTTAAACCTTCAGATATTGATTTCTTATTACTATGTCCATGACTAAGGTTTTTCTTAGAAAAGTTTAAGGACATAGTAGATGGGCAGACGAGGGAGGGGAAAGGGGTATGGGTTTCTCTCACTCTCGCAGGGACCCTCTCTGTATTCTCTCTGGTGTATAGGTGAGAGCCTTTGTTCTACTACACGCTCAAGTAATTTTTCTTAACCGCGTTCTTATTTAGTATGCCAGTAGATCGTTATAGCTGTTCTTATGGGCTTGGATTAGGGATTTCAGGCCCTTACACTTCCAGAGCATACTCATATGAAACAGAGAGACAGACGTTTAACTGCAATAGCATACTCATATGACAAGGAGAGACATACGTTTAACTGCAATAAATCCAAACTAATAAAATCTGACGTAAATAGAGGTATAGCCTAATTAGGCACATCCAAGCCCGTATTAATCAGGCCGTATCGCCGTCCATAAGAAGCTCCTCCCCTGTCACTTTAATGAGCAGCGGCAACTGTGCGCCCGGCAGAGAATGGTGCAGCAGGAGACCAGAATGATGGAGAAAAGGAAGAGGACTGTGGCAGTGACGGCAACGGCATAGCTGTACTTGAACAGAAGCCGGCTGAGACGGGCGCTGCAGTGACGGGACTCGGGCTCTTGGATAACACTCCGCGGCTGGGAGCCGAGGTCGGCAAGATCAAAGGCGCAGCCCTTCTTTTTGAGCTCTGCAATGGAGTCGAAGAGGGCGTCCGCTTGCAGCTTGATTTCCGCTAGCTCCTCCTGGAAATCGTAGAAGGCCTTGAGCTTCTGACCAGAGTGACGGCCATGACGGTGAGCGAGAGGCCGAACGGGCTCCACCAGTAGGCGCAGGTGAGGATGGTGGCCTGGGCAAGAGCCGTGAAGATGACCCCTTGGAAGAGCGAGAAGAGGCCCAACAGCTGGTAGATCTCCCACTGCGCCACGCTCAGGTTCTGCTCTTTCCGGTGCAACCGCGACCGGAGCGCCCTCTCCTCGTCCCGCCACTCCTTCAGCTGGCTGCTGTGCGCTCGACTGCGTGACAGCCCCTCCAAAGCAGCCCCCCGCAGGCTGCCGCCGCCGCCGCCGGTGCTAAGAAGTGCCGGATCTGCCGCCGGACTAGAGTGTGCGCGCCCCTCTTCGTCGGTACGACCTCCGTCAACAACTTGCACTACTACGTTGCCAAGCGAACACGGGCTTGGCGCAACGCAGCTTCCGTTCTTGCGTTCAGCATCGGAGTTACTCCCGCCGTAAGTGGTCGTCAAGGCTATATTGCAGGCTCCGAAGCTTTCCATTGCTCCTGCTATGAGCATTGAGAGAGTCATATGCGCATAAGCAAATTGTGGTAGACGACAACGCTCGACAGTCAAGAGAGACCTCTTTCAACACGTCTCTTGCAACCTTCATGTCTGTACAGGAAAGCAAGCATTAGACTCGCAAACTGTAGGGCCCCCTTACATTTTAACATAGAAACATTGAACCATTCCCCACATCCGTTAGACCTTCATTTTCTACAATTAGTCTTTTATTCCATTCTCACGCTCAACTCTCGAATTGCTATAAACTGCATTGTTATAGCATGCACATTATTATAAAGTGCATAACATAAGATTAATTAAGGTTGAACTTCTAGTTTTTCATTCCATTTTCACTCTCAATCTAGAATTGTTATTCACAACCACTAATCTAAAGGCACATTTTTTATTGGCATTCTCTCCGTACTACTAGGATAAGAGAGTGACCACTAGGAGGAAACCTACAACATTGACACGCGCGAATGCCAATAAAAAAATAGCCTCCTGCTTCATACATTGAAAATCCCCAATAGAGAGCCTGCAGCACCAAGAGAGACAAGGAGAGATAGATGTCTCGGAGTTCTCAGCACCCCCTCCTCCCCATCAGTCAAGAAAGAGTATGCCAAACAAGAAGAAGAGAGGGAGATTGCATACCGATTCCGGAAGATTTCATCAAACTCGAAGCACCTTAGGTTGTGTGCAAATCATTATAGAGTATGCTCGAAAATTTATGGGAGCTCCAAATTTTCACTTAAAGGGTTCATGTTAAACTTCTATTTCAAGTACTCATGTTAAACTTCTATTTCAAGTACTCATGTTAAACCTCCATTTCTTTCTGAAAAGATTGGAAGGGCATGCTTTTATGGGAAAAAAATAGGCTTTCTTTTTTCAAAGGCAAATTTTCTTCTACCATTCTTAGGAAGGATAAACCAAATAGGAGGGGTACTACAATGTTCAAATTCTAGCACTAATTCTCAGTAATCATTTCTTGTTGCATTCTTTGTTACATTGCAACATATAAGGCTTGAATTTGTTTCGTCAATATAAATGTACTTATATTCTCTCTCTCTCTCTCTCTCTCTCTCTCTCTCTCTCTCTCTCCGTCCTACAAGCTTATCCCTACACCTCCTATGTATAATCTAGAAATTATAGAATGGAAAAACAAAAAAACCATTTCCCACATCTGTCTCACATGAAAAAGACAACTTGTCATGCCTCTCTAGCAACTTACATCTACTATCACTTTAAGGGTGCATGGTTGTATTGCTTTGGATGCACATTCATTTCTTCTCTTTTCTTTGTATTATTGAAACATGATAACTTGTTTTCATGCTATTTTATGGATGCATCTAAATTTTAAGGTACAATATTATTTTTTAAGGATGCCAAGGACACCTTAGGTTCTTAAGGTTGCTTTATTCTAGGGTGTGGATTGTAAAATTTTATAATTTTGGTGTTGCAAAAAGGGATTTCTCATGTATACACCTTAAATTGAATGATTTCTTATTTCATATACCAATAACCACCCTTGTTAATTGGGGTTTGATTTAAAATAAAAAGGAAAGAAAATGTGATGAATATGATCTACTTTTTAATGATAATATAACACAAGGTTTAAAAGCATAAAAATACTCTTCTTGGTGACACATCATAAAGGATGTTCGGATTTAGTTGTTTGGTTATTTTTTGGGGTAATTTTATATCATTTTTTGTTATTCTTGCTTTGATTTTTTCTTTTTTTGGTGTTTGAAGTTGGATTGGAGTAGCAAAATTGTATGCTTTAAAGCATTCTGGAAGAGGGTTTTTGCTTAATCCTATAGAGAAATCTCCAATTTTAATCTTTGCTACTGTGTTTTAGAATGCATAGGCATGTGTAGTAAGGTGTTTAGACCTCAATCTAACTTAGATATTGTCTAAAACATACATTGTTTATTAGGTGCTAATTTTGTGGGTTTTCATTAGCTAGGCCAATTAGGAATTGAAAAGCTTAAAAAAACAAACGTAAACAAGAGCTTCATTGGCCACCATTGGTCCATTGTGAAGTGTGTTCGTGTTAAATTGATGTGGTTTACACCCATTCTCTCAGGACGACCAACACACCCGAGATGACCAATTTTGGCATCTAAGGACATTCAAGTCACACTCTAAATTGGACTTACTCAAAGAGGAAAAAATCATTAATCTAAAGCAAGGGACAAAGTTTGGACTGGCATTAACCGAAATTCGAAGGGGCTAACACAAGGCTTTGAACTGGGCAAAGCTAAAATAACGCAGCCAAATTACCCAAGCGTACAACCCAAAACCACCTAAAAATTGCAAAATGCACCTCAAATCATCATGCGCCACCTCTAGAGCCAATGTGGCACAAAAACACCGTCTTTCACCTAGGCACCATCACCCAGAGCACCTGTTGTCCTAGCTAGCTACCGCCCCTCATCGGTGCTCATGAAGAAGTGACATTTAGTGTATTTTTTGAAGGCCAAAACTTAGAAGTTAGACATTTCTTAAAAAGGAAAAGAAATTCCTGAAATCCTTGTTTTTAAAGGTATTGAAAAATACATCCTTAAATAAAAGGGAAGGAACTTCTTGTAACTCCACACATATATAAAAATAGGAATTTGGCAGGTAGCTACAACCTAGTAGCCTACTAGCGTGGAATCGTGGGCAATGGGCATGCAATTGCCAAATTCTAATGATGCACATTGCATGCAGTGATGCACATTGTATGTCACCATAAATTGTAATACGTATCATTATGCGATTATTATAAATAACTACTATTAATTGTAGGGTATTAGAGGCATATGACAATTGGAGTCAGTGATAATCGGTCTAATTTTATTACACATCATGCGATTGGTGAACCTAGGTCCTGCAGGCTAGCCGTTGCCAACTACTAATACTATAATATTAAGGCTTAAGCCTTAAGGCTTAGGCTTTAGCTTAGAGTCTAGACCGTGGTCTGTGGATGACCCGTTGCTCCAACATTCTCAACTTCTCCCTCAACGTCCTGCTCATAAACACAATAGGGTGACGTTTACCTCTACTGCCACCCAAGGTTTCAACAAGAAGCTATTTATACGGTATACCTCAATTTTTTTCAACCATTGAGACGTTTTGTGTGCATGTGAGCTTTCTCTTAAAACCTTTTGAAGTTTTGTTTTTTTTCTCACCAATATATATATATATATATACTAAAATGGATTGTATTTACATCTTACATCTGTATCAATATACTTCAGAACCTATTTAGCAAATCACAAATCAGTGTCCATCTCTCATCCTCAAATACAAAAGAAGATTTTTCCCATGATATTTGGTATCCAAGCTGGATACTGGCTTCAATTAGGCCTTCAGTTGTACATCCTTTGGGTGACTGCTACTCCAAGATCTCTCCCCTTTTTAGACCACACTTTAGCAACTGGTCTAGTGCCAATTGGGTTCTCAATAAAGGCCACAAAGGTATGATCCACTTGCTTTACTTTCTTGTGGGCCATCTTTTAGTCCTTGGTCTAAATTTTAGTGGTTTTCTCCTTGGCTTCAACTCTGTTAATACCTGAATACAAAAACAATACTTGGATTTCAGTCTTGAAGGGGAAAAGCTTTTGAAGTTTGTGCATCTCGAGCTCTCTCAAAAGACTTGTGTGCGTGTCTTGTCTTTAGCTTTTTATGATGATTGATCCATTCTTTGAGCTTTGTGTGAGCTACAACTTTACAAGTGATTTTTAATACTAAGAGGGCTTTGAGACTTGAGCATCTTCTTCTTCGGAAAACAAAGGTGCTCACTTAAGGTGTCAATCAAGTAATATCTTCAATCCATAACTTTATGCACTTTTTCTCAATTGCTTTGCAATTTTAGCTTTTTGTTATGCATGCATGATAAAAAATACCTTATGTCTATTCCCATGCTTATATAATTATGCAAGCCTAATCATGCTTATATAATTATGCAAGCCTAATCATAATCTCTCACATTTGTGCATGGCCTATGTGACATAAGGAGTTTCAATCCTAAGAGCAATATCGTTGACCATAACGCGTTCGTCATGCTCGTTTTCTCAATTTAATTGCTTTAGAGTTTAAGTTCTTTATAATGCATGCATGATGAAAGACTTTATGCCTATTTATCCATGCTTACATAATTATGCAAGCTTAATCATAATCTCTCACATGTCGACCATCCTTGTAGCATCCAACTCCTCAAATCACCGGGTTGCTTCCTCTTGGGCATGCCTAGCTGTAGCTTCTCTTTCTTGAGCTTCTGTGATTCTCTGGAGCCTTTCGATAGCCAACCTCTTGCTGTCTTGTAAACTGTTGCATGATTTGTGCCATTACCTCTTGGTGTGCTAATACCATCGTTTGCATCTCGATTTGACTGGCACTGATGGCATCGTTAAGTGCTCTTACTTTCTCTGCATGTGCGTTGTTTGATTGTTCTCTCTCTTGATGTAAGTGAGTGGTTTTGCCTTCTGCTTCTTTCAGACTTAAGGATAACTATTGGATCTATCGTTGCATCTCCTCTTCTTTGGCCATGGATTTGTGTGCTGGAGTTCTTGTACTTGCTGGGCATGAAGGGCTATGAGCTCGTGGTTGTCGGTGACCTCCTTCTGGAGTTGCTCCTTCGCATGTTCCAACTTTGCCTTAAGGTTCGTATATTTCTTTGATTCTCTGAACAATGGTTTGGCTAAGAACCAAATTGTTGCTTTCCAGTGCCTTGTATTTGGTCTCTTACTCCTCAGTGGCCTTCAAACTCTTCATGATGACCTCTTGATGTGTGGCCTCTGCTGCTGCCAAATGGTCCTTCGCATGTTCTAACTTTGCCTTAAGGTTCGTATTTTCTTTGATTCTCTGAACAATGGTTTGGCTAAGAACCAAATTGTTGCTTTCCAGTGCCTTGTATCTGGTCTCTTACTCCTCAGTGGCCTTCAAACTCTTCATGATGACCTCTCGATGTGTGGCCTCCTCTGTTGCTGCCAATGGTCCTTTAAAGTCTATACTCATGTGTTTAACTCATTAACCTGCTTCCAAAGTACAGTGTTATGATCATGCAGCATGTGTGTTATGAGGAGGTGGCAATGCCATACTCTTTTCTCCTGCTCCTCCCATTGTGTTGCACTTGTGTTTGTGGCCCTTTGTAGTCCAACATGTGGTAGGTTTAACAGTTCATCTAATCCTTCCATTGTTTCCTGCATGAACTGTTCATAATCAACATTTTGTAGGAAGGATAGCTGGGATATTCTTCCCTCATCTTCCATATGCCTTCTTTTGCTTGGGCTTGATGGCCCTTCACTCCTTGGCCTTTTACCTGTATCTATGTGGTCTATTGGATCTTGCACTGGGGCCATTGATGTCTCAATTTCTTGTGCTTCCTCAGCCGGCACTAGAATTGATATTGTTGGTTCTGGTTCTATCTCTGCAGGTGTGTCAGCAGCCAAGGCTGAATCCTTAAGTGGGGATAGGTTCATGAAGATAAGTTGTGCCAGGCTTGTTGGCGGAGTAACTTGCTATGTTTGTTCTTGAGTGGCCAGGCTGACTATGGCTTCTTGCATTGTCAATGCTTCCTGGTATGATTTTATTTCCTGTGCCAACTCAGCCTCTAGTCTTTGTGATTCTACAACTACATTCGGGATGATGCCCCTCATTTTTCTTTCCATCTTCTTCTTCCTCCCTTTCTTTATCTCCTTCATAATGGCTTGTGTTTCCACTAGTACAGCTTGGCCCTCTTGCATCTCTTTAGCTGTCAGTGCCGGTTGCTTTGGCATTAATGCTAGCTGTATCTATTGTGCTGGTTCGGGCTCTAGGAGAGGCCTTTTGCCACATGATTAAGGACGTGGGTCAACAGCTACTACGGGTTGCATATTTTGGACTGGTGGGCCTTGAGATAGTTTTCCATTTTCGTGTGTATGTAATACGCCCAGTCCTCTTCCTTTTCTTCATGCACTTTAGCAATCCTCTTCAATGGGACCCTGTTGTAACGGTCCACTGGCTTTACCTGCATGATCAGCGACATAGCTCAGCAGGCTTTCTCTATGACCTCATCTCGAATATTCTCATGCTCTGCCCCATTGGAGTTATACAAACTCTTCTTCAGCATAGCGTCTTATGTGATTAAGAGCTGCTCTGTTGTGCCGTCGGCCTTCATGATAGTGCCATGTTTGGTGGCTTTACCTGCATGATCAGTGACATAGCTCAGCAGGCTTCCTAGGTGACCTCGTCCCGGATATTCTCATGTGCTCTGCCCCATTGGAGTTATACAAACTCTTCTTCAGCATAGCGTTAAGAGCTGCTCTGTTGTGTCGTCGGCCTTCATGATAGTGCCATGTTTGGTGGCTTTGTTGTAAGTCTTGATATATTCTACACAGATCTCCATGTCAATTTTCCTTGGGAGGATCTGTGCCATTCTCCCAAGGCCCACTTTCTCCAGCTTTTCTTTGACCTCTACCTCTTCCAGGATTGCGAGGAACTCTGGGCTCTGATAATGCAGAGCTACCTTTCCATGGGCCATATGGATCTCCTTACTAATGATGGCCCCATGAAAGGCTTGGGCATATGGGCCCAAGTAGTTCAGTTTTGGTACCTGCATTGCTTTCTTCTTGTGACTTACGGGAGCCTGTAGCACTGGCTTGGGTGACTACGGAGGTCTCTACGGCTTCTGTTTCTGAGGTCGACATCTGTACATGAAAAGAAAATCAGTCTCTAGACTAATGGGGTAGGCACCACTCTTTTTCTTTTCTTTTCTTTTTTTGTTAATGGTAAATCGGTTAGTTGAGATGAGAACTGTAAGATTCCTTCTTAGCTTGAATAATGAATAAGCTTTTACTCCAATCCCCTGTAATCATTCCCTATTTCAAAATGCACGAAAATATTTTTTTCCCTTGTTTTTACCTAGAGAGAAGAAAAATTCTAGAGAGAGGTAATTCAATATTGAGATATTTTTTGATATAGAAATTCTCCTAATATCAAAAATATATTTTCCCGAAACAGAAGTTCAAAATAAATTCTCTAAGGTGCATTAGGAATCAATTAAAAATGATATAAGGGACCTTAGCCTAAGGGTCTAGAATTTTAAAATTTTCTGGATTATGGTCCAATTAAGGTTTCTATGGGCCAATAGGATTAATCCAAGTGTTGGGATGAGATAAATCTAAAAAATAAAATAAAATATCTAAAAATGAGTAAATGCTCACATAAGATGAAGAGTTGACTGAGTACAAGGTTTATTAGTTAAAAATTAAGACATATTACTAAAAAAATGAGATATTTTAGAGAAATGATGAATTTTTGACACCTTGGTAAGGAAGGGCGGACCTTTGACACCTTGGTAAGGAAGGGGAGAAATGATGAATTTTATACACCTTGGTAAGGAAGGGGGGACCTTTGAGGTAGGCGCCTCCACATGTGTGGGAAGGTTTTTTAATTCAAAAAAATTGTGATATTTTTATCTCTCCTCTCTCCTAGATCAAACTGGATCAAAACTGGATCAAAAAGGGAGCCAAATGGGTCCAAATCTTCTCCAAATTCAATCAAACTGAAGCTGGGAAATTCTAGAACCCAATTGGACTCAGTTAGTGGCCTCCCTCACCTATAAATAGACCCTCATTCTTTTGTATTCTCATCTGTGAGCTATACCATGTCAGTATTACATTAAAATAATCATAGTTTCTATTATCCCTTAAAAATCCTCTACCTTTGGGGAGCTTAGAGCTTCTCTCTCTATTCCAACAAGTCTTCGAGCTCTCTTCTCCACTTGCTAAACCTATTGATTGGTTGGGGGCTTCACTTCTAAAAAAGAAGCAAGCTAATCTTTGAGGTAAGAATGAATTTTATGGTTTCTTGTTAATATTCTCAAATGACTCCTCTTCGAGCAGCCCCTCTCCAGCTTGAGAAGTTTCTAATTGGTTGTTTTGATTCAAATCTAGCTTTCCCTAAGAATTTTAATGTGTAATCAAGAAAAAGTTAATCTTTATGCTTAATTAGAATGCTTTCTTATGTATATCTCTCTCTCCAAAAAGAATAGTCATTCCTATTGCTAACTCTTTACTAAAAGAATGCTTCTCATTGATAAATTCTTATTTCAAAACCAAACTCTAAGCTTGTTAAGCTAGAGGATAAGAAAATGGTATTTTTATGCTTTTATGTCAACAAAATAATGGTAAATTCTTTTAGAATATTTATAAGTAGTTAAAAACTACTTTTATTGATTCTAAATGGGAAAGTGATAATCCTATCAAATTGGAAAAATAGGAATAATTAAAAAACTAACTGTTAAAAACTACTTTTATTGATTCTAAATGGGAAAGTGATAATCCTATCAAATTGGAAAAATAGGAATAATGGAAAAAGCTTAATTTAGTAGAAAAATCATAGTTAAGTTTATGATTTTGGTTAAAATTATCATTTAAATTCATATTTTAGATTTAAACTTAAGAATAGATCTTCTATCATAATTGCATTACAATGTTTTATTCTTTTAAGAAAAAAAATAAAAATTATCAGTAATAGCAGCGAAGCTATGGTAACATTTTCAAAAAATAATACATATCTTATTTTTATGCATAATGCAAAAAGAGGACTTCCTACCATATTCTAGGATTGGACATCCTATGCAAAAAGAATGATTTTCATCATATTCATGTGAAATAAATTTTAGTATTTATACATAAATATTTAATTAAAAGAAACGAAGAATTTTTGGTAAAATTATTTTTTATGCGAAAAGAGGAATTCCCATGATAATTGAGATCCAAGTAATTAAATAGTAAAAGAGGAATTTTTGGTATATTTAAAATAATAGATAATTTTATTTAATTTAAAAAAGATAAATTTTAGATAAATTTATTTTATGCATAAGAAATTTTTAAATAATAAAAGAGAAATTCCCATGACATTTGGAATTCAATCATTTAAATACAAAAAGAGAAATTTTGGCATATTTGAAATAATGGATATTTTTATTTAATTTAAAAAAGAGAAATTTTAGATAAATTTATTTTATGGATAAGAATTTTTAAATGATAAAAGAGGAATTACCATGACATTTGGAATTCAATAATTTAAATGCAAAAAGAGGAATTTTAAGCATATTCAAAAAAATGGATATTTGTAGAAGAAATTTTATGGTATTTTAAGTAGAGAAAGGTTTAAATTAAATTTCACCATAATTCCATTTAGAAAATTAGGGTTTATAATTAAATTGGTAGAAAGAATATTCTTGGATATTTTATGTGGATAAATCACCAAATTGATATTTATCCAAAATTAGATTAATGGAAGAAGAGTATTTTTATTTAAAAATACGATATTCTCATATAGAACCATTTCTTAATCTATTATGGTTAGGAAGGAATGAAATTCACAAAGTTGGAATTTTTCTTACGGTTAGAAGTTCAGTAAATGTTTATCTGAAGAAAATCCTTGGAATCAAAGTTAGAAGTAAACCGAATAATTTTGGTTAGACCGACTGTAGGAATGGTGATCAATAAATTACTTGCCCATCTCTCGATCTAAATCAAGCAAAAACCTCATGCCAATTCCAATTCTTGACATAAAGAATGGACTACCATTGAATTAGCATAGTTTTTCCTTAACCGAAATCACCAAGAATCTAGTTGGAAAATCAGTCAAATGATGGGTAGATTACCCTAATGAGAGATCATTGATTCTCATTAAGAAAATCTGGATTAAGGGAAAAGGGTTTTGTGGAACCAATCTCAAACCGGGAATTTTACTTGCATAGAACCTCTGTTTTCTTTAAAGGACTGTTTTACGCGAGAATGCTGGAGGAAGCATTTGGTATGTGTTTAACTAAGGAGAGACTTGTTTTGCAACAGCTGGCGGGGAATTGTCGAGGGATGTCGCTCATGTGGCAAAGCTTGTCGAGGTCTTGACCATCCTCGATATGGTTAAAATGGTGTGTTTCCGGTATGATGGGGGCGAGGACCGACGAAGCGGTCCTTGAGTGAAGTGCTAGGACACCTAAGTAGGATCCTAGAGGGTTCTGACCAGGTGATGCACGGGCTTACGATTGCTAGGACACCCATGCGTACGTTGAGGAAGATACGGATGAACCAAAAGAATGACTTTTGTGAATGGAATTTTGATATTGGATCTCGTTGGTTAACCAGCTGTCTTCAACGAGTCCGGATGATATATTTTATAAAATAATGGACTCAATATTTTGGAGGATTATGATCAATAATACTACGATTTCATTGTTGAAGGATTGTTTTTTAAAGACACCCAAATCTCAGGATTATGATCAGTAATACTATGATTTCATTGAAGGATTGTTTTAAAGACAGCCGAATCTCAGGATTATGATCAGTAATACTATGATTTCATTGAAGGATTGTTTTAAAGACAGCCGAATCTCAGGATTGTTTTAAAGACAGCCGAATCTCAGGATTATGATCAGTAATACTATGATTTCATTGAAGGATTGTTTTAAAGACAGTCGAATCTTAGGATTGTTTTAAAGACAGCCGAATCTCACGATTGTTTTAAAGACAACCGAATCTCTTATAATGGTAATTTTATATTGGGTGTGTAAGTGGTATGCCTACCTTAAATTTTTCTTGAAATGCAGGCTAGGAGGCCTAGCCGGCTAGGAGGCCTAGCCGGCTAGGAGGCCTAAGAACTCTTTTCCTCGATACCTGGGCGAAACATAACCAAATGCTTATAAAGGAATCCCACCAATACAGTGGTTGGGTGGTTGGCTAACCCATGGGCCAGGCTGTATCGATGAGGGATTCTTGCGATACAGATAGTTACGATTGAGTTACGCTAGTTAGAATAAGTCCTAGGAAGACCCTTGTTCTGTGGGAGGTAATCAACGGCTGTGCCTCGCTAAGGGAGGAAAAAAGCGATGATTCTATGGACCAAGTGCAAGTCTCTTCCTTGATCTAACCATGTGACTTTCGGGTTCGATCGGATCAGTTTAGCTAGTTAAGACTTTGACTCATTAGATGATTTTCCTGGCGGAATCGCCCGTGCCTTCTAGGCGAGGGAAGTTTTTTCGGGTTCAATTTCAGAGGAACCACCCGGCTAGTCTCTTATCCAGACATCTGTGGGCAAGGCCCCAAGTGTGGATCCCTGCCCCGCACGAGAGGCTAATGCTGCTTCTACCACCAGTGCCCTCGGAGGGAGCATCACGAAGGGGGCGGGGGTCTCACAGCTGGTATCAGACTAATAATAAGGAAAAATGAATTCTTATCAAAAATTTAATAAAAACTCAGAAAGAGCATTTACGTATTGTATTTTCATTCCTTAAGCTTCATTAATAAAGATTTTTAATCAAAGAACTTGGTTTTATAGATGGAAGTTCCACACTTATCCAGTATTCCCGATCTCACCCAGTCGCAAGATATTTTCGATCTCACCTAATCGCAAGATATTCTCGATCTCACCCAGTCACAAGATATTCCCAATCTCACCCAGTCGTCGTCGCAAGATATGACTGCTTTCGCCTTTAAGCATCTCATCTCTTCCACTACAACTCGAACGAGCCGAGCTAGACTCGCAAGCCATTTCGAGGATTTATATTTCCCAGACCCAGCGGAGAGACGGCAACACAAGTGGTTTGCAGGGCAGTATGTCCATGCCTCTTGCGACCAGCGCGTGATGCTGAGGGAAAATATCGCGCTGGCCATGATTCTGATGAGGCTAAAAGTGATTCATGGTGTTATTTTATATCACCCCATGCCTCGAGATTTCAGACTTTCCTGCCATATCTACAGACTTTCCTGCCATATCTACAGACTTCTTAGCCGCTTTATTCCAAAGGAGAAGATAGTAGCTCCCTTGGGGCAATAAGGGAACATTTGTATCAGGGCATGTCTGTAGCCCAATATCACCGTCTTATGCCTTTCCCGAGGAGGTTTTGACTTTTGGAGCTGAGATGCTCTATGTACATATTGCAACCTGTATATAAATAAAGAAATGTTAAAATTTGCTACTCGGACATATGTCATAGATCTCCAATAAGATCTTTTATCTTGTTTAAGAAATTATTTTCAAACCTCTTAAGTCTTAGGATCTCGTTGACATTTTTTTTTTAATGTATCATTTTTGGCAGAATTATGAGGCGAGGGAACCATGGCCGATAGCCAGATCCTCTCATTGATGTTGAGGAAGAGCTTGACCGCAATGTTTGCAAGGCTCTTCACAGAACTCAGCCAGGACCCTTCAAAGGTGAAGGGGGAAACTTAGGCGGGGCTGTGGAGAAGTGGATTGAAGCCATGGAGGAATATTTTGATATCACCGAATACAATGAGAGGAGCAAAATGGCTCTGGATAGGCTGAAGATTGTGGAAACAGCCAGGGTGGCATGGAAAAACATTGCGACACCAACCATTTGGATAGGAATACCCAGTCCTGGAATGATCTCAAAGCTTGTCTAAGGAAGAGATTTTGTTCTCCCGGATTTTTAGAAACCAAGATGAATGAATTCTTAGAGCTAAACCAGGGGAGCAAATCTATTAAAGAATATCACCAGGCATTTTCTCTTCTCCTCGAGTACTACCACCGCTAGATGAAGAGCAACTTATGGCCAGGTTCATTCGAGGAATGAACAAACCTTTAGACACCCTGGTCAAGAATGCCAAGCCAGTTTCCATGGCTGAAGCTATAAGAATAGCGAAGGACTTTGGCAAAGCCTTCATAGTTAAAGTCCTACCAAAGCCAACTCCCTCATCCCTTAAGAGATTCCAGACACACCGGGACGTTCTTCCAACCTTCTGCCTCCAAAGAGACATCAAGGTCCCAACCAGAATTTGGAGACTGGAAGTTTCAGGAATAAAGGAAGACCTTTTCCTCAAAGATCTTTCTCAAGAACTCCAGTTCTTTTAAGAATGCAGAGGGAAGAGCTTCAAAGTGAGCTTCGGGTGTTAGGGGTTTAGGCACCAGCTCAAGTGTGAGGTCCCCGCCCCCCCCGCTCTAGGGCTCCTGCCGTGGTGGCAGAAGCGACATCGGCCTCCCGCACGGGGCGGGGGTCCTGCACACTCGAGGCCTCGCCTGTGGATGTTCGGGACGAGAGGCTAGCTCAGGGGTGATCCCTCCGAGACCGGGCCCGGAAGACTCCCCTCGCTCGGAAGGCACGAGCGATTCTGCCAGGAAGGGGAAAAATCTTTTAACTAGGAGATTACTCTAACGAGTCAAGTCTTGACTAAATTAAACTGATCTGACCAAACTTGAAGTCACATGGTCAAATCAAGAAGAGACTTGCACTTGGTCCATGGAATCACCGCTTTTTTTCTCATTTCCGATGATCCCCTCACACATAGAACAAGGTCTTCTCATGATTTAAATTGATTAACGTAACTTATCGTATCTAGTTGTTTCTCAGGAATCCTCCGGTCCAACCTACCCCATCTGGCCCCATGGGTTAGCCAACCACCAGTGAATTGGTGGGATTCCTTTATAAAGATTTGATTGGGTTTTTTCCCGGGTACCGACGAGGAAAAGAGTTCCCAGGCCCCCTAGTCGGCGATTCATGCAAAAATCAAATAGGCATACCACGTACACACCTAATATGAAATTGCCATTTATAATAGATTCGATTGGCTTTAAGACAATCCTTAAATAAAATCATAATATTTCTGATTATCATTTTCCAAAATTTCAAGTCCATTGTATTACAAAAATGCATCCTCTGAACTCTCCATTGTTGAAGACCAGCTGGCCAACCAACGAGATCCAAGTTTCATAATGAGGATCCTTGATCTCTCATGAGGATAATCTACCCGTCATTTTATCCATTTATCCAACTAGATTCTTGATCTCTCATGAGGGTAATCTACCCGTCTTTTTATCCATTTATCCAACTAGATTCTTGGTGAGATTGGTCAAGGAAAAACTAGATTAGTTTCGGTACTCTATTCTTTGGATTTAGTAACTGGAATTGGTCACGAAGTTTTTGTCTAATTCAGTTCGAGAGAAGGACAATTAGGTTTACTGTCTGACCTCACGTAGTCTAACTAAATTCATTCAGTTTAATTCTACAAGGATTCCTTTCAGATAATCATCTAGTTTTGGGTAAATATCAATTTAGTAATTTCACCAATTAAAATATTCAAGGATATTCCTTCTGCTACATAATTCCCAACTTTAATTCATTAAGTGAAATTATGATGGAAATTCATCTTTTGACACTAAAATTTAATTCAAATTTATCTTTTCTTTAATATCATGAAAATTCATCTTTTAACTAAAATATCAATACCTTTCTTTTAATAAACTTGAAATTCTTCTTTTTCTCATTTCAATGAGTGCAATCCAATTATCATGGGAATTCCTCTTTTTCATAAATTAAATCTATTAAAATTCTAAAAATTACAAAAAATAACCATTAATTCCTTTAAGCTAAAAATTCCACTTTTCTCATCTAAACATTTGAATTCCAATATAGTGGGAATTCCTCTTTTATCATTTAAACTTATCTATGTAAAAAGATAAATTTAACTAAATTTCCCTCTTAAAATTTAAATAAAAATCTCCATTAATTCCTTTGCACTAGGAATTACACTTTCTTCATTTAATTAATTGGATTCCAATATGGTGGGAATTCCTCTTTCATCATAAAAATTTATCTATACAAAAAGATAAATTTAACTATATTTTCTCTTAAAAATTAAATAAAAATCTTCATTAATTTCTTTGCACTAGGAATTATACTTTTCTTATTTAAATATTTGAATTTCAATATGGTGGGAATTCCTCTTTCATCATAAAAATTTATCGATACAAAAAGATAAATTTAACTAAAATCTTTTATAAAATATACATTATTTTAGCATTCCATTTTTTTTCTCTAAATCATTGGAATACATGGATTTCCAATGTCATGGGGATTACTCTTTTAACATAAAAATAAATTTCTAGAAATTTCTCTTTTTCTTAATTTACTAATTATGCATAAACATAAAAATCAATTTCTCCATGATTACAATGAGAATCATTCAATTAATCTAGGGTGATAATTCCTAGAATATGGTAGGAAGTCCTCTTTTCATATTATGAATGAAAATGTTTTATGTGTTTATTTTACAAAAAATTTGCCATAGCTCCACTGCTACTATTACTGATAATTCTCAATTTAATTGAAAGAATGAAGTTTAATATTATTGATATGATTAGAATGACCACTAATTAGATCATTATCCAATTATGGATTGATTCATAATTTCTCTATGAAATAAATATCATAAAAGCATAAAAAAACTATTATTTTGACCTCCAATTAGACAAGCATAGAAATTACTTTTGGATTAGAGAAATGCTTCATGAGAAGCTTCATTTGGATTGAGAATAGGTCATAGGAATGACCTTTCTTTGGGTGGAGAGGGAGAAATGCTTAAAAACCATTAAAATTAAGCATAAATAGAAATTTATGTGTTTCTTTATTACAATTCATAAAATAACTTCAATAGTAATCAAAAGCCATTCAAATTAAAGCTTCTAAATCTTGAGAGGGGTTGAGAAGAAAAGCATTTGGGGTTTTAATAAGAAAAAGACAATAATCCACACTTTACCTTCTAATTTACTTGATTCTTTGATCACAGCAAAGGCCCCCAACCAATCAATTGGTTTGGTATGTTGTAGGATTCACCAAGGAAGATTGAAGAGAGAGAGAAGCTCCAATCTCTTCAATTTTGTAGAGGTTTTTAGAGGATAATAGAAATTAAGCTTAGCTTAGAGTAGTACCGGCATAGTTTAGTTCACAAATAATAATACAAAGGAATGAGGATCTATTTATAGGAGAGGGAGGCCACTAACTGAGTCCAACTGACTTTTAGAATTTTCAAGTTTTAGTTTGGCTGAATTTTGATAAGTTTTTGACCAGTTTGGCTCCCTTTTTTATTTGGTTTGATTTAGGAGAGAGGAGAGAGAAAAATATCCTATTATTTTTGAGTTTTAAACTCATCCAAGCATGTGAAGTAGGCGCCTCCTTGAAGGTCTCCCTTTTTCTTACACATGTGTCAAAAATGAATGATTACTCCAAAATATCTCATTTTTTAATTAATACTTCATAATTTTTAACTAATAAACCTAGTACTTGGTCAACTCTTCATCTTATGTGGGCATTTACTCATTTTTGGGTATTCTCTTTTATTCTTTGGACTTATCTTGTCCCAACACTTGGATTAATCTTGTTGGTCCATAGAAACCTTAATTGGACCATAATCAAAAAATTTCAAAAATCTAGATCCTTAGGCTAAGGTCTTCTGAATCAATTTTAATTAATTCCAATTGCAGATTGGAAAATCTATTTTGATTTTCTGTTTCAGGGAAACATTTTTTTGATATTTGTAGAATTTATTTATCCAAAAATATCCCAATTTTGATTTACCACTCTCTAGAAATTTTTATCTCACTAGGAAAAACAAGGAAAAATGATATTTTCTTGTATTCAGAAACATAGAATGATTACAAGGGATTGAAGTAGAGGCTTATTTGATATTTAGGCTGAGGAGGAATCTTACATCAAGGATTTTCCATCTCCTTCTGTGGGCCAAGGAAGCCAGGGTCCCAGAGTTCAGAGACAGACTTCTCAATCAGAGTCCCCTGCCCTAAAATCAGGGCAACCCCAAAAGAGTGCCAGCTCAGCCTGTGGACTCCATGCAAAGCAGTCTCCAAACTCCCTCCCAAAATGTGGGTAACCAAAGAGAGAGAGTTCCACCTTAGACTGCAGTAGCTAGAGCCGTCCCTATAGAGCTGAGGAAGTGAAGGAAGAAAAAGGATAGATCTATGTTGCAATTGAGCATCAGGGAAATAATCGTCAATTTTCAGTCCTCTAGACTCCAGCAAAGTACGAGGGTAAGCAATTCAAGCTTTTAATTTCAGACAGTATCACTCATTCTTTTATTTCCCCAGGATGTCTGCGTAAGTTAGTTCTAAATCAAAAATCAGGGAAACCTATGCAAGTGGAATTGGCCAGTGGAAAGATTCTTTTCACACACCTTGAGACAGACCTTATTCAGTTTAATCTAGATGGGAATGTAACAGAGTGCCAGTTCAGAGTCCTACCCTTGGGAACCTATGATGGAATCCTTGGAATGGATTGGCTCCATAAGAATCAGGCTAACATTCATTGTCACAATGGAACCATCTCTTTCCTTGATCTTCACGGCGGGAATAAAGTTCAAGAAACTAGAATTTTCGGATCCCTAGTGCTGCAATTAGTCAAGGCTTCTAAACTTTTAAAAGGGCTTAGAAAGAGGCAAGCTATTTATGTCGTTAAGATGAATCTGGTAGATATAAAATGCAAGGCTAAAGGACCAGAGTGGTTAAGTGAGTATGCAGATGTGTTTCCAGAAGAGCTGCTGAGATGCCTCCATCTCGCGAAGTAGATCATGAGATTGAGTTAACCCCCGGAGCTCAGCCCCAGTAGCCCAATGTGCATACAAAATGCTAGTCCCTGAAGCCATAGAACTTAAGGAGTAGTTAAGACAACTATTAGAGCAGGGATTCGTCAAACCCAGTGTCTCACCTTGGCGTGCACCCGTTCTCTTTCAAAAGAAGAAAGATGGAATGTTAAGACTCTGTATTGACTACAGAGGATTGAATCACTTAACAATTAAAAATAAGTATCCTATCCCTAGGATTGATGAACTTCTGGATCGGTTAAGTGGGACCCAAATATTCATAAAAATAGATCTCAAATCCGAGTACTACCAGATCAGAATCAAGGAACATGACATCTCGAAGACAACATTGAGAAGCCCATGATAGCCTGATAACTGGACATCTAGGGTTTATAAAAACCTATATGTCTATGAAGAAGATCTTCTTCTGGTGGCTAGGACTCAAAAAGGATGCACTTGATCATGTGGGGCAATGCTTAATGTGTCAGAGAATCAAGGCAAAGAGAGTCAAGATCCCAGGGAAGCTACAGCCTCTAGACATTCCACAGATGAAGTGAGAATATATCAGTATGGACTTTGTCTCACTGGATTACCTTCAGTGGAATCAGGTTACAACTCCATTTTTGTGGTAGCAAATGCAATCAATCCGTAAAGATATTAAGGCAGCCCAAGATAGGCAAAAGCAGTATGCAGATAAAAAAAGATCAAAGAGAGAGAGTTTGAAGAATCAGATATGGTCTTCATTCGAGTACAGCCAAAAAGAATTTTCTTATCTTTAGGGAAGTACAAGAAGCTCTCTCCCAGATACTGTGGACCATATCCTGTTATAAAGAAAGTAGGTGATCTAGCTTATAAAGGGTGGTTGCAAGATGAGGGTACTCACTTTCGTTCACTCTCTCTAAAATTGGGACATCCATGCATCTCGGGCGGAGTACCTCGATCGTGATAGTGTCGCGAATTAAAAGACGACACGTGCCTCCCGAGCCTAAATCAACATATCTCGATCAAGATGCCAACTAATGCCACGCTAGCAGGTCCGGGTTTCCAGGCGTCATCCATGTCACCAATACATGTCACCGCCACCACATTATCTCGATCGAGATATCTATGCCACTCGGATCCACATCAGGGCCACGCTGTATCCCCGTAGGCATATTTGACCAGCACATCTCCATCGTCCACGTATCTCGAACGAGAAATTTACATCAAATCGCGACCATTCATTGTTCGAGGTAATGGGATACAATCTCCACCGTCCCCATATCTCGATCGAGATACTGAGATCAAATCTCAGCCGTCCAAATATCTCGATCGAGATACAGAGATACAATCTGCACCGTCCAAATATCTCGATCGAGATACGTAGATGCAATATCCACCGTCCAATTATCTCGATCGAGATACGTAAACGCAATCTATACCGTCCATTCACGTACGTTGGAAGATGCGATCTCGGCCGTTTAAATATCTCGATCGAGGTATATAATGAATCTTGACCATCGAGATACCTTGTCGTGGTAATGCCTTTAAATCGTGGCCGTCCATGTACCTCGAACGAGATAGTAATATTAAATCTCAGCCGTCGATCCTTCCCCAACCCTAAAATTAGGTGTGTATCTTGGCCGTATGTTGCACTAACCCTAAAATCCAGAGCGTTAATCTTGCAAACCCTAAATTGCATGATGTTACCGAACCTCGATCAAGGTTATAAAACCGGAAAACTTTTTTTTTGCCTCATTGTCACAAGTCATTTTCACTCTCCTTGCTCTCTTGATTTGGATTAGCATTAGTGAGCCCATTAGCTTTGTTTTTTAGCTTCATTAGTGCTACTTAGCACTAAGCATTAGACCCTTCACATTAGACCCTTCACATTGGACCCTTCACATTTGGCTTAGGTTTTAGCATGGAGGGCCACGAGGAGGGCCGCTCATCTATTGCGGACCTCATCGCGGAGATAGACCGCGAGTTAGCGGCTATCCGTAGGAGTGCTAGAGACACTCCGTCTACATTCATATCGTGGCAGACTTGGAGGCGATGCTTGCGTCCCTTTTCGTAGCCTTCACGATATTGTTTATGTAGATGAGTGGATAGCCCACCATCGCGCTGCTCCTGTGTCACATGGCCTGACATATCGTCAGGTCTGTGATCTTGCTCCTATTAGGGATGGAGCTTACCTAGATCTTTTCCTCGATAGTCGTGGGATGAGGCCTGGGGCGGGCAAGCCCCTCACTATTTCGTGGTGTTCGCATCCTCGTATGGCGGCACATATCTATAGTCGATATGTTGCCGCATATGGGAGGATGCCGAACAACCGCCAGATTCCCATATACTTTGCAAAGCAGTTATATGCGGTGTTTGTCTTGGGGGAGGAGGTGGATTACACTAGCCATCGTCCGGGTGGTGGTGCTGGCCGAGGCCGTCTCCACCAGGGTAGGCGGCCTCCACTAGCCCTTCGTGTAGCACCTACCACCACAGATCCTTCATTTGTGCCATTGTCGACAGTAGAGGCTCTTGGCACGCAGGTCGGCATTGACGTACGGAGTACCACGGAGAGCATCCAACACGTGGTGCGCCTATTCTCACGATCTATACCGACGACAGATGTGGAGGTATTTACATATATATTACGTCTTAAGTTTTTTTGGTCATTTATCTTCATGTTTATATATACTTTTCTATATTTTTACATGAGCAGCATGGTTGATTATGTCACGTAGGTTCCCACACCTACCACTGAGAGGCTCACTCAGGAGTTGGTAGAGGCGAGAGCGGAGATTGACCGCCTCAGAGCTGCATTACAGATGGCAGAGGCAGCAGAGGCACAGCATCTGAGAGAGTCCGACATCCAGCAGGTAGGTTTCTCTTGCACGTAAAAGAGTTATAATTAAGGTCCTAAGTTATAAATTTCTTTAAGTAATACCTAATGAGAGACTAATCAATTATTTTAATGCTTTACTTTTTTGCGTAGGCTCGGACCGAGGTAGAGAGCTCCAGAGCTGAGGCACAGCATCATCAAATTATGGAGCAGATTGCCCAGCACAAGGCAGAGCAGCTGATGCTGCATGTTCGAGAGTATCGTAGATCCTCGGACGTGACAGTGCCTTACCTACCTTTATATCCACGGCCTGTCACAGAGGTTTTTCGACGACCTCTCCCGCAGGATGCACCACCCTTCCTACGTGATGCGTGCTGCTCTTTATGTATCGAGGACATTGATAGTACAGGAGGATATGCCCTGGGATGTGGACATATTTTCCACTTGTCTTGCATCACCCAGGAGCTAGTCCGGTTCTCAGCATGCCCCTCCTGCCGTGCACGCGTCGACCTAGCAACGTACAGGGTATTGGGCATCGATGATCTTCACCCAGGCCTTGTTCGAGTAGATGCCAGGACTGGCAGGCCTGTCGACTTTACATCAGCTATGGACTTGGGACTCGACGCCTCCGACGATAGAGCCCAGGAGCCTGAGGTGCCTCCTGAGATAGAGTGGAACTCACATGAGTTCGACGCTTACCAGAGAGTCCTACATGAGAGCCAGGTCACAGCATATGAGCGCGTGGGTGGTGCTGGCCCTAGTGGCATATCCCGGGTGATGGTGCTAGCAGCAGTGCTGCTTCTCATGAGCAGCGTGTCCTTACAGCAGAGGAGCTTACACGAGCAGAGTGGCAGACACGCACCATTGCAGATTATAGATTTTGGGTTTACAGACAGAGGCGTCTTGCATTAGCACGACGTAGAGAAAGAGAGAGGGCCATAGCAGCTTTTGGGACTCGTGAGCTCCCGAGTACACCGGCACCAGCTCACGATCCTGCCTTTGAGGCAGACCTCCCCGCAGACATTCGACGACCCCCGCAGCCGGCACACCCTCCTTGACGTGCACAGCAGCCTCGACGCGCACGTCGACCGGTAGTTAGAGATGACGATTTTGATTGGGTTGCTCTTGATAGTGACTAAACTCAGACTAGCTCGGTTAGCTCACTTACATTGTACTTAGATTTTTGGGCAGTGACTAACCTCAGACTAGCTGGGGTAGCTCATTTTCATTCTGATGTACTTATTTGATGTTTATATCATTGTGAGTTTTTTCATTATTGAGTATCATTACATTTTAGTTGATGTTCTTGATTTTCTTATATTTTTTAACACTTTGGCTATCATATTGTTTGTTGAAAATCTCCATGCCATCATACCCAAACATGCTTTGATGGGGACCAAACTTTGCAAGCATGGGGGGACACCCACCCCCACATGCTTGCAAAGTTTGGTCACAATCAGAGCATGTTTGGATTGGTAATTAGCGCCCAGTGCGGGTTTTTGAAGTCTCTTGGTGCTTAAGAGGCCATGGAAAATCCGGGCCTTCCCCATACCATCGTACCCAAACATGCTCCGATGGGGACCAAACTTTGCAAGCATGTGGGGGTGGGTCCCCCCCACATGCTTGAAAAGTTTGGTCACAATCAGAGCATGTTTGGATTGGTAATTGGTGCCCAGTGCGGGTTTTTCAAGTCTCTTGGTGGTTAAGAGGCCATGGGAAATCCGGGCCTTCCCCATACCATCGTACCCAAACATGCTCCGATGGGGACCAAACTTTGCAAGCATGTGGGGGTGGGTCCCCCCCACATGCTTGCAAAGTTTGGTCACAATCAGAGCATGTTTGGATTGGTAATTAGCGCCCAGTGCGGGTTTTTCAAGTCTCTTGGTGCTTAAGAGGCCATGGAAAATCCGGGCCTTCCCCATACCATCGTACCCAAACATGCTCCGATGGGGACCAAACTTTGCAAGCATGTGGGAGTGGGTCCCCCCCACATGCTTGCAAAGTTTGGTCACAATCAGAGCATGTTTGGGTACGATGGTATGGGGAAGGCCCGGATTTTCCATGGCCTCTTAAGCACCAAGAGACTTCAAAAACCCGCACTGGGAGCCAATTACCAATCCAAACATGCTCTGATTGTGACCAAACTTTGCAAGCATGTGGGGGGGACCCACCCCCACATGTGGGTATGATGGTATGGGGAAGGCTCGGATTTTCCATGGCCTCTTAAGCACCAAGAGACTTAAAAAACCCGCACTGGGCGCCAATTACCAATCCAAACAAGGTCCGAATGGGGACCAAACTTTGCAAGCATGTGGGGGGGACCCACCCCCACATGCTTGCAAAGTTTGGTCCCTATCGGAGCATGTTTGGGTACGATGGTATGGGGAAGGCCCGGATTTTCCATGGCCTCAAGCACCAAGAGACTTGAAAAATCCGGACTGGGCGCTAATTGCCAATCCAAACATGCTCTGATTGTGACCAAACTTTGCAAGCATATGGGGGGGACCCACCCCCACATGCTTGCAAAGTTTGGTCCCTATCAGAGCATGTTTGGGTACGATGGTATGGGGAAGGCCCGGATTTTCCATGGCCTCTTAAGCACCGAGAGACTTGAAAAACCCGCACTGGGCGCTAATTACCAATCCAAACATGCTCTGATTGTGACCAAACTTTGCAAGCACGTGGGGGGACCCACCCCCACATGCTTGCAAAGTTTGGTCCCCATCGGAGCATGTTTGGGTGCGATGGTATGGGGAAGGCCTGGATTTTCCATAGCCTCTTGAGCACCAAGAGACTTGAAAAATCCGGACTGGGCGCTAATTACCAATCCAAACATGCTCCGATTGTGACCAAACTTTGCAAGCATGTGGGAGTGGGCCCCCCCCATGCTTGCAAAGTTTGGTCCCCATCGAGCATGTTTGGGTGCGATGGTATGGGGAAGGCCCGGATTTTCCATGCCCTCTTAAGCACCAAGAGACTTGAAAAATCCGGACCGGGCGCTAATTGCCAATCCAAACATGCTCTGATAGGGACCAAACTTTGCAAGCATGTGGAGGTGTTCCCCCCCCACATGCTTGCAAAGTTTGGTCACAATCAGAGCATGTTTGGATTGGTAATTAGTGCCCAGTGCGGGTTTTTCAAGTCTCTTGGTGCTTAAGAGGCCATGGAAAATCCGGGCCTTCCCCATACCATCGTACCCAAACATGCTCCGACCAAACTTTGCAAGCATGTGGGGGTGGGTCCCCCCCACATGCTTGCAAAGTTTGGTCACAATCAGAGCATGTTTGGGTACGATGGTATGGGGAAGGCCCGGATTTTCCATGGCCTCTTAAGCACCAAGAGACTTCAAAAACCCGCACTGGGCGCCAATTACCAATCCAAACATGCTCTAATTGTGACTAAACTTTGGAAGCACGTGGGGGGGACCCACCCCCACATGCTTGCAAAGTTTGGTCCCCATCGGAGCATGTTTGGGTACGATGGTATGGGGAAGGCCCGGATTTTCCATGGCCTCTTAAGCACCAAGAGACTTGAAAAACCCGCACTGGGCGCCAATTACCAATCCAAACAAGGTCCGATGGGGACCAAACTTTGCCAGCATGTGTGGGGGACCCACCCCCACATGCTTGCAAAGTTTGGTCCCTATCGGAGCATGTTTGGGTACGATGGTATGGGGAAGGCCCGGATTTTCCATGGCCTCCTAAGCACCAAGAGACTTGAAAAATCCGGACTGGGCGCTAATTGCCAATCCAAACATGCTCTGATTGTGACCAAACTTTGCAAGCATGTGGGGGGGACCCACCCCCACATGCTTGCAAAGTTTGGTCCCTATCAGAGCATGTTTGGGTACGATGGCATGGGGAAGGCCCGGATTTTCCATGGCCTCTTAAGCACCAAGAGACTTGAAAAATCCGCACTGGGCGCCAATTACCAATCCAAACATGCTCTGATTGTGACCAAACTTTGCAAGCATGTGGGGGGGACCCACCCCCACATGCTTGCAAAGTTTGGTCCCCATTGGAGCAGCATGTTTGGGTACGATGGTATGGGGAAGGCCCGGATTTTCCATGGCCTCTTAAGCACCAAGAGACTTGAAAAATCCGGACCGGGTGCTAATTGCCAATCCAAACATGCCCCCCACATGCTTGCAAAGTTTGGTCCCCATCGGAGCATGTTTGGGTACGATGGTATGGGGAAGGCCCGGATTTTCCATGGCCTCTTAAGCACCAAGAGACTTGAAAAACCCGCACTGGGCGCCAATTACCAATCCAAACATGCTCTGATTGTGACCAAACTTTGCAAGCATGTGGGGGGGACCCACCCCCACATGCTTGCAAAGTTTGGTCCCCATCGGAGCGTGTTTGGGTACGATGGTATGGGGAAGGCCCGGATTTTCCATGGCCTCTTAAGCACCAAGAGACTTCAAAAACCCGCACTGGTCGCTAATTACCAATCCAAACATGTTCTGATTGTGACCAAACTTTGCAAGCATGTGGGGGTGGGTCCCCTCCCCATGCTTGCAAAGTTTGGTCCCCATCAGAGCATGTTTGGGTACGATGGCATGGAGATTTTCAACAAACAATATGATAGCCAAAGTGTTAAAAAATATAATAAAATCAAGAACATCAACTAAAATGTAATGATAC
Organism: Cibotium barometz; assembly: GCF_041138505.1. NCBI lineage: Eukaryota > Viridiplantae > Streptophyta > Polypodiopsida > Cyatheales > Cibotiaceae > Cibotium > Cibotium barometz. The sequence goes on along the minus strand of NC_141087.1, from coordinate 32,976,021 downwards.
TCAATAATGAGAAAACTCATAATGATATAAACATCAAATAAGTACATCAGAATGAAAATGAGCTACCCCAGCTAGTCTGAGGTTAGTCACTGCCCAAAAATCTAAGTACAATGTAAGTGAGCTAACCCAGCTATTCTGAGTTTAGTCACTATCAAGATAGAGATCTAGTCAACAGCACCCTCTCTAGCTCTTAACTGCTCTAGAATGCTCTCATGGTCATCCACTCGAAGTCGAAAACGAGGGTGAGAACTGTGTTTTCGGCTCTGTACTCGAACAAGAGTGAGCCTGGTAGCAATCACTAGATGAGAGAACTGAAATGCCTCTAACTCCCACTTCCACTGCTGTTACTCAAGACTCCCCCGATGAAGTCGAATCTGCTAGTAGAACCGGCCTGCCACAATCATGCTATGGGCGTCATAAGAAAACCCATGATCATCCACTGTATCCTAGTCAAGCATGCACTTTGGCCTAGTGCAACTCATCAGATAGTAGTCTACTCCCTCGCTATTTCCCTCACTGGCAATAACAGCAAATACATCACCCTCCTGTAGCAAATCTGTCAGGTCATCATAACTGACCATGAACGCAGGACCTGTGTGCTCATCAGAGACACCACTGGATGTGAAGGATGCTCGGGGGAGAGGAATGTCTGTATCCATGCATCTGCCCATCCTCTCGAGGCACAATGTGACCAATCGCCATCCATACATGCTCCACAGAAGCATGCAAACCGTTGTGTGTAAATCGTGGGGGCCGCCATGCACGTGCTCCTGATGGAATGTAAGCCCAAGGTGCCAGGTACTGTGTCACAATCATGGGAGGCTCTACGGTCAATCATGCCACCATCCACATGCCAAAAAAATCTCCTGACAATCCGAGCATCACGTTTGGGGTACGATGATGCTGCACTCCCACACAAATGTTGGAAGCACCACTCGACTACGTGGCCCGCATCTCTGAACCGCTGAGCATCCTGTCTCGCAGCTGATGACGCCTCAAGGCACGTTTCACACACGCGCCTGCACCATCATGCTCACCCTTCCCGTGACCAGTCTCAAAGAATGACCAAATCACTGGGATACTAGACTGCACATGCCACCTATAAATCCATAAAGGATAGTCTTAGTTATTGTTTTCTTCAAGATGTTCTAGTGAATTTAGTTTAATTGTAAATGTAAGAAAGCCTTAAGTACTACCTGTAGAGCCAATAGAATTGACGTGATGACTTGAACTGTGTGCCACAACCATCCGACCAAACCCATCGCTGGACATGTCTGATCCCACAATCTCCTAAAAAATCGTCATGGAGACGAAAACAGTGTTGCACAAAATGTGCATCATGTGAACGATCATCACTGATATAGAAATGATACTCTCGAATAATGACACGGGTCTCGGGGGTACTCGCTATCCCATCTACATGAGCCTCTGCATGTCGATAGCTAATGTGGACCAAAATAGCAACCTCGTGAGGTAAGCAATCCATACGTTTAGGACACAAAAAATCAATTAAGTAATGTAGCTCAAACATAAAAGTAATATTACAAAATATAACCATTACCTGCTCTGAGAAGTAATACTCAAATTTTATCTCCTGAAAAGGTGTGAAAGTGTAGTTCTCTGCAAAATCAATCACAGAGACGACCACACCAATAGGAAACTCTGCTAGGCATGCTCGGAACTGACGATCCTGCCACTTGGCACAATGACTGTGCCGTATGTAGGGGTAGATCTGCTCCCTAAATGTGGCTGTGAAGTGACAACGTGGTGTATGTTTGTCCACGCGCTGCAACTTCCTGGACTGTCCACCACTCTGGAGCTGGTGTGTCACATACTCATAACGTTGCCATGCCACTATCTCTTGGTCACTTGCATCAAGATCTACCATCTGTAGTTGTGCAAGTGAACCACATGATGTGCAATTGCTCTCCACACAAGGCATCCTATGGAACTGGGCATCCTCCGTGCGTGCACACAAAAGAGAGTGGATGAAATCACGTGGACTACGAGTCAACTCTCTATGCCCACTAAGAGAACAGAACACATCATAAAAAAGTTTGAACTCAACATGGTAGCGACAACAACATGTGTCACGCTGACGTGAGTACCTCACAAACCAAGGCTTACACCCCTCAAATGACCTTTGCCCAATTTTAAGCTCTGGATACGAAGCCACAAACTGAGAATACAACTCAGTTTGGGACATTTCAAGAAAGCAAGCACCGTGCTCAATGAACACTCCTCTTGTCACTCTCTTACGCAAAGCTTTCTTGAAAACTGGCGATGCACGACAATTCTCCTCCCAAAAACTTTCTATCAAGGTTCTAGTGGTTTCATCTAGTAGGCGATCATGCCTAGCTACACAACCACTACTCGCCCACATAGCACCAACCTCATTGGCATCTAAACTTTGTCGCCTAATAGACCCAACTCTAAGTGCGTGTGGTGCTATGGAAAGGATGCGAGATGTGGCACTAACCTTACCCTTCATTTTGGGAGCTACTTATGGCTGCCACAATAGCCCGTCGAGCAGCCAAAGCGTCCGCAGAGTTCCTCTTCTTGTTAACTATATAGGAATGACGAACACTTTGTAGCACCGCCATGCCAGCTCTCCTCTCTCTTCGACCTCCAATGTCGGAAAGCGCCCTGCAGTTGGCCATGTTGGGCAGATCAATCAAAGCATCAAGCACACATGCCTGTGATGAAGACGTGAGGTCTTTGAAATAGGAATGGAAGATTGCATGGGCACGACGATGTGCCCCTGACTTTGATAGTTCTTTCCTATCCACACGAAGGGTGCCCAAAGGAGGGGGGTGGGTTCTTGTAGAAGAGAGGACTCAAGAAGGGCGGGTTCATGTGGATTATCTAAACTAAGGGGTAGTGGGGGGGAAGAGGGCGAAGGGAGAGGAAGTGGAAGAGGAGGAGCAAGGCTTGGATCATCGCCAACGGAAGGTGTTGCTCGTTGACGTGCTCTCCACTCTCTCTTTCTCTCACGAGCTACCCTTCTCCTCTCCTCCTCTTGAACTTGGTGGATGGGGGGGAGTCTAGTCCTATCACGTTTCCGACTCCTACGACTTTGAGAACCCATTCTCAAGGAAGCTAAGAGAGAAAATATTATAAAGGCTCAATGATGGGATAGTACTAGAGATAAGTGTGGGATAGTACTAGAGATGTGTGATTATATAGGAAAAATAGGTTATCCACTTCAAATCTCACTGGATTTCCTATCTAAGATTGATTGGATAACTAAGATAAACATAAAGATAATTAAAGATAAACTATTATCCACTTAAAAATTAATATTATTTATAATATTTATTAACAAGTCTAAATATTTATCATTACTAGATATATAAATATATCTTTAAAGATATCTTTTATTTTATAATTATATAACTGCTTTTTTTAAATAAAGTATTTTTTTTCAAATTTTATTCAAAGGTTTACTCTACATAAAAAAATTTCAAGAAATATAAAATTAAAAAATTTATTTTTTTAAAATTAATAATATGATCTTTAATAATATTTTTATTGATCTAATCCCAAAATATAATCCTTTAAAATTAGTGATTTTAAATTCTTTTATTTAATAAGTTACATATATTTTATTATTTAAATTTCTATATTCTATTTCTCTAAATTACTAAATTAACTTTTCGAAAAATATATTTTTGAAAAAAGAGGGGAGGTGGGAAGGAGATGCCACGTGTCACAAGCGTGCATGACACATGGCATTCTCTTGACATGTGGCACTATTATGGTTGATGTGGCAATTCCATGATGTGGCATGCCATGTCACCATGTGCGAGGTGGCATGCAAAGGTGGCAAGATGATGTGGCATTAATGATGACTAGGATGATGAGGTGGGGAGTCAACTAGGTTGACCATGTTGACATGGAGGGTGGAGGTGGCAAGCTGAGGTGGCAAGCTGCTTATGTGGATCCTCTCGATGCTCACGTGGACATAAAGTGGCATGCATATATAAGGTTTGGGCCTACCCAAGCCTCACACATGGAATGAAACCTAAGCTGTGAAGTTTACCAAGCCTAGATTTCCAAACCTAACTAGGATTGGTTTTAGACTTGAAAAGGGGAGAGTGGACACAATATGGGAATTTTCACTTGGGAGGAGAAAATGGACCTTCCCATACTCAAATCAAGCCAATTTTTTTTTAATAAATTCATGGCAACAAGAGTATTGATCCCTTAAGTTTTTAGATTGAAAGATTCAATATTTAATTTTCTAGAATTAAATTACTATTGATTTAATGGGCCTCTAACAGTCATAATAAATTTTCCAAAGTAAATCTACAAAAATCAAACCGTTAGATTTGTAATTTTACCTTATACCCACATTATACTAATCTTTCCCAATCTAATCATCACTAGATCCATACAATTTGAGCATTTTAAATGGTAGATGTGGTGGGAGGATAAAATAGTATGTTTTTTAACAATTCTAATATCTTTTAAATAATATAGAAAATAGTAGAACACATCAAAAATTACTCGATAAATCAAGTTAAGCTCTATGTTATTTGTATTTGTGATATGCAAAGTGGGAACATCATATGAGTAATAATGTAAAAGTTATAGGCAATTTACTCACATTCACTATACCTGTCTAAACCTAGGACAGGGCCTGTATACAAACTTGGTTCCCAAAGAAAAGGAGATTTGCAATTATTGGATATTCGATCAGATTATAGTTTTAGGTGCCCAACTTTGCATATGATGTTTCATTAGAAGAGCTTGAAGTGAAACTCCTTGGCTAACTATGAGAGATTGGCTATTCTTCTTGAAAAAATGCCTGTTTTTCAGCTAAAGCCAAGGGCGCCCACGACATGAAACTAGATAACCTCATCTTGCAACCACCCTAAACTTCTTCTGCCTCCCCATCTCAAGGTACATAATGTATTCCACATCAGTTTGCTTAAGAAATATGTACCCAGCCCAAGTCACGTGCTTTTTGATGATAAACAATTGATTTCTCCAACTCAAGGCTAGATAGTACTCCAACCTGAAGAAATCCTTGACGTTCGAGAGAAGGTTCTCAGGATCAGAGTCCTCAGAGAATTTTCAGTCAAGTGGAAGTTCTTCCCTCTAAAAGACGCCACACCTGGGAGAAAGAAGAAGAGTTGGCAAACGATTACCCCCACTTTGCGAGATGAGGGCATCTCGCATTTCTCAAGTGGGAGAGGATGTAAGATTCCTTCTCAACCTGAGTAATGAACAAGCTTTTACTTCAATCCCATGTAATCATTCTCTATTTCAGAATGCAAGAAAATATTATTTTTCCTTGTTTTTGCATAGAGAGAAGAAAAATTCTAGAGAGAGGTAATTCAATATTGAGATATTTTTAGATATAAAATTCTCTTAATATCAAAAATATATTTCCCTGAATCAGAAGTTCAAAATAACTTCTCTAAGGTGCATTAGGAATCAATCACAAATGATATAAGGGACCTTAGCTTAAGGGTCTAGATTTTCCAAAATTTTTGGATTATGGTCCAATTAAGGCTCCTATGGGCCAATAGGATTAATCCAAGTGTTGGGATGAAATAAATCCAAAGAATAAAAGAAAATATCCAAAAATGAGTAAATGATCACATAAGATGAAGAGTTGACTGAATACAAGGTTTATTAGTTAAAAATTAAGAGATATTACTAAAAAAATGAGATATTTTAGAGAAATGATGAATTTTTGACACCTTGGTAAGGAAGGGGGGACCTTTGAGGTAGGCGCCTCCTTCACATGTGTGGAAAGGTTTTTTAATTTAAAAAAAAAAAGTGATATTTTTATCTCTCCTGGATCAAACTGGATCAAAAAGGGAGCCAAACTGGTCCAAATCTTCTCCAAATTCAATCAAATTGAAGCTAGAAAATTCTAGAACCCAATTGGACTCAGTTAGTGGCCTCCCTCACCTATAAATAGACCCTCATTCTTTTGTATTCTCATTTGTGAGCTATACCATGCCAGTATTACATTAAAATAATCATAGTTTCTATTATCCCTTAAAAATCCTCTACTTTTTGTGAGCTATACCATGCCAGTATTACATTAAAATAATCATAGTTTCTATTATCCCTTAAAAATCCTCTACTTTTGGGGAGCTTAGAGCTTCTCTCTCTATTCCAACAAGTCTTCGAGCTCTCTTCTCCACTTGCTAAACCTATTGATTGGTTGGGGGCTTCACTTCTAAAAAAGAAGCAAGCTAATCTTTGAGGTAAGAATGAATTTTATGGTTTCTTGTTAATATTCTCAAATGACTCTTCTTCTCAACCTCTCTCTAGCTTGAGAAGTTTCTAATTGGTTGTTTTAAATTCAAATCTAGCTTTCCCTAAGAAGTTTAATGTGTAATCAAGAAAAAGTTAATCTTTATGCTTAATTAGAATGCTTTCTTATGTATATCTCTCTCTCCAAAAAGAATAGTCATTCCTATGGCTAAGTCTTTACTAAAAGAATGCTTCTCATTGATAAATTCTTATTTCAAAACCAAACTCTAAGCTTGTTAAGCTAGAGGATAAGAAAATGGTATTTTTATGCTTTTATGTTAACAAAATAATGGTAAATTCTTTTAGAATATTTATAAGTAGTTAAAAACTACTTTTATTGATTCTAAATTGGAAAGTGATAATCCTATCAAATTGGGAAAATAGGAATAATGGAAATAGCTTAATTTAGTAGAATAATCATAATGAAGTTTATGATTATGGGGTTAAAATTATGATTTAAATTCATAATTTAGATTTAAGCTTAAGAATAGATCTTCTATCATAATTGCATTACAATGTTTTATTCTTTTAAGAAAAAAATAAAAATTATCTATAATAGAGCGAAGCTATGGTAAAATTTTTAGAAAATAATACATATCTTATTTTTATGCATAATGCAAAAAGAGGACTTCCTACCATATTCTAGGATTGGACATCCTATGCAAAAAGAATGATTATTATCATATTCATGTGAAATAAATTTTAGTATTTATGCATAAATATTTAATTAAAAAAAGAGTAATTTTTGGTAAAATTATTTTTATGCAAAAAGAGAAATTACCATGATAATTGAGATCCAAGTAATTAAATAGTAAAAGAGGAATTTTTGGTATATTTAAAATAATAGATATTTTTATTTAATTTAAAAAAGATAAATTTATTTTATGTATAAGAAATTTTTAAATAATAAAAGAGGAATTCCCATGAAATTCGGAATTCAATCATTTAAATACAAAAAGGGGAATTTTTGGCATATTTAAAATAATGGATATTTTTATTTAATTTAAAAAAGAGAAATTTTAGATTAAAAAAATTTATGTATAAGAATTTTTAAATGATAAAAGAGGAGTTCCCATGACATTTAGAATTCGAACACAAAGAATTGATGAAAAGAGGAATACACAAGATTGTGGTGTCATTAGTAGCTTTGAGGGAGCTAATGAAAAAATGGATGATTATTGTGGCACAATCCAGGACATATTTAGGCTTGACTTTCGTCACTTCTTTGTGTATGTTTTGGATGTCAAATGGCAAATGAACGTGGTGGAAAAAGGGCCTAATGCAACGATAAAACGCCATGCAAGTGGCTATGTAACTATTGACTCTACAAAGTTTTGGCAAACAAAGAAAGATAGGCTCGTATTGCCACAACAATGTGAGCAGGTATGCATTTTTTTACTAATGTGTTTCATGTACATATATATCTAAGCTCGCGTACCCCTTGACTTTTGATATGCTAATTAATTACTACAGTATGTGTATTTGAGTAGGTTATCTATCTACCAATGGTGCATGACATTAAATGGTGGTACGTCATCCCTATTGCACCACGTTCCAAAGTGATGTATAATACATTCACTGATATGGAGCATATGGAGGATGTAACAAGCCGCAATGAAGATGATGTCGAAACATGCCAATGAAGATGTTGTGATCAATGATCAAGAAATAAGAGATGATCATGATAATGAGGATGAGCGTGACATTTCTCGTGATCATGAGAATGACCCTACCATTGAGGATGATGGTGATGTTGATGAGGATGATCAGGGCATCGATACCATTATCAATGGACAGAATATCGATAGTGGAATAAATTTAATCGTAGCCTTACAAATTGATCAAATGGATATTGATGTTGATCGTTTGGCAAGGATGGATCTTATTGAAGATGAGATCGAACCCTAACCAATCCATCACTGTATCGTTCTAAATTGATGACATTTCTATTGTATATGTTGTCTTTTAATTATCATCTCATGATTTATTTTTGAATATATTTCATTGTTGTAAATGCATGTAGTGGGATTGTGAAATGATATATACTGTAATGTACTATGAGATGGTTTAAAGAAAATAGTTTTTAATTTTGTAAAGGAATGGCGTTTTTCGTAATAAAGTTCTCGCGTGTAATAATGCGTGTATAATTGCGTGTATATACACGTGCTGATACACACGTTTCTGAAACCAGTATACACGCGAATTTAGATGCAAATATACACGCCTTGGTAGATGCGTTTCTGAAACTTTAATACATGCGAATTTAGATGCCAATATACTACTCATATACATGCGCGACCATACACGCGCTCGTAACTTATCGTGTGTATTGAACGCGTGTATGGCAGCAGTGTCTTGTAGTGTCTGTATGATATCAATTGTCTCAATTCTAACCGACCCGACCCCTGAGGTGTGATCTCAGACACTCAACCCTCTATATTTGAGTTTCTTGTTTTTGGTGCTTCCTACACCATACATGAGGATAAGGTCCCCTGTTCCTAGTTCTTTTTGTTTTAATTTTTTGTTGAACCAATGCTTCCTGCATAGTTTCTCAACCATGAGTCCATGCGATGCAATTAGCCTGGTGTCATCAAGCTTCTATAAATCGATTAGCCTTTCAGCTAATGCATTCTCCGTCAAACATTCTTGCACTGCAATCCTTAAGCTCGAAACTAGGTATTCCATAGGCATTACTGCCTCAACACCATAAGCTAGGTGGAAGGGAGGGTATCCTGTCGCTACCTTATATGATGTTCAGTATGCCCATAGGGCCGCTGTGAGCTTATGTTCCAAGGTTTTTGTCAAGATAGTACACAAAATTTTATTCGTGCTCTCTGCTTGACCATTAGACTGGGGGTAATAAGGTAATGATTTCCGATGGACTACTAAGAATCCATTGCTTCCAAGGTTTTTTTCAAGATAGTTTTTGTTTGTGCTCTCTGATTGACCATTAGACTGGGGGTAATAAGGTAATAAGGTAATGATTTCCGATGGACTACTAAGAATCCAGCAAAGTAAATGATCAGTCACCTCATTAATAAAATGTGAGCTCCGATCACTAACTAATTCTAATGGGCACTTGAACCTTGAGATAATTTGTTCATATAAGAATTTTGCTATTGTTCATGCATCAGTTCACTTTGAGGCTCTTTGAACAAAGATAAAATGCGGCAGCTCATTTAGCTTGCTGCACCTTATCAATTGATTGTGGGAGAACTATATAAGCTAGGTAAAAATAATGTACTAAGAAGATGTGTGAGAGAAGAGGAGTTCGTCCCCTCACGATATTGGATGAAGCTCATTGAGGAGGGATAGCAAGTGGGCATTTTGCTAGGGAAATCACGGCTTGCTAGGATTATGGTGGCCCATGTTGTTTGGAGATGCCATAGAATTTGTCAAAACGTGTGAAGAATGTCAGCGTTTTTCTATCCCACAATAGAGGGACAAGATGCCGCTCACCCTTGTTATTTGGTCCGCCCATCGAGAGTATGCACACAGATCATCAATGAATACCTCCAACCACTTCTGCAAGTAGTCTTTGAAGGCTGTGCACATCAAGTGTTGGAATGTTGCTAGGGCATTGGTGAGACCAAAGGGCATGACTTTATATGCAAATGTCCCCCACATTGTATTAAAAGTTGTCTTATGCTGGTCTTCTGGTGCTATTGACACCTGATTGTAGCCTGAAAATCCGTCCAAGAAGCTGTAAGCTTCTTCCCCCACCACTCTCTCCAAAACATGTTCCGTATATGGTAATGGATAATGGTCTTTCCTAGTAGCTACGTTGACCTTTTTAAGATCAACACATACCGTAAGTTTTTCATTTTTTTTGGCACTAACACGATTGGTGACAACCAATCCGTGTGTTTTATCTCATAGATGAAATCCACAGCAATGAGTTTATCTATTTCCTCCTTTACAGTTGCCGCATACTTAGGATTCATCGGTATGGTTTTTGCCTGGTTGGTCTTGATCCTTCCATGAGATTGGAATCATATGCTGCACTACCTTAAGTGGTACACCCTTTATCTCCTTGTAGTTCTAGGCGGAACAGTCCTTAAATTCCTTAAGGAGGGCAACAAGCTCATCTTCTTTAGCTGAAGTCAAATCCTTAGCAATGTATATGGGTCTGGCTTCCTCCCCTAGTCCCACAATATCAACTTCATTGACTTCCATCAGGCCATTGTATGATGTGGATAGCCCATCCTCCTTGACCCTTGTTGCCGTCAGTCTTTGGCGGACCAGTTTTCGTTCATCAACAGTGTAGGTTTTAAAGTGGTTTGGTACTGAGAGCTGGTTTATCTTCATTCTCACTTTTTGTTCTAGCCATGACTTTTCTAGCCTCACGCTTGGCTTCTGCTAAAGCTTTGTTCTGTTTTTTACGCCTAGCTTTCGTAAGCTTAGGTGTTTTTGGCTCTTGAAGGGTGACTTTCTCCTTGTGTTTTCTCTCCAGTGATATCTTGCTCAATTCCTCACCCAAATCCTTAGAAAACTCATCGTGTACCTTAGTGGCTTTGAGGTATCTCAGCCACTCGGCATCCATTGGTTTTCTTTGTAATAGGGCATTTCGTCGAGCAATATATCATTTCTGTTTTCACCATCTTTTGAGGCATTAAGCCTTGGTATGGACTTGTGTTACGGTCCCTTCTATGTTAGAGGCCTCCTCTTATGATTCTTTGCCAATTAACCATACAGATAGAGGTTGTAGGGACAATTCCCGATTCCACATATTGGGTCCCCTTGGGTTGCATCACATCTATGGTAGCTAGCACATGCATCTAGTTTTCATTGAATTTTGGAGGAGGAAGTGATGCATACATTTCCGTTTCCTCTTCTTCCTTATAAATTTCCACAGTGGGTTGGCATATTTGTATAGATGTGGTCCACTCCATTGTGAACCGAATCATTCCCAAACAACTACCCTTCCATGGGGTTTGCTTTCCACGTTCTCAGATCTATCTTTAAAATTTGTGAATCCCTACACACATTCACATGATCTAAGGCCCAATTGTCAGGTAAAAATCTGAAAGGTGTTTTGGGTCTGTGTACATATGCGATGCTTGGTGTGTGAATAAGCTTTGCCCTGAATGCCCTGGCAAATGTACAGACCGAATGGTTTTGTAGTGAGCTCGTATATGCACGTTTTTTTTTTGGGAGCAGATGCTTGAGATTGGCAGTTTTATTTCAGCAGTATGGTGTGCGGGTGGTTGTTAAATGCAGAGCACCGATGGCAATTGTCATGTTTGGTAAGTTATGATGCGGTTGGTTTTTGTGTGGGCAGCTCTCGCATTGTTTTGGAAGGTCGTGGGCACGGCGTGATAACCCGAAGCATATAGAAGCAAGGGGCCTCTTAGTGTGTGGCCATCCTTAAGGCTTAAAAAAATTAATAATATATATACTAAGTGGCCAGCTTGAGGGGAGACGTGGAGCTTTATTACGTCGCCAGCACACCATCTAGAAGGTGGTGGTGAAGACGCAAAAGAGAGTAAGATGAGCCACCTTGAAAAAAGAAGCTTGCTGAGGCGCTGCAGCAGCAGAAGAGGCGAGTAAGTGAAGAGCCGCCTTGGTGTGAAGGGCTGGTGGTCAAGAGAGGAAGGCCGACTACAAGCTCTTGTTGCATCTGCTGCCGCCTGGTGTGAGAGGAAGCAAGCTGGTGGTTCTGTAGGCACCGACCATGAGGGGGGCTTCTTAGACGCGGGTGATCTGCAGACAGAGTCGGCTGGAGTGACCACCTTGTAGGTGTGCTATGCGTGCCCCTGGTGATTCAGCGGGGAAGAGGTTGCCGCCTTTGGGGTCGTCAGCAGGAGAGAGAGTGAAGTCAGGCGAAGACAGTCGCGGGCTGGTGTTGTGGGCCACGTGGGAGCCGCGTGGTAGATGCGAGAGGTCTCTGGGGTAGCGCAGGTGAGACTGGCGGCTGCAGAGAAGCTGGACGACGTCAAAACCAGGAACCGGCGGTGGTGACAGCACAGAAAGGGTGGCCTTTGTGAGTTGGCGATGGCTAGACGTAGAAGGGGTCGCCGTCTCCTTTCACTGGTGTTGGGTTGGTGATACAGGTGTGGCTGGATGCTGATGGAAGTTGAGGGTAGTTTGGCTGGATGCAAGAGAAGGAGGGTGCTGCATTGAGCAGTTGGTGTTGGTGCTAAAGAGATTGTGCAAGGCTCTGGTGGTTGGCGAAGCTGCTAGTCACGACACACAGAAAGTGAGAGCTGATGAGTTGAGGGTTAGTTGGTGGGGCGCCCTCTGAAGAGAGAAGTGGCTAGTTTTGTGTGGGCGATGATTGCAGGCAAAGAGTGGATGCTGACCAAAGAGAGAGCCTTGGTTTTTTGTGTGTGTTGGCTGCAGTAGAGGTGCTGATGTGTGGGCTGGAGACAGTGGGGCTTGCCTATGACACTTGGCAGCAGGTAGCAACAGGACAAAGAGTAGCCGGGTTGCAGAGTGAAGCAGTGAAGGAGGGTTGCTAGTGGGGCGCCCTCTGAAGAGTGTAGAGACTGGGAGACAGTGGCTTGGTTGTCAGACGCAAGGGTGAATTCCCTTAGCAGTAAATCCTGGCCAGAGTCCTGGTTTTTGGTGTAATTGCTGAGTTTGTTACAGTGTGGATGGTGCTGTGTATGTTTTTGTTGAATGATCATGTGTCTATTGTGGTTTTGAGCTATCTTTATGGCATGGGTGGGTGGTGAAGTGTGAGAAGTGTCCCTGCCGGTGGCTGGTGGTGCCTCCGTTGTGTTGTTATTTTCCAAGTTTGGGAGGTGAAGGGCTATGGAGGCAGGTTCTTTTTTTCTTTTTTTCACCTCACATTCTTCTGGTTCCCCCACAGAGGATAGCTCAGGGATTTCTCTTATGAGGGTGTATGCCCCAGAGTGAGAGATTGAAGGAAGGTGTTTCCAGTTTTTTTCTTTGGTTTGAAGGTGAGGCTTGGGGATTAAAATGATGTCGTATCCAGAGTTTTTTGGTGGTCCTAATGAAGATGTGGTAGATTTTCTGGAAAGGATGGAGGTTGCATGCATAAGCAACCACATCAATGAGACGGCACAGGTATTGCGGCTGTGTTTGAAGGGAGATGCGAGAGCATGGTCGAGAGCTTATGAAGAGTCGTTAAAGGATGCTAAGCCACGCATTTCAATGACTGAGGATGGATTGAAGACTGCACTTTTGAACAGGTTTAAGAAGATTGAGGATCCAGATAGAGTTTGGCATGAGGTGCAGGGATTGACAGGGCGAATTGGAGCCAATTGATGATTATGTGAAGAAATTCTCTTTGCTATGGGAGACTTTGTGCAAGGCTTTGGGAGATGAGCAGGTACCCCTGGACATGATGAAGAAGGATCATTTTATTTGTAGGATTGAAGGGAGGTATTCGCTGGAAGGTTGAATTAAAGAAGCCCAGATCTTATGAGGATGCGGTGGAGATAGCCAAATCAAAGGATTGGAAATTGCAAGGGATGAACCAGCTGGGGATGGTTCCAGTGGCAGTGAGGCCTGAAATGAGAAGGGTAGAAGCGGTACCGATGAGAACCGTGCTGGAAAGAGTGCAATCGATAGAAGTTCAGGTGAATAATGCCATACCACAAGAGATAAATGTAGCACCCACAGCTATTACAGCTTTTGATGAAAGGCTTCAACAGGACATGAGGCAAATGGTGGATTGTATGAAGAATCTAAGTTTGAAGATGATGGAGAACACAGGTGGTGGACGTGGCCGAGGCAGAGGCTACAATCAGGAAGGGGTTGAAGGTCAGACAGGTTATGGAAGTGGTCGTGGTTTTGGCAGGGGTAGATGGTTTATTCCTACATGCTGGAATTGTGGTGAACTTGGACATCTAAGTACAGATTGTGATAAGCCTCAGTGAATGGGGGGTGATATGTATCCCTTACCCTCTCAGATTCCCAACAGGGTAAATGATTATGGAATTGAAATTAAAGGTGAAGCAGGGACCAGTGGATTGACAAATGAAGAGAAGGGTAAAACTAAGGTGATAGATGTGGTCACCCTTGAGAAGACAAAGGAAACAGAAGCTGATGTAATGCCTTTGGGGAAACGGATGCCACAGGAAAGGGAAAGCAGGGATGCTGCAGGGCCTAGCAAGAAGAAAGGTAAAGTGAAGGAAGGAGGGGATGTGAAAGTCAAGCAGAAGCGAAAGTCTCGTAGGAAGTTTTAGGTAACTGATTTTCCACTAGGGGTTGGGCAGGATAGCTATAGTTTGCAGGAGGACATGGCTGGAAGGAAGGCTAATATTACTTTTGGGCAATTGATAGAGTTAGCTCCCCAATTGAAGTGTCAGTGGAAAAGACTTGTGAACCCGAGAGAGAAGGAGCCTGTCTCAAAGGGATAGTGACTGTTTTATCTGTTCAGGAGTTGCCTGATATATGTCCTGTGGTGAATGTATGGTATAAAGGGAAGAATCTGGGAGAAGCATACATAGATGGTGGTGCACAAATTTGTGTAATCACACTAGCAGCTGTGGAGAGGCTTGGTCTTAATATTACTGAAGCGTCTGGTTTCCGTATATTCGGTTGGCCAATCACCAGAAGGTCAAATGCTTAGGTATGATTAAGGAGTTAGAATTGGAGGCTTTTGATGTAAAAGTGCTTGTGGACTGTCATGTTATGCCTGCAGGAATGGGTGCATTCCCATCATTTTGGGAAGACCATGGCTGAGAGCGGTGAAGGCTTTCAGGATTGGAGGAAAGGGGTCATTACTCTGTATGACAGGAGAGGGGAAAAAAGCAATTTAATATGGATAACCAGAAGCCTGTTCGTGATGAAGAGGAAAGTGAAGCTGATTCGAGTGTTGATGATACGACCAGTAGCACCACTACTAGTGAGGGAACAGAGGATACTTCATCCAGTGAGGAGGATGCAGACATGGATGCCCTGGTTATTGATGAGGAAGTGCTTGGTGATGAGGTTGCTCAACAAGAAGAGGCCATACAGGAAGAATGCGAGGAGGTACAAGTGAATCATGAGCAAAGGTATGCATGTGATGTGAAAGAGTTTGCTTTTGAGTCTTTGGATGAAGCACCTTTGTGGGATGAGTGGGATATAGAAAGTCTGAACCTGAGTTGGAGTTGGATGATCAGATGTGCATTAATGTTAAGAAAGCTACAACCAGAATTAATGCTATGAAAGAGGAGCAACACCAAAAGACTATGAATGATGTTGATGCTATGGATGAGATTATGGATGCTGTGATAGATGAATTTCTTATTGGCCTTGATGAAGATGAGCATACTGGAGCTGAGGTGGATGCTTTGGCAATGGTGCCTGTTGAAGGGGAGTGTTTTTTGCCTATAGTGGATGGCTTTGATGGTGATGTTTCTTATGTTGATGGACAAGAAAATGTTATGGCACATCAGGTTTTTTTTAATGAAGCTTTTATCAGTTTTTACCCTCAGCAGGAGTTGCTTCACTGGTTCTCCAATATTGGTGTTGATCACATCAGTGATTTTGGGCTTGAGATGAGGCAGGATGGTATGTATGTCAGGAGCTTTGTTTCCAGAAGTTCTTATGTTGTGTTGTGGAAAGTGGGATGGCAAACTATGCCTGTGGAAGATGACAGTGTTTCTTTGATCACATGCAATAGAGATGTGTTGATTACCTTGTATGATGCTCAAAGGATTGACAAAGGGAAACGTGGTCGTATGTTTTCTGCTGATCATGAATGATTCAGCAGGCTAGGGGTTGGGCAAAGTATGTCAGGTAAAAATCTGAAAGGTGTTTTGGGTCTGTGTACATATGGGATGCTTGGTGTGTGAATAAGCTTTGCCCTGAATGCCCTGGCAAATGTACAGACCGAATGGTTTTGCAGTGAGCTGGTATATGCACGTTTTTTTTTTGGGAGCAGATGCTTGAGATTGGAAGTTTTATTGCAGCAGTATGGTGTGCGGGTGGTTGTTAAATGCAGGGCACCGATGGCAATTGTCATGTTTGGTAAGTTATGATGCGGTCGGTTTTTGTGTGGGCAGCTCTCGCATTGTTTTGGAAGGTCGTGGTGGGCGCGGCGTGATAACCCGAAGCATATAGAAGCAAGGGGCCTCTTAGTGTGTGGCCATCCTTAAGGCTTAAAAAAATTAATAATATATATACTAAGTGGCCAGCTTGAGGGGAGACGTGGATCTTTATTACGCCTCCAGCACACCATCTAGAAGGTGGTGGGGCGAAGATGCAAAAGAGAGTAAGATGAGCCACCTTGAAAAAAGAAGCTTGCTGAGGCGCTGCAGCAGAAGAAGAGGCGAGTAAGTGAAGAGCCGCCTTGGTGCGAAGGGCTGGTGGTCAAGAGAGGAAGGCCGGCTACAAGCTCTTATTGCATCTGCCGCCGCCTGGTGTGAGAGGAAGCAAGCTGGTGGTTCTGTAGGCGCCGACCATGAGGGGGGCTTCTCAGACGGAGAGCGGGTGATCTGCAGACAGAGTCGGCTGGAGTGACCACCTTGTAGGTGTGCTATGCGTGCCCCTGGCGATTCAACGGGGAAGAGGTTGCCGCCTTTGGGGTCGTCAGTGGGAGAGAGAGTGAAGTCAGGCGAAGACAGTCGGGCTGGTGTGGGCCACATGGGAGCCGCCTAGTAGATGCGAGAGGTTGGGGTAGCGCAGGTGAGAGTGGCGGCTGTAGAGAATCTGGACGATGCCGAAACCAGGAACCGACGGTGACAGCACAGAAAGGGTGGCCTTTGTGAGTTGGCGATGGATGGACGTAGAAGGGGTCGCCGTCTCCTTTCAGTGGTGTTGGGTTGGTGATACAGGTGTGGCTGGATATGCTGATTGAAGTTGAGGGTAGTTTGGCTGGATGCAAGAGAAGGAGGGTGCTGCGTTGAGCAGTTGGTGTTGGTGCTAAAGAGATTGTGCAAGGCTCTGGTGGTTGGCGAAGCTGCTGGTCACGACACACAAAGAGTGAGAGCTGCTGAGTTGAGGGTTAGCTGGTGGGGCGCCCTCTGAAGAGAGAAGTGGCTAGTTTTGTGTGGGCGACGATTGCAGGCAGAGAGTGGATGCTGACCAGAGAGAGAGCCTTGGTTTTTTGTGTGTGTTGGCTGCAGTAGAGGTGCTGATGTGTGGGCTGGAGACAGTGGGGCTCGCCTACGACACTTGGCAGGTAGCAAAGCAGGACAAAGAGTAGCCGGGTTGCAGAGTGAAGCAGTGAAGGAGGGTTGCTGGTGGGGCGCCCTCTGAAGAGTGCAGAGACCAAATGTAATAGTTAGAGAATTTAAAACATTGAGAGAAGTAAAATGTGATGGTGTTGTCCACCCATGCACTCTTAAGTAGAGCTTATATGGAAATCTAGATAGACTCTGGATGGATGAAGTACTAACTGTGGAGGGTGTGGATACTCACAAGCATTGGATATCTTATCTTGTGATAACCATGTCCATAATCAAGAACCATCCACCGCCCAGTAATAATGAGTTTAGGTATCCTAGGGAGTATTCATGGAACCCGTGGAACCAACAATTGGGGTGCTGCTCTGGGCCGCCCTATCTAATGCTTGCACCCCTGACCATCTCCTAACACCATCAATTTGGTCACAATAACCACCCCATCAGCGTCTAAGTTGGGGGCTCCCACAAAATGTGCACTAATAGCTTCTCTTCATAATGGGGGCCTTTACAAATGTGCACCAAACATAGATGTGAGATACATGTTGAGAGGTGGGAATTTAGTGTATACAAACACCTCCCCTCAATTTTTTGCTCAAAGACAAATTAAGTTCTTGGCAAAATACCAAGTTGATGAAGATGCCAAGTGAGTTGATCCTTCCCAAAAGCCTTGGTAAAGATGTTGATGCAGTAGAGATCCGTAGAACAATACTCCAGCTCCACTATCTCATCCTCAATCACCTCTTGCACACATAATGATATTGAATCTCAACGTTCTTTTTTTGAGCATGAAACATAGGGTTCTTAGCAATATCCATGCGAGTCTAGTTATTGCATTGCAACATTATAGCCCCACTAATATAAACTCCCATGTTCGCTAAGATGCTCCTCGGCCATACTACTTTCATACTCCTCAATGTGCTTTGTTCGAGCATGCAACACAATGTTCTTAGCAATAGCCATGTGACTTTGGTTATCACATTACAACGTTATAACTCCACTAATATGAACTCCCATGTCCACCGGTAAGATACTCCTTAGCCATACTACTTTACAAGAAGTAAAGCAAGCTGCCTTGTTCTTAGCTTTTGTCAAAGAAAGTGCCACTATAGGTTGCTTCTAATTGATCTAAGAGAAAACACCAGAACTAAGCGAAAAACAATATCCAAAAATTGATTTCCTAGAATCAAGATCGCCTTCCCAATCTCAATCACAGTAACCCATAAGAGTGTCAACTACACTGTAGGTAATGGCATACTCAAGAAGCAAAGCAAGCTACCTTGTACTCGCTTCTGTCAAGGAAAGAGCCACGGTATGTTTCTTCTTGCTGTTCCAAGAGAAAATACTAGAACCAAGCAAAAAACAATATCCAAAAACTTATTTCCTGGAATCAAAATCTCCTTCCCAATCTGAATCACAGTAACCCCCATAAGAGTGTCAACTGCTGCACTGTAAGTAATGCCATACTTAAGAGTACCTCTGATGTACCTAAGTACTTGCATCCCTTACTTTCAACAATGACTCTCCTATGGCTTGTTGGAAAACTTGCTCAAAATACCAATTGTCAAGCTGATAATCAAGTCTAGTGTTAATGAGAAAAATTAAATGCCCCACCAGCTTCATATACTTCTTGATGTTTTGTAAGATTCCTCCCTCCAGCTTTTGAGGTGTACAGGTGTAAGAACCTCCCCTTCTGATCTTGTAATTATTTCCCTCTATGAAATAGAAGAAAGAACCTGTTTTGGCCTGGAGAGAGAAAATGTCTACAGGGAGCTAGTCCTAAATTGAGATATTTTTTGATATAAAAATCCTCCTAATGTCTAAAATGGTTTCCCCTAAAACAAAAATTCAAAAAGAACTTTCCAATGTGCAATTGGAATTAATTGAAAATGTGTATAAAGGACCTTAGCCTAAGGGTCTAGATTTTTAGAAATTTTTGGATTATGGTCTAATTAAGGTTTCTATGGGCCAATAGGATCAATCCAAGTGTGGGGAGGAGATAAATCCAATGAATAAAAGAAAATACCCCAAAATGAGTAAATACCCACATAAGATGAAGAGTTGACTAAGAACAAGGTTTATTAGTTAAAAACTATGAGACATTACTAAAAAAATGAGATATTTTGGTATAATGATACATTTCTGACACCTTGGTAAGGAGAAGGGGGGACTTCAAGGAGGTGCGTATTTCACACATGTGGTGGAGTTTTTAAATCAAAAAATTGTGATATTTTTATCTCTCCTCTCTCCTGGATCAAACCAAATCAAAAGGGAGCCAAACTAGGTCCAAATCTTGTCCAAATTCAGCCAAACTGAACCTGGAAAATTCTAGAACCTAGTTGGATTTGTTTAGAGGCCTCCCTCACCTATAAATAGATCCTTAGTCTTTTGTTAAAAAATCTATGAACTATACCATGCCAGTATTATACTAAAATAATGATATTTTTTATTATCCCTTAAAAATCCTCTACTTTTGGATAGAGTGGAGCCTCTCTCTCTCTCTTCAACCATCCTTGGAGTTTTCCTTTTAACACACAAACCAATTGATTGGTTGGGGGATTCGTCTATGATAGAGAAGCAAGCAAAAACAAGAGGTAAAGTGTGATTTTATGGTTTTTTCAGTACTATTCTCAATGTTTTCACTTCTCAACCCCTCTCAAGCTTGAGAAGTTTCTTAATTAAGTGTTTATAATGCAAATCAAGCTTTTCTTAAGTGTTGTAATGAATAATTAAGAAAAGTTTACATTTATGCTTAAATTAGAATGCTTTTATGTTTATCTCTCTCTCCCCCAAAGAATGGTCATTCCTATGACCAATTCTCTATTCAATTGATGCTTCTCATGGAAAAATTCTTAATTCACAAATCAAACGCTAGGCTTGTGAAGCTAGAGGTTAAGAAAATGGTTTTTTAAACTTATATGCTTAAAAATTATGGTAATATTATGAGATAAATCCATAAATTGGATTTAAGGTTAAAAGATAGTTATACTATCATAATTACATTACTATGTCTTATATTGAAATTTGCTTGTAATAGCAGCGGAGCTATGGTAAAATTTTTAAGAAATTGATACATAATTTATTCTTATGCATAACGTGAAAAAAGGACTTCCTACCACATTCTAGGATTGAATATCCTAGGCTAAAAGAATGACTTTTGTCACATTCAATGGAAAACTAATTTTTAAGGTTTATGTATAATTAAATAATTAAGAAAAGATAAAATTATGGTAATTATATTTAAATGATAAAAGAGGAGTTCCTATGACATTTGGAATTCAATCATTTAAATAGAAAAAGTGAAATTCCTAGCATATTGGAATTCAATCATTTAAAAAGGAAAAGTGAAATTCCTAGCATATTGGAATTAATGGATATTTTATTTAAATTCAAAGATAAATTTTAGATAAATTTATTTTATGCATGAGAAATATTTAAATGATAATAGAGGAATTCCTATGACATTTGGAATTCAATAATTTAAATGGAAAAAGTGAAATTATTAGCATATTGAATTAATAGATATTTTATTAAAGAAAAGAGGAATTCTAGATAGATTTATTTTATGATAGAAGAGGAGTTTCCATGACATTGGAATGCATATAATTAAATGCAAAAAAGGGAATTCCCATGACACTGGAATGCAAAAAGAGGAATTCCCATGATATTTGAGGTCCAAGAAATTAAATGGAAAAAAGAGAAATTTTTAGTATAATTTAATTTATGATTATTTATTAAAAGTGGAAATATGGGTAGAATTGATTTTTATAAATCCCATGAATTCTTTTATTCAAAAGAGGAATATTGAATATAATTCATTTGAGAAATTGAGAAAGAATATGGAAATAGTCGTCGAGAAAAAGAACCTTTATCTAGGCCAAGCAATTGGCAGAAATTTAGAAAAAGTCCCATTATCAGTATCGAAGTAGAAAAAGCTACTAAATGGGAATAGGATGTTAAATGGATGTGATAAGATGTAAATGGGATGTGAATGAATGATATGGGATGTGAATGGGTGAGATGTGATGTCATGTGAATCGGGATGTAAATGAATAACATGGGATGTGAATGGATGAGATGTGATGTGAATGGATGAGATGTGATGTGATGTGAATCGGGATGTGAATGAATGAGATGTAATGTTAAATGGATGTGATGAGATGTGATGTAAATTGGGATAGATGGAGATGTGATGTGAATGGATGAGATGTGATGGGATGTGAATCGGGATGTGAATGAATGAGATGTAATGTGAAATGGATGTGATGTAAATTGAGATAGATGGAGATGTGATGTGAATGAATGAGATGTGATGGGATGAATCGGGATAGATGTGATGTGAAATGGATGTGATGAGATGTGATGTAAATTGGGATAGATGGAGATGTGATGTGAACGGATGTGATGTGATGTGGAATGGATGTGATGAGATGTGATGTAAATTGGGATAGATGTAGATGTGATGTGAATGGATGAGATGTGATGGGATGTGAATCGGGATAGATGTGATGGGATGTGAATCGGGATAGATGTGAATGAATGAGATGTGATGTGAATGGATGATATGTGATGTGAATGAATGTGATGTGATGTGATGTGAATCGGGATAGATGTGGATGAATGAGATGTGATGTGCATGGATGAGATTTGATGGGATGTGAATCGGGATAGATGTGAGGTGAAATGGATGTGATGTGGATCGGGGTAGATATGAATGGATCAGATGTGGATATGAATGGATGAGATGTGAATGAATGTGATGTGATGAGATGTGGATATGGGTAGATGCGAGTGGATGAGATGTGATGAGTATAAATGTGGATATGGGATGCGAGTGGATGAGATGTGATGAGTATAAATGTGAAAAGATGTGATGAGATGGAAAATGATGTGATTGGATGATAATGATGTGATGAGATGAAAAATGATGTGATTGGATGATAATGGATGAAGAACGATCGGAATAAATATGTTGTTTTTAAATGACTATTTTATGTCAAGAATGCTAGGGAAGCATTTTGACCGTCTTGTTAATGAGGTCATGGAGACCTAACTAATAAAGTTGCAACAGTTGACAGAGAGTCAACGGAGGACGTCTCGCATAGCAAGGTCGTCTGAGGTCTTGACCAACCTCTTTTCAATTTAAATGGTGAGCTTCCGGTACGGTGGATGAGGGACCAAGGAAGCGGCCTATGAGAGTGAAGCGCTAGGTGACCTGCGAAGGATCCTAGAGAGGGTGCTAACCATGCAGTGCTCGCTCTGGGTCACCGAAGATACCCACGCATGCATCGAGGAAGAAAATGGAACAAGGTGTTAGAGTTGTTTTCTGAATTCGGGTATGGATCTGGTTGATTGACCTTGCTGGTCCTCAACGGATGAGTCCATGGCTCTTTTATATGGATCTGTTGGTTGATCTTGTTAATCTTCAAAACGGAGAGTCCATATGGATTTTTATAAGTGAATATATTTTCGGGTACTATGAGCTAGGAACTATTGAAAAGGCCCCTGAGTGGACAGGTGGTGAGCGTTCTGGCTACAGTGGTTGCGCAGTTGGCTCCCACGGGATTGGATGGGGTTAGGCTAAAATGAGATTCAATTTTGTTATGGTACGATAGATGAAGTAAATCCCACATAGTAATTGTTCTATGGAAAAGAATCAATGGATGTGCCTCTCGATGAGGAAAAAAGCGTTGGTCTCTATGATCCAAGTGCAAGTTTCTTCCTTAATCTGACCAAGTGACTTACAGGTTCGGTAGGATCAGTTTGGTCAGTGATGACCTTGACTATGTTAGAATAAAAATATCTTGGAGGAATCGATCGTGCTTTCCGAGTGAGGGAAGTTTTTCCGAGTTCGGTTTTGGAAGAACCGAGGGATTAGTCTCTTGTCCGGATATGCGTGGGTGAGGCCCCGAGTGAGAGGACCTACCCCGCGTAAGAAGTGCTACTTCTGCTGCTAGCACCCCTGAATTCGTTGCGCAGAGGGGGCAGGGATCTTTCAGCTGGTATCAGAGCAAATTGGCTAAAGTGGATCGACCGAGAAGCCAAAAATGTCAAAAATTTATGGAGTACCAGTAAAAGATTAAAATTCTGTGACAAAATTCATACAAATTGATATTCAGAATGAAATTCATAAATTGGTAATTGGGTCTTCAGATGGAAGTACCGCAATTGTATGGAATCCCTGACTTGCTTGAGGCCTAGACATGATGGTATTTACCTTATAATTCTAAGGACCATGACTGTAAGATTCCTCCTCGGGCTGAATATTGATTAAGCCTCTACTTCAATCCCTTGTAATCATTCTATGTTTCTGAATACAAGAAAATATTATTTTTCCTTGTTTTGCCTAGTGAGATAAAAATTTCTAGAGAGTGGTAAATCAATATTGGGATATTTTTAGATAAATAAATTCTGCAAATATCAAAAAAATGTTTCCCTAAAACAAAAAATCCAAATAGATTTTCCAAGGTGCAATTGGAATTAATAAAAATTGATTTAGAAGACCTTAGCCTAAGAGTCAAGATTTTCTAAATTTTTTTGATTATGGTCCAATTAAGGTTCCTATGGACCAATAAGATTAATCCCAGTGTTGGGACAAGATAAATCAAAAGAATAAAAGAAAATACCCAAAAATGAGTAAATGCCCACATAAGATGAAGAGTTGACTAAGTACTAGGTTTATTAGTTAAAAATTATAAAGTATTAATAAAAAAATGAGATATTTTGGAGTAATCATTCATTTTTTTGACACATGGAAAAGGAAAAGGGGGCCCTTCAAGGAGGCACCTATTTCACATGTGTGGATGAGTTTTAAACTAAAAAATAATAGGATATTTTTATCTCTCCTCTCTCCTAACTCAAACCAAATAAAAAATGGAGCCAAATTGGTCCAAAATTTATCCAAATTCAGCCAAATTGAAGCTGGAAAATTCTAGAACTCAGTTGGACTCAGCTAGTGGCCTCCTTCACCTATAAATAGACCCTCATTCCTTTGTATTCTCATTTGTGAACTAAACTATGCCGGTATTACTCTAAGTTAAGCTTATTTTCTATTATCCTCTAAAAACCCTCTACAAATTGAAGAGATTGGAGCTTCTCTCTCTCTTCAATCTTCCTTGGAGACTCCAACAACATACCAAACCAATTGTTTGGTTGGGGGCCTCTACTATGATCAAAGAATCAAGTAATTTAGGAGGTAAAGTGTGGATTATTGTCTTCTTTTTCTTAAATCTCCAAATGTTTCTCTTCTCAACCCCTCTCAAGCTTGAGAAGCATTAATTTGAATGGCTTTTTAATACTATTGAAGTTCTTTTAAATTTTAATGTCAAAAGATGAATTTCCACCATAATTCTACCTAATGAATTAACGTTGAGAAATCATGTGATAGAAGAAATATCTTTGGATATTTTAATTGGTAAAATCATGAAATTGATATTTACCTAAAACTAGATGTTTATCTGAAGGGAATTCTTGTAGAACTAAACCAAATGAATTTGGTTAGACTACGTGAGGGACGGACAGTAAACCTAATTGTCCTTCTCTCGATCTGAATCAGACAAAAACTTTGTGACCAATTCCAGTTACTAAATCCAAAGAATAGACTACCGAAACTAATCTGTCTTGACCAAACTCACCAAGAATCTAGTTGGACAAATGGATAAAATGATGGGTGGATTACCCTCGTGAGAGATCAAGGATCCTCATTATGAAACTGGGAATTATGGAAAAAGGGTTTTTGGAACCAATCTCAAACTGGAACTTTACTTGCATTGGAACCTCTGTTTTTCATTCAAAGGACTGTTTTATGCCAGAATGCTAGAGGAAGCATTTGGCTTATGTTTTTCTAAGAGGAGGTTCGTTGGAACAGCTGGCGGGGAGACGCCAAGGGACGTTGCTCGTGGCAAAGCCTGTCGAGGTCTTGACCAGCCTTGGTACGATTAAAATGGTGCGCTTCCGGTACGATGGGCGAAGACCGACAAAGCGGTCCCTGAGTGAAGTGCTAGGACACCTAAGGAGGATCCTAGAGGGTTCTGACCAAGTGATGCACGGGCTTGCGGTTGCTAGGACACCCATGCACGTACATCGAGGAAGATTTTGGATGGACAAAAAGGAAAGATTTTTGGAAACCAAAAATTTGATACTGGATCTCGTTGGTTGGCTAGCTGGTCTTCAACAGAGAGGTCAGAGGTTACATTTTTGTAATACAATGGACTTGGAATTTTAAAAAATGATGATCAAAAATATTATAATTTCTATTGAAGGATAGTTTAAAGCCAGTCGAATCTGTTATAAATGGAAAGTTCATATTGGGTGTGTATGTGGTATGCCTACCTTGATTTTTGCATGAAACGCCGATTAGGGGGCCTGGAAACTCTTTTCCTCGGTACCCGGGCAAAAACCCAACCAAATCTTTATGAAGGAATCCCACCAATTCAGTGGTCGGGTGGTTGGCTAACCCATGGGCCGGATGGATCAGAGGATTCGTGAGAAACAACTAGATACGATTAGTTACGTTATTTAGTTTTAAATCCTGAGAAGATCTTGTTCTATGGGAGGGAATCATTGGCTCTGCCTCGTAAATGACAAAAAAAGTGATGATTCCTGATGAAAAATAGGTAGAGGGAGAGGAGAGACACACACAGGAGGAAACCCTAATGTATATTACAAACCCTAACCATAGAGGGAAGCCATCTCCCTTCTCACACAATGCATAAAGCCATAATCCATAATACACAACACACACACTGTGTTGTGTCCCCGCATGAAAAACTGGATTCTTTGGCCAACTGTATGCTGCTCATGTTGTCATAATGAATGACGACCTTGCCATCAATAGGCTCACCCAAATCAGCCAAGAGATTCTTTAACCATACTCCTTTACATGTAGCAATGGCTGCACCCCTGTATTCAGCCTCTGTACTAGATAAAGCAACAGTAGGTTGCTTCTTGCTACTCCAACTCACCACTGCACTTTCAAATGTAAAGGCATAACCACTAGTAGACCTCCTGTCATATGAGCTACCTGCCCAATCTGCATCTGTGTAGCCATGTATATCCAAGCCTTTACCATGCTCATAAAGAAGACCATAATGTGCAGTGGTCTTTACATATTGCATAATGCGTCTCACTGCATCCAAATGAGGTTTTCTGGGGCTCTGCATAAATTGGCTTACTAGCCCCACAGAATAATTGAGATCTGGGCGTGTGATAGTGTAACGTCCCTCCCAAGCCATGTATGTATGTGTCTCTTTTAATATAGATTTCAATAAGAAAAGAGCCCAAGCCATGTATGTATGTGTCTCTTTTAATATAGATTTCAATAAGAAAAGAGAGTGTAATTAGAAAGAGTGAGACAATAAGGCTAGAAACATTAGAAAAGTGTTAGAATAAAAATATTAGCTCCAAAAATCCTAAAAGAAATAAGCACATAAGAATAGTTCTATTAAGAGATAAGTATCCCCAAAAATAGAATTTCGATTTTAGGTGATAAGAGGTCATATTTAGAGTACTTTTACACATTTAGAGTCCATGCATACTAAAAATGTGGAAAAACAACGCGTTTCTAAAGATGGTGCGTTTACGGCTATATACAGACGTTTTTGCCTATTCTGCCCGCGATGGCTTATAGACCACATGCCTTCCCGTTCTTTTAACTAGCTACATGACTATATTCTGAGTTTTTATCAGAGAGTTATGGCCAAAACAATTTGCTGTTTCTGTCAGGGTCTCTACATAGAGAAAACTGTGAGAAGACAGCAAGTAGCCTCAAGGTAATCCTAGAGTTTGAGATGCATATATCCCTTTATTCTTATCTAATATCTTAGAAAAGAAGCTTAGATTTCTATAGTCTTTCGGAGGAAGAGACCAAAACTCCATAGCTTTTCTTTTAGAGAAAGAATACTATGCTGTAGACCTGTAGAAGAAGGCTATTTTGCCATAGATCTTAGAAAGAGAGAAGAATCACAGTATGAGTAAGAGGAGATAAAGCTTGGAGATTATCGGATGATTTCAATCAAAGGACAAGGTATTAGAAGACTCTATTCTCGTATGTCAAGTTCTAAAGCTCTTGTTAACAAGCAAGGACAACGAGATAAACGACAAATTTCTATAAGGTATATACATATTTTGTCTTTTTTTATTTACATATCATTCTTAGGGGTTGAGGTATGGCCCCGGATTCTCTATTGATTGTTACAATGATCTATTTGATTGATTTACCATTTAAAGTTTGTATTCTTTTAAGCAATAGCATATGCCTTAATAAAGAATGTCTTATCGCAATCTCAAGTTGAAATGCTAAAATCTTTGTGAAAAAGATTGTTTTCTTAAAGAAGGTGACATGGATCCTAGTCATATGGTTTAGTGAGTAAATGGATTGTTATCTTGGTTAAATTAAGGTACAGGTACAACTTCTCCCTGCCTTGACGCTGCCCTGTTCTTATGCTTGTGTAGCCGGACGGCGGAGACGTTAGTAAGGCCCGGAGTTGGCCCATGGTATCCCTCATACCATTGGGAGAATGAGGTTTGCCGATTGAGGCAAGTGATTGTGATGATGCTGCCTAGTTCTAAGGGCCCAGGCTAGTGCGGTGAATTAGCCCACCCTAGTGCGCAGACATCCCTCTGAGGGGCGGGAGGATCAAGCGATGGAGCCTGAGAGGGCGACAGGCCGGCTTGAGTCCTCACCAGCGGCCGACGATGAGGTGTATGGTCCCGTAGGGTTTTGCCCAGCATGTGGAGGCTGGAAGGCCGAATTCTAGATCATCGGTGGTATAAAGGAAAAGAATATGAAAAGAATAAGAGAACCAGTTTGGCTTGTATGAAATTGATTCATGATTAAACTTTGCTTTGATAAATCTTGTCTTTGGTATGATTGTATTGTAGAAAAAGGCTGTTTTAATAAACCCTGTGAAAAGGCTGTTTTAATAAACCTTGTGAAAAGGGCCTTAATTAAGGAACATGTTTTTTTTAATGTCAAACAGTGTGGTAGGATTAATTAGAAAACAAATTGACGCGTGAGTAGGGTGGAAAGTGGGAGGATGAAATGCCCCGACGGCACCATCCTACGGACGGGTGGACCCGATTAGTCGGGTAGCTTTCCAACAGATTAAGTGAAAGCCCTACGCTAGATAAATAGGTTCTCGGGCAACTCTATTCTAGAAGACTAGGCCAGCGGCTATGCCTTGCATGGATGAGGAAAAAAGCGTTGCCTCTAGAAATCAAGTCTTGTAGTTGCCCAAATTTATGTGATCAATTACCCTATGGGTGATTTGATTTTAGAAGACCACGCTTCCCCTGCGGGATAGAACTAGGTCTTACCTATGAATCGTATCCTTGAATCTCTGTATGGTCAAGGTGTCGATGAGTAGGAAATTTTCTCTAAGATAAGACTTAGCGGACTATCTTAAGTGTTTCCCCTATTTGTGGAAGCGGGGAACCTTACAGATAGTCATGTAAATAAGGCTTCCAACCATCTTTCTATACATAGATGGATCATCCAACTCTTCACCAAAATAAGCCCGCAACTTCACATTCTACTCCAAAGGTGTACTCATTGGCTTACACCCTGTCATCCCATATTTTGCCAACATATCCAATGCATATTGGCGTTGCACTAACCATGTACCTGCATGGTCTTTGATCACTTCAATTCTAAGAAAATATCTCAATTCACCCAAGTCTTTCATGTCAAACTGCCCACTCAATGCCTTCTTCACATGCATAACGTCTGTAGCATGATCTCCTGTGTGACAATCAAGTCATCCACATAGATGACAAGTAAGACGATCCCATGATCTGTTTTCTTCACATAGAGTGAAGAATCTGCAGTAGAAACCTGAAATCCAAGGGAGATAAGATATCGGCTCATCTTATCACTCCAAGCACGAGGTGCTTGCTTCAAACCATATAATGCTTTCTTTAACCTGCATACATGAGTGGGATATCTTGGGTGTACATATCCTTTTGGCTGTGCCATATAAACTTCTTCTTGTAGATCACCATTTAGAAAGCATTTTTCACATCCATTTGATGCATTTCCCAACCATTTGCTGCAGCCATAGCAATGACTACCCTCACTGTTCCCATCTTTACAACTGGACTATCATAGTCCAAGGCTTGGGTTTGTGCATAACCCTTAGCTACTACCAATCTTGCTTTATGGCATTCAATGGAACCATCTGACTTGCATTTCACTTTGTAAACCCATTTGCAACCAATAACATTTTTGTCTTGTGGTAATGCAACCAAATCCCATGTTTCATTATGAACCAATGCGTCCATCTCAACATCCATTGCCTTCTCTCATACATGCTTTCTAATAGCTTTTGTATAGCATGTAGGTTCCACATGCTTCACCAAAGAGGTCATATATGCGTAATGCATAGCAAAATCACGATATGTCAACCTATCAACTGGATACCTGACCCTTTGGGATCTCCGCAATGCATGTGGATCACTCTGAACACCTGTCACTCTAGCATGTGGAGGCACATATCTATCCTGCCTTGCACCAGGTGTACGTAAAACTGGTATTCCAAGTTCCTCATCCAAACTCTCTGAACTTGACGACTCATAACCTGTAATTCCAATTCCTTCAACTTTCTTTTTCCCTTTATCCACAGCACTACTCCTAGTGCTCACACTCTCATGCCTCAAGCATCCTGACCATGGACGTATAGTGCTACTCTCAGACTCTGCTGGCCCAGACATAGAGATAGAACTTGCTTGTGGCAAGTTCACATGCACATCAACATCAAGAGAATCAATGACACCCTCATCCTTTGCTTTGTACCAACAAGCAAGTTCATCAAACACCACATCTCGTGAGATAACCACTTGCCTAGTTTGTGGATTGTAGCATTTATATGCCTTGCGATCCTGTGCATATCCAACAAACACACACTTTTCTGCCTTAGGATCCAATTTCCTCCTTCTCTCGTTAGGCACATGTACATAAGCTATG
This sequence comes from Cibotium barometz, assembly GCF_041138505.1. NCBI lineage: Eukaryota > Viridiplantae > Streptophyta > Polypodiopsida > Cyatheales > Cibotiaceae > Cibotium > Cibotium barometz. The sequence continues at coordinate 32,945,703 of NC_141087.1, read as the reverse complement.
CAACCAAACACTTTGAGGTGTCCAATGTCTGGCCTAAAACTTGTAAGCTGCATCTCTGGCATACTTCCATGTATGGCTGCTGTGGGTGTCTTATTAAGTATATACACTGCAGTGGCACACGCTTCTGCCCAATAATAATCTGGCATGCTCTTTTCATTGAGCATCGCCCTAGCCACATCACAAATGACTCTATTCTTTCTCTCAGCAACACCATTTTGCTAAGGTGTAAACCTGCAAGTTAACTATCTTCTTATGCCATGCTTTCTCAATAGCATGTGAGGTGTATTCACCACCTCCATTTGTCCCTGAATATTTTATCCAAGAGCCATATTGCTTCTCTGCAAAAGCTTTGAAATCCATAAACTTTCCCAACACTTCACTTGTCTCTCTTTCTAAAGTAAATCGAAGTCATTCTGCTGAAATCATCACAATGAATGTCACATAATATAAGTTGCCTTTAATGGATGGGTTTTGTGCAGGACCCCATACACCGCTATGAACTATCTCAAGTGGCCTGCTACTCATGTTGCCTTCTCTAGGAAACGGCAACCTCGCCTCCTTTCCAAACTGACAGGCTCACAAACATGCATATTCCCATCATACTTGAATCTAGGCAGCCCACTAACAATGCCTCTTGCCTGCATGTTATTTAACCTTTGTATATTCACATGCCCAATCCTTTTATGCCACATGTTAATGTCCTGTATAACATTTTGGCTTTTAGAGAACATGGCTGATTTCAAGTCAGGAATCCCAGCATCTAGCTTAAATAACCTGCCTTCTTTCTTGCCTCCTCTGGCAATGACTCTACATCCATTTTTGAAATCCTCAACGAAGCAACCATGCTCGTTGAAACGAACCTGTAAAGCCTGTTCCACCATTTGACCAACTGAGGCCAAACTTTTTGTAATAGAAGGCACATACAAGACATCTGCCATAGACTTTGTTTCACCATTGTGCATAACTAATGGTACACTTCCAACATGTGTGATAGCATGTTGGGTATCATCTCCTGTCTCCACATAGCCTTTTACATCCATAGGCTTCATATGTTCAAACCATTCGCCATGACAAGTCATATGGTTTGATGCTCCAGAGTCCATATACCAAGTGTCATCATTTTTAGCATTTGTCATCATAGATCCCACAACATGTTTCATGGCAAACAAGTGATTTGCGCTGCCATCATTACTGCTTGATGCATAATTTCCACCATGTTGTGCATAATGTCCACCATGTTGTGCTCTACCCTCTCTCAAATCATTTTGTTTGCGGAAACAATCACGTGCCATATGACCGAATTTCCCACAATAATGGCATTCCACATTTTGCATAGATGTTTATTGGCCTTGCCAACGTCCTCTCCCACGAGGATTACCTCTGCCTCTCTGAGGTGTACCTCTAGCACCATATGTAGGCTGAAAATTCTGTTGTGGTGACCTGTCCTGCCATCCACGACCATTACCATGGCCATGTGATGCAAATCTCCCCCTACCTCTAGATCCCCTTTGTGAATAGAAAGCCTGATTTTTGCCATTATTGTAAGATTCTCCCTTTTCTAAAATAGGAGAAACACTTAAGATAGTCCACTAAGTCTTAACTTGGAGAAAATTTCCTATTTATCGACACCTTGACCACGTAGAGATTCAAGGATACGATTCATAGGTAAGACCTAGTCCTATCCCACAGGGGAAGCGTGATCTTGTAAAAGTCAAATCACCCATAGGGTAATTTATCATAAACTGGGCAACTACTAGACTTGATTTCTAGAGGCAACGCTTTTTTCCTCATCCATGCAAGGCACAGCCATCGGGCTGACCTAGTCTTCTAGAATAGAGTTGCCCAAGAATCTAAGCATTGTAAGATTCCTCCCTCTAGCTTTTGAGGTGTAAAGGTTTAAGAACCTCCCCTTCTGATCTTGTATTCATACAATTTTATGTCATTATTTTAAAAGGAAAAGATACACATTTATTAGCACTAATAAAAAAATACTTCTTTAAAATATAACCAAGCTAACCTGGCCACCATTTCCTTGAGGAGCTTGAAGAGGGAGGGTTGGAGCCGCATCGGGAGCATCTTCCCTCATTTCGTTGTTGCGTGCTCCTCTCGGGGCAATATTCTGATGTTTCTGGGATGGGGCCATCTTAGACATTGACTTGTAGGGCTCGCTGCTGCGGTCGAAACGCTTCAGTCGGATCTCAATTCTGAGATCGTTTGCTCACCGTATGAGCAAAAGAGTATAGCGTATGAATCCTCTTTCTAAAGGCAAAAATCCCTTATTAAAGTCTACGCAAATGGGGGGGGAGAATTGTGAGATGTCCTTAAGACCAAAAATGTGGAGGAGGGCTGAGAGGGCTGCTGTAAGTCTATTCACACGGGGGGGAGAAGAGTTAAGGACACTGCCTCCTAGCAAGAGGGGGATGGAGGAAAATTAGCTTATCCGAAAAGAGGCAAATGAGGGGGTGTGAGAGGGGCGGCTGCAAGGGGTGCCTGTACTGCAGCAAGTACGCTATGTAGGGACGGACGGTGGTGCAGACGACGTACAACAGGGCATACGCAACACAAAAATGCGTGCTGCCTCTGGAGCACCCCAAGGGTTTCTATAACTGAGGGGTGAGGGTACGGGCGCTGTGCAAAGCAAGGACGAAAGGACAGTGTACCATCAAAGGCTATGGATCAGTGGCCTGCATGGGTCTAAGGAAAAGGTACGGTGTCAGTTTGTCAGGGAAAGGAGTGGTACGCATGTATCTTATCTGGTATGGGTCAGCATGGGTGTCCACGTAGGGGTACTTGTGGACCACACAGTGGGCGACCGTCCTTTAGTTCTTGGGCGACCATCGTACGGGCACCCTAGTAAGTGTGTACGGTCCAAATTTTGGGACAAGGTACCCAAATTTGGGACGCCCACCTTGATTTGCATGCCGGATCGCCCTGGGGGGTGATTTTTTTTTTTGTCCAAGGGGTTCTCTTGGTTGTTGGGGTTCAGACCGTTCATCAATCGGACCCTCGGTCGTGCATTTATTAAGGTTTAAAGGTCGTCGCTTTTTAACTAAAATGACTGAAATTTGCGTATAAGCTTGATCCGGTGTCCGTTTTTTGGATGCTGTAAAATCCTATATTAGGGTAAAATCACGCGCAGATTCCAAATTTGGGCTCAGAATTTAAAGATTCCAAGTAAAAATGACTCAAATAATAAAATCATTGATTTTTATACCATAAAAACTCATAAATTTATCTATTACACATGGACATTTCTTTATTAGTGAAGATGGGTATGTTACATCCTTCCCCCCTTAAAGAAATCGAGATGTCCTCATCTCGTTCATGAATTGGGGATAATCCCTTAAGAGTGTGGCTTCATCTTCCCAAGTTGCATCTTCTTGAGGGTAATCTTTCCACTGTACTAGATGTTCTACAAGAGTTCTATTTCGGAGTTGCCTTTCCCTAGAATCTATGATGCTATTGGGCTGTAATTCAAGGACTCCTTGAGTGGGGATTACAACTTGTTCATCATCAAGAATATGATCGAGACTAGGTATATATGGTTTTTAATAAACTTACATGAAATACATTGTGGACTTTGATATGGGCTGGGAGTTGGAGTTTATAGGCACTTTTACCTAGACACTTGATAACTGTATAGAGACCACAATACCTAGGGCTAAGTTTCTTATATTTCCCAAGCGATAGAGAACTTCGTTTGGGTCGCACTCGTAGAAGAACTCTGTCTCCTTCCTTGAAGATCCTTTCAGACCTCTTGGTGTCAGCATAATGCTTTTGTCGATCTTGGGCAGCTTTAATATCCTTTTGGATTGCCTTGGTTTGTTCCTCCATCTCTTTGAGCATTTTTCTGGATGCCTCAACTCTTATGGTTGGATCAGAGAAATTTAGAGGAGACAAGCATTCTTGCCCATAGAGTGCTTTGATGAACGGTGACATTCCTATGCTTTGATGATAAGATGCATTGTAGGCAAATTCTACCAGAGGAAGGTATTGAATCCACCTTCTTGGTTCCCGTCCACAGTATGCTCTGAGAATGTCTTCAATTACTTGATTGACTCTCTCAGTCTGGCCATCGGTCTTTGGATGATAAGATATGCTAAAGCAAAGTTGAGTTCCCAGGGCTTGAAATAAGGACTGCCAGAACTTTGAAGTGAAGTCAGAATCCCGATCACTTACTATCCTTTTTGGGAGACCATGAAGTTTAAGGACTTCCTTGATGAATATTCGAGCAACATCAAAAGCTTTGAAGGTCTTCTTTGCTGGTATAAGGTGAGCTACTTTGGTAAGTAAGTCCACTACTACCAGAATGGAGTTGTATCCTCCTTGAACAGTGGGGAGACTTGTGACAAAATCCATACTAATGCACTCCCACTTCATTTGGGGAATATCCAAGGGTTGAAGTTTAAGGCATCTTGACCCTTTCGGCTTTGATCCTTTGGCATGAGAGACATTGCTTCAAGTACCAAAGCACATCATTTTTCAAGCCTACCCAATGAAAGCTCCTTCTTACGGCATTTAATGTTTTTGCATAGCCTGGGTGTCCTGCACAGGGCTATCATGAGCTTCATGGAGGATTAGTTTCTTTAAAGCAGGATCCTTAGGGGTACATGGCTTGTGATTAAAGTAGAGGCTTCCTTCATGAGTGGAGTATCCCTTGATTAGATTCTTCTCTTTCTCTGAATTTCCTCCTTCTTCTACTAACTTCATCATTCTCTGATAATCTGGATCATGAGATGAGACTTCTCCCACCTTGACAAGTATGGGATTATTTGGCATTGAAATTGTACTCAAGAAAGATTTACGACTAAGTGCATCTGCTACCACATTATCTTTCCCAAGTCGGAATTTGATGTCGAAGTCATATTCTTGTAGAATCTCAATCCATCTCCTTTGCTGCATGTTGAGGTTAGGCTGGGTGAAGATCCACTTTAGACTTTTGTGGTCAGTTACAAGCTGGAATTTGCCCCCCAAGAGATAATGTCTCCATAATTTGAGGCAATGAACAACTGCTAAGAGCTCCAAATCATGGGTGGCATAATTTGCTTCATATTGCTTCTGCTTGCGGGAAGTATAAGCGACTGGTCTTCCTTCTTGGCCTAAGACACCACCAAGTGCTAGACTACTAGCATCAGTAACCACTTCAAATTCCTTGGCAAAATCAGGAAGTTTCAGGACTGGGGCAGAAGTAATAATGACCTTGAGCTGATCAAAACTGTTTTGATGGATTGGCAGCCACACTATTTTGCAATCTTTCTTAAGAAGATCCGTCAAAGGTGCAGCTGCCAAGGCATAATCTTTGATAAAAATCCTATACCATCCCGTGATTCCCAAAAACCCACGAACTTCACGAACTGATTTAGGGGGTGGCCACTCCAGAATATCCTTGACCTTGGCGGGGTCTACTAAAATGCCATCTTTGGAGACGATGAATCCAAGATACTCAATTTGATGAGTAAAGAAGGTATATTTGCTCTTCTTAGCATAGAGTTTGTGTCTACGCAACAATTGCAGAACTCTACGCACATGCTCCTCATGCTCTTCCATTGATTTGGAGTAGATTAAGATGTCATCAAAGAAAACAAGCACAAATTCATCCAAGTAAGGACGGAATATATCTTGCATTAGGTAGTTGAAGGTTGCAGGAGCATTGGTTAACCCGAATGACATTACAGTAAACTCATAGTGGCCATAACGGGTATTGAAGGCTGTCTTGGGTATATCTGGTTCCTTGACTTTGATTTGATAGTAAACAGAACCTCAGATCTATTTTTGAGAAGACTTTGGCCCCATGAAGTCTATCAAGAAGTTCGTCGATGCGAGGGATAGGATACTTACTCTTGACAGTGACTTGATTTAGCCCTCGATAATCTATGCAGAGGTGGAGAGTTCCGTCCTTCTTTTTTTGGAAAAGAACAGGTGCCCCCCAAGGAGAGCTACTGGGGCGTACGAATCCTTGCTCAATGAGTTGGGAAAGGTACTCTTTAAGTTCGATGGCTTCAGGAAGGGACATTTTATAGGGCGTTTTTGAGACGGGTTGAGCTCCAGGGATCACCTCGATTTCATCGACTTCTCGAGGAGGCGGTAACCTTGTAAGCTCGTCAAGGAAGATGTCAGAGAATTCTTGGAGCCAAGAGGGTTCTGTCTCCATACTAGGTTCAATGGCTTTGTTAAGCTTGACTAAGAAAACTTGCTGACCCTTACGTTGTCGTGCTATGGCACGTCTATGGTGTGAAACCATGCTTATGAGGCCATCAAATGCAAATCCAGATGCATGGGATTAAGTGCTTGTGTACATATGGATGTATGGTGTGATAAATAAAGCTTTGTCATGAAAGCCCCTGGCAGATGTACAGGTTTGATGATTTTTCAGGGAGCATGTCAGGTGTTGATGATGTGGATGATGACAGTTGGCAGCATTGTTTGGAAAGCTGATGATGTTCCTGATGACAGGGTATTGGACATGGCACCGTGGGCATCATTATTTTTGAAAGAGGTTCAGCATGTGAACTTGAAATTCAAGTAGGGAAGAGTCATTGTGTTGGATGGTCTATTTTTGAGCTTTAAAATAATTGATATATATCACAAATGGCCATAAATAGAATCAAGTTGTGGAGCCTTGTATGGGCTGCAGCGCAACGACTCGAAGGTTGGCGAAAGCTGTTGGATGAGAGCGGCAGCCGTCTGGTGTGAAGGGCGGCAAGGAAAAGTAAAGGGAGGTTGATAACCAGAAAGGAAGGGCAAGAAGACACATCTACTGGAAGGAATCGAGGGGTCTGGGAGCTCATCAAGGTGTGCAGGTAGTGTTGAGAGATATAATCGTTGTGTTATGTGTATGTGGGAAAGCACCCTAGAGGTGCAAGATATTGTGGTGAGGTGGAATGCCACATGTAATATTGTATGGTGTGTGAGTGTTGACTAAAAGAGTGGAAAAGGAGTTGCCACATGGATGATGATGTGTAAAGTGGGATAAGGCTAGAGAGCCTATAGCATTGTATGGTTCATGGAGAATGCAATACAAGGGAATAGTGTTGAGTGTGCAATCTCTAGTTATGGAGTTCTTAGTGTGGTTTAATCCACCTTAATTCTTATGCTTAATCTATGTCCTTCACCATGACCAATCCCATTTCTAGAATCTTAACATGGTATCAGAGCCAAATGGGCTCTTGGTCATGGTGTTTATTATGTATATTAGCTTGTTTGTGTGTTTCTTTGATTAAGCATTATTTTCAGTTATTATGAGAAAAAAATTATGCACACTCATATTATCATTTGTATTTGTGAGGATTTGAGAGGAGATTTACATTTGTGAGAGGATTTGAGAGGAGATTTGCAACAAGGAGGTTGCATAGAAGCTGCCCAAGAGAGTTGCAAATGGAGTTTTGTAACATAGAGAGCTTGATCATCATCAAAGAAGCTGAAAATGAAGATTTCAGCATTATGAAGGCTATGGAGTCTTCATCATCATCAAGGAAAAGCTGCCAAGAGAAGATATGCTGCTGATTATGCCTCAAGAAGGTTGGTTTTGTGAAGTTTTGCCTCAAAGTTTTGTGTTTGAGCATGGAAGAATGTTCATATTTGAGAAGGGTTGCTATGTGTGGGATTTGTGGATCCCATGGTTCTTTGCACTTGGCCAAAGAGTGTAAGAGGTGTAATGCTTGTCTAAGAAGGGACAAGCGGTTATGGGCTTGGAAGAAGTCCATGGTTGAGCACATTGGAAAGAGTGATGCTCATGTTTTTGCTCATAGAAGATGGGCAATGTTTGGTGGAAGCTTTTGGAGTTTTCACATTGGTTTGCACCTATGGTTTCATTTGAGAGACCATGTGAAAAGCACCCTTGAATGGATGCATGCATTGAAGGAAGAGCATGCTGATTTGGAAGCCATGAAGGCTATGTCAATGGTCATGGAAGACCTCAGCTTGGAGGTCTTGGAGAGGCAAAAGAATCGGCAAATGAAGAAGCTATGTTTGACAAAATTGCAGCAAATGGAAGGGCTTGGAAAGCCTTAGCAACATGAAAGATGATGAAGGCAGTTTTTCCATGGCAAGAAGGCTAGGAAGAAGCCTATGGAGCAACAGATGCATGCACATTTGGATAAGAAGAGAACCTTGCAAGAAAGCCTCTTCAACCTTCCTTCTATATTAGAGAAGGGACCAATGAATTGAGACAAGGTGGCTTGCATACTGGACAGCAGCACAGCCTACAAAGCTTAGAGCAGTGTCGAAAGTAGTAGAGAGAGGTGATAACCTTGACTGAAGTAACTCAGTCGATTCAAAGATTTTAATCAATCTTCAAGCATGGCCATTGTGAGCACAAAGGCATGCATCACCTGCTCAACGTCATCATCGGAAAGAAGACAATTGCAGCGCTGCGCAGGCAAGGAAAGAAGAGGATAGGGTTGGCACTGAAAGCATAAGCAATGCTGGGCAACAGGTAGACGTCCAGGCAGTGTACACCTCGTACAAGTGAGAGGCGAACACTCATGCAAGTGAGAGGCGAACACTCATGCAACTGATGTCAGGAATCCGAGACTGGAGCTAATTTAAAAAAAAATGAATCTGACACGTTCAGCATTCGGCGCTCCAGCTAGAGCATTCAATGCGCGTTCAAAGATCCCTTTATTTTTTTTAAAAAAGGCGTTAATCTTTAAATGTGTCTTGTGTAAAGAAACCCAAAGTAAACCCTTGTAGAAGTGTATGGTTTTATCTCTCCACAGCCCTGAAATAGCGTGCATATATGGGCTTTTAAAAATAAAGCCGTGGAATTTTTTCTCTCTCTCTCAATTAAATTTGATGGGTGCCCTGCCCTTGCACACGCATAAAAAGGATTGTATTTGTTTCACCCAAAAATGATGATGGACAAACGTCCACCTATGAGCATGCGTGCTCAAAACAAAAAATTTGTATTCACCCATGGTATGAGGGTAACCATGCCCGAGCTCACCGAGAAGCTCAAAATAGTTGTTGTGATGTGTGCAAAAGCGATGCACGTGTGAGGTGCATGCGCATGGGTTGGATCCCTCCCGAACTTCCATGTTCAAATCGGACTCAGTGGTTCCGCTGTGAGCGATGAGTCGGCTCAAAATGGACTAGGTGTCTAAGATGGTAGACACGGGCACACATGTTTGGTTAATGGACACTCCAATGTATCATTGAGGGGGAGTGTTGAAAGATAGCAATTGCGTTTGTGCAATGCTACATTGTATGGGTGATGGATGATGGGTGAGTTGTGGAACACCTCGATTAAGAGGGGGTGTTGAGAGATATAATCGTTGTGTTATGTGTATGTGGGAAAGCACCCTAGAGGTGCAAGATATTGTGGTGAGGTGGAATGCCACATGTAATATTGTATGGTGTGTGAGTGTTGACTAAAAGAGTGGAAAAGGAGTTGCCACATGGATGATGATGTGTAAAGTGGGATAAGGCTAGAGAGCCTATAGCATTGTATGGTTCATGGAGAATGCAATACAAGGGAATAGTGTTGAGTGTGCAATCTCTAGTTATGGAGTTCTTAGTGTGGTTTAATCCACCTTAATTCTTATGCTTAATCTATGTCCTTCACCATGACCAATCCCATTTCTAGAATCTTAACAGGTAGGTCATTCTGACGTAAAAAAAAATAGGAGAAAAAACGTGCACATCAAGGGAGCTGCTAGCCTCGTCTAGCGAAGGAAGGAAGGGCTACGTGAGAGTCTGCCAAGCAAGCAACAGAGACTTGGTGGAGGTGGTGTAGCATAGGAGAGGAATTCGAAGGAAAGGAAGTGGTGATTTCAAGCGAAACTGGGGAAATAACGTAAAAGCGGGAAGGTTTGAGCATGCACTACTAGTCAGTGTGCTGCTGAGCAGCAGTGGAGATGAGCAGCAGTGGAGTTGCCCATCAATGCAGGGATACTCTGGAAGGACTGTGGCACAGGCTACCAGAAGGAACATGAGAGCGTCTAAGAGCACATGAGGTTTAGGAGCTGCTGTGCTGGTGCTGAATCGAGAGGTCTGCAAACTCATAAAAGTGTGCAAGCAGGTCACTCCAACGTAAAGAGCAAGACAAGATAACGTATATGTCAAGAGGGAGCCAGCGATGCTAGACGTTGGTTTGCTACTCTGCAGAGGCCAGAAGGTATTTCTAAAAACAAGGGCTACTCTGTTGAGGTCAAGAGGGGGTGCTTGCGTTCATCTAAAGATGATTGATGTCTTAGAAATTGATCATCAAGTCTAGAGAAGGAAGGGAGAGCTGTGTGAACCAGAAAAGGAAAGAGAGTCGGTCTGGTTGCAATACAAAGTGCTTTTTTTTGAACATCTGTGTAAAGAGGCAAGTGCTTGGGTGGTGCCCTTGTGTGTATGATGTTTTTATGCTGCCTGGAGCTCTGTTTTGAAATAGAAGAAATAATATGGAATGAAAATATGGAATATAAAGTTGTTTTTTTTCAGTTAAAAGGGAAGGCTACTGGTCTATTATAATACACTTTGATGAAGTTGAATGGCCAGATAGTGATTGGGTGGTAGAAGATGATGGATCTAAAGAAATTCTTGATGTACAGCTAGTAAGGGATTCAGATCCTGGATAAACTTTTGCTGGTGATGCCCCTTGAAGTTCAACCACTTACTCTCACAGCCAGAAGCCTCGCGCTTTCCCAGCGACACCGCCCACGTCACGACAGCTTTTTGGTGAACCCGACGTGAGACCGCTGGGGTGAGAGTACAAAATGGAGCATTTATATGCAGAGATGAAAGAGCTTGAAGAGCGGTTCAGGAAGATTGAAGAAGAAAAGCAAATTCAGGAGGAAGCAGTGGAAATTGTGATGCAATTGGTATATGACAGGGTCAATATATTTGATGGTTACGATCCAGAAAGCTATCTAAGATGTTACGAGACAGAGATGAAGAATCAAGGGGTTCCAGAAAACATGATGATTGCATCTTTTGCATACCTTGTAAGTCCTGATTTAAAAGATGAAGTGCTGGAACTAGCAGAGTATCACTCCAAACGATGGAGTGATTTTGCAGATGCACTTGTTTATGCGAGTTCCAGGTATAATGTAAGCTGTGATAGTGTTCCAGCAACAATCAGAGCCAATTTAGAAGCGGTTGTCGATGCATGTCTTATGGAGGACAATCAACTGCTATTCAAGGCTGATACAGAGATTGTGGAGGCTGTTTATGCTAAATTGGGACTGCAAAAAGCCATTAGTGAGCAACAAAGCCTTCAATGTGCAAAAAGGGATGCTTTGCTACAGCCTCATAAAGATGCAATGGGTGAACTGTGCAAGTATAATCTGTTTTCTGAGGGTGAAGACATACAGGGTCCTATGATCATACTACATGATGTATGTATGCCTATGCTTGAGGAGACACTTGATTCAGAGAGCTTCAGGACAGGTGTTTCGAAGGGTATTCCTCAGGTGTCGTATCATATGTGTGAAGAACAGCAGGAACCAATGCTTCTTGTTGAAAGCATGATTGCAGAGTTTGAAGGTCTAAGACAAGAAGAAGATGCTATCATTACTGCATTCTTATCTGGTTATGATGCTTATAAGCAGGATGATGTACATGAATATGCAGACGGGCCACAAGTATGTGTGATTGATTTAGAGGGGGTGAGTGATATGGGTGATTCCAACAGTGATGTTGCTTCTGAGGCTGGTTGCCAAGGTTCTTTGGATTTGGGTTATTCTGGAATGCTAACAGGGTGTTCCAACAATAAACAGGGTGATGCTATGTCATCAGTGTCAGGGTTACCTTGCAACCACATTTGTGAGCAACAATCTCGAGCTTGGAAGCCTGTTTATGATGATGATTTGGAGAGGGAAATTGAATCTGTCTTTTTGGATCATGCAGGGTTCAATGATATACAGATTCAAGGGTACTTGGGTGAGGGACCCATAGTTCTAAGCCCATCTGCAGACAGGTATCAAGAAATACTGGGAGATAACATGCATGATACGCAAAGTGTGGTCACAGAGCCTCAAGAGGCTGCATATGAGCAACCAAATGGATATAGCTATGGGGGTATGAATGTTCATGATAATCAACATGTGGGATTGCAAGATGATAATGGCTTCAATGCGATTGATCCTGGATTGGATGCTATCCTAGATGATGCATTGGATGATTTCATGGTATATAATAGATCCCCATCAGCTTTGGGCTCTTCTATGCTTGATGCTAGTCAACTGTTGGATGCAAGTGAGGATGTGCAGGTGTTATGTGAGCTAAATGATTGTGATGAGATTGATTCAGATCTGGAGGCTATTCTTGATGATGCCTTGTTGGATTTTGTATGTGTTGATGCTTTTCCGTCTTTGGATGAGAAAAATGAATGTTTATCAGTGGGTGAGCTGGATCCGGGCACAGTAGATTTGGATGGGATGTTATCAAGTGTGTGTTCCATGCTGTTAATGCAGTTGTTATTTGGTGTGGCCATACAATATGTGGTGCAAAGGCTTCAAACATGGCCTGAGGAAAATTTTGAAGCAAATCATTTTGAAGAGCATCCCACTTTGAATGATGAGGGTAATTATGCATATACAGGGAATCTAAGTGAGGATAGGGCTTCATATGAGCAAAGAATATGCCACATATGTCAAAAGCGATTGGTATTTGATCCAGGTGGGAAAGCAGAACCATTCAGATGTGATTGCTGAGGCTTGTACATATACCAATGTTGGTGTGCAAATAATGCCTGGGCAGTGAGTTCCAGGACCTGTGTGGCACATACCAGAGGATGTGCAGGTTTAGAGGGGGTGGATGTCGTGCTATGGCACGTCTATGGTGTGAAACCATGCTTATGAGGCCATCAAATGCAAATCCAGATGCATGGGATTAAGTGCTTGTGTACATATGGATGTATGGTGTGATAAATAAAGCTTTGTCATGAAAGCCCCTGGCAGATGTACAGGTTTGATGATTTTTCAGGAAGCATGTCAGGTGTTGATGATGTGGATGATGACAGTTGGCAGCATTGTTTGGAAAGCTGATGATGTTCCTGATGACAGGGTATTGGACATGGCACCGTGGGCATCATTATTTTTGAAAGAGGTTCAGCATGTGAACTTGAAATTCAAGTAGGGAAGAGTCATTGTGTTGGATGGTCTATTTTTGAGCTTTAAAATAATTGATATATATCACAAATGGCCATAAATAGAATCAAGGTGTGGAGCCTTGTATGGGCTGCAGCGCAACGACTCGAAGGTTGGCGAAAGCTGCTGGATGAGAGCGGCAGCCGTCTGGTGTGAAGGGCGGCAAGGAAAAGTAAAGGGAGGTTGATAACCAGAAAGGAAGGGCAAGAAGACACATCTACTGGAAGGAATCGAGGGGTCTGGGAGCTCATCAAGGTGTGCAGGTAGGTCATTCTGACGTAAAAAAAAATAGGAGAAAAAACGTGCACATCAAGGGAGCTGCTAGCCTCGTCTAGCGAAGGAAGGAAGGGCTACGTGAGAGTCTGCCAAGCAAGCAACAGAGACTTGGTGGAGGTGGTGTAGCATAGGAGAGGAATTCGAAGGAAAGGAAGTGGTGATTTCAAGCGAAACTGGGGAAATAACGTAAAAGCGGGAAGGTTTGAGCATGCACTACTAGTCAGTGTGCTGCTGAGCAGCAGTGGAGATGAGCAGCAGTGGAGATGAGCAGCAGTGGAGATGCCCATCAATGCAGGGATACTCTGGAAGGACTGTGGCACAGGCTACCAGAAGGAACATGAGAGCGTCTAAGAGCACATGAGGTTTAGGAGCTGCTGTGCTGGTGCTGAATCGAGAGGTCTGCAAACTCATAAAAGTGTGCAAGCAGGTCACTCCAACGTAAAGAGCAGGACAAGATAACGTATATGTCAAGAGGGAGCCAGCGATGCTAGACGTTGGTTTGCTACTCTGCAGAGGCCAGAAGGTATTTCTAAAAACAAGGGCTACTCTGTTGAGGTCAAGAGGGGGTGCTTGCGTTCATCTAAAGATGATTGATGTCTGAGAAATTGATCATCAAGTCTAGAGAAGGAAGGGAGAGCTGTGTGAACCAGAAAAGGAAAGAGAGTCGGTCTGGTTGCAATACAAAGTGCTTTTTTTTGAACATCTGTGTAAAGAGGCAAGTGCTCGGGTGGTGCCCTTGTGTGTATGATGTTTTTATGCTGCCTGGAGCTCTGTTTTGAAATAGAAGAAATAATATGGAATGAAAATATGGAATATAAAGTTGTTTTTTTTCAGTTAAAAGGGAAGGCTACTGGTCTATTATAATACACTTTGATGAAGTTGAATGGCCAGATAGTGATTGGGTGGTAGAAGATGATGGATCTGAAGAAATTCTTGATGTACAGCTAGTAAGGGATTCAGATCCTGGATAAACTTTTGCTGGTGATGCCCCTTGAAGTTCAACCACTTACTCTCACAGCCAGAAGCCTCGCGCTTTCCCAGCGACACCGCCCACGTCACGACAACGTGTTCCCTTGAGAGGATGTTTTTCCTCGACTACCCTAGATTTAGGTTTTCCTGTTATCCCCTGAACAGATATTACTTGGCCATGCTCATTTTCAAAAGTGATACTCCCCTGGTTACAATGAATGCTAGCTTTGTTTGCAATTAACCAATCCATCCCAAGGATTCCATCATAAATTCCTAATGGCAAGACTCTAAAGTGGCCATGAGTTTGCTCATTTTACCGAGCTCAAAATCAAGGTTTCCTATAGAGTGGCGAGATACTACTTCTTTCCCACTGGCTAACTCTACAATCATTCTTCTAGCTATTTTTTGACTCAAGTTTAATTTTTACAAACACCTAGGAGAAAGAAATGAATGGGTACTGCCACAATCAATCAAAAGCTGAAATGGCTTACCGTGATGAGTGGCTGGGGTTTGGATTACACCAAATTGTTTATTCAGACCTTGGTGTTCTACTGCCGCATGGACGGTGGCGCGCTCTTCTTCAATCATTTCTAAGGTCGGTTCTTCACTTATAATACAAGCAGTTCTAGCAACTGCTCCTCCGTGGCCTCTGCCATGCCCACCGCCTCTTGCACCTTGGTTGATATGGGTTCCACGGCCTTGATTTCCTCTGCTACCTTGGGGAAATGATGTTGCCATCTTGGGACAGTTGGCTCTAAAGTGTCCCGGCTCCTTGCACTCAAAACACAGAGGGCCTTCTCTGGAAGAAGCAGCATACGAGCGGGGGACAAAAGAGTTGCCTTGTCGCCCTCTGTTGTAGTAGGGGAAATTCTGTTGGGGTTTCTTGTAGGGTTGATCTTTAGGATTTGCCTCAGGGTAAGATCTCTTTTGATGCTTAGGTTTGTCAGTCTTCATTTCTTTCACAAGGAGCTTTGCTCGTATGAGAGCATCCTATAATGTGCTTGGACTCATTGCTTCAAGGCAGGAATCTAAGGGTTCATTTAGCCCTTGGCAAAAACGAGCCACTTGCCGGGAAGTAGTCATAGCTGGGGCATACTTCCGAAGAGTGATAAATTTGGAATAGTAGTCCTCAAGAGTTAAGTTGCACTGCCTAAGACTAAAAAACTCATTCATCTTTATGGATTCATGGGATGGGGGAAGATATCTTTCCTTCACTACCTGCTTGATGTCTTCCCACATTTGAGAATGTTCGGTGACTTCCTTGTCACGGCACCACTGTTTCCACCAGAGTTTAGCATCTCCGATGAGGCGAAACCGTGCAAGCATAGCCTGATTTGCTACTCCAGTACCAGCGGCGGGCAGAGAAATAATCGTCCATCGCCTCAATCCAGACTTCAGCATCCTTCTCAACCTTTGAACCTTCTCCTTTAAAGAAGGGAGGTTGCATTTGCTTGAGCAGGAGCTTCTTCTCTTGGGTATCAGTGTAAAGCGCATTGGGAAGTGGAGGGTGATCGTCCTGGCACCATTGTAAAAAACAATTTTAAGATTACAAGATTCATATTTGCACAACGCTTATTTTTGGAGAGTAAAGCATTCATATTATTTTATTTCTAAATATTTATAAGGACAAGTTTTATTACAAAGATCTGAGACTAATATAATTAGTCTTATTTGCTATCAAGGGAAATTCCTAAGCTTGACTATGACATAAGGGTAGAGCGGTCCACATAGGTGAAATATGGGGGTTCCGTTGTAGTTTCTAAGACTCTAAAAACTGATGGTAAGGGTGGTAAACTCTAGATTGGGGTAGATCCCAACACAGCTACTCTAATAGCATGTAAGATCTGCATCACTTTGTCATACACCCAGCGATCCTGAGGTATGCGAATCCCATCTATAGTCACAGAGGTGTCGGCCCTGGGAGTACCGACGAACCAAAATAAACGGATCATCTTCAACTTTTCAATCCAACGAATCCACTTAAGATAGGTGGTGAGGTTCCCAATTCGATCTGCTCGGATGAAGAAATATCTCGGCCCACGACTCCAAAAATCTCTACCCCATCCTCTTTCAATACGAGAGAAATGAGGGAGGGACATCTTCTCTAGTATCTGCACCATGGTGTCACGAAACTCAAAATATAAGAGTGAGCAGTCTCGAAGATGCATTGAAAAACTAGAAACTTGGAGTAGGCATCTTCTTCTTCCTACAATCATTCAAACATCAATTCAACTTATTTGTTTTAGTAGGATGTTTTTATTAATTAGCATTATGTTAGGTAAAACATTCATTGCAAAACAATCCTTAAATGGCAATTCCTAGGAGCTAAGATCGGCTCTGATACCAATTGTAAGGTTCCCCCTTCTAAAATAGGAGAAACACTTAAGATAGTCCACTAAGTCTTAACTTGGAGAAAATTTCCTATTTATCGACACCTTGACCATGTAGAGATTCAAGGATACGATTCATAGGTAAGACCTAGTCCTATCCACAGGGGATCCCACAGGGGAAGCGTGATCTTCTAAAAGTCAAATCACCCATAGGGTAATTTATCATAAACTGAGCAACTACTAGACTTGATTTCTAGAGGCAACGCTTTTTTCCTCATCCATGCAAGGCACAGCCGCCCGCGCTGACCTAGTCTTCTAGAATAGAGTTGCCCAAGAATCTAATTATCTAGCGTAGGGCTTTCACACTTAATCTGTTGGGAAAGCTACCCGACTAATCGGGTCCACCCGTCCATAGGATGGTGCCATCGGGGCATTCCATCCTCCCACTTTCCACCCTACTCATGCGTCAATTTGTTTTCTAATTAATCCTACCACACTGTTTGACATAAATAAACATGTTCCTTAATTATAGCCCTTTTCACAAGGTTTGTTAAAATAGCCTTTTTACATAATATAATCATGCCAAAGACAAGATATATATATAAAAAGTTGATACATGAATCAATTCCATACAAGCCAAACCGGCTCTCTTATTCTTTTCCTTTATTTTGTCGATGATCTAGAATTTGGCCTTCCAGCATTACATGCTGGGCAAGACCCTACGGGAGCATACACCTCATCGTCGGTCGTTCGCTTGGCGAGGACTCAAGCCGGCCTGTCGCCCTCTCAGGCTCCATCGCTCGATCCTCCCGCCCCTCAGAGGGATGTCTGCACACTAGGGTGTGGACTTATTCACCGCACTAGCCTGGGCCCTCAGAACTAGGTAGTATCATAACCTATCGCCTCAATCGATGAACCTTATTCTCCCAATAGTACGAGGGATACCTTGGGCCATTCCCGGGCTTTGCTAACGATGCCGCTCGGCTACACAAGCACGGAACGGAGTTGCCGTTGAAGCCAAGAAAAACTTGCACTCTTTAAAGATAACAGTTTCAATGCAATTTATTAAATACAGCATCACACAATTCATAACTTCATACAATTTTATGTCATTATTTTAAAAGAAAAAGATACACATTTATTAGCACTAATTAAAAAAATGCTTCTTTAAAATATAACCAAGCTAACCTGGCCCATTTCCTTGAGGAGCTTGAAGAGGGAGGGTTGGAGCCGCATCGAGAGCATCTTCCCTCATTTCGTTGTTGCGTGCTCCTCTCGGGGTAATATTCTAACATTTCCGGGATGGGGCCATCTTAGATGTCGACTTGTAGGGCTTGCTGCCGCCGCGGTCAAAACGCTTCAGTCAGATCTCAATTCTAAGATCGTTTGCTCATCGTATGAGCAAAAGAGTATAGCGTATGAACCCTTTCTAAAGGCAAAAATCCCTTATTAAAGTCTACGCAAATGGGGGAGGGATTGTGAGATATCCTTAAGACCAAAAACGTGGAGGAGGGCTGTGAGGGCTGTAAGTCTATTCACACGCGGGGGGGGGGAGGGAGAAGAGTTAAGGACACTGCCTCCTAGAGGATGGAGGAAAATTAGCTTATCTGAAAAGAGGCAAATGAGGGGGTGTGAGAGGGGCGGCTGCAAGGGGTGGCTGTACTGCAGCAAGTACGTCGCATAGGGATGGACGGTGGTGAGGACGACGGTACAATAGGGCATACGCTGCACAGAAATGCGTGTTGCTTGTGCGGGGGTTTATATAGCTGAGGGGTGAGGGTACGGGCACTGCGCAAAGCAAGGACGAAAGGACGGTGTACCGTCAAAGGCTATGGATCAGTGGCCTGCATGGGTCTAGGAGAAAAGTACGGTGTCAGTTTGTCAGGGAAAGGAGTGGTACGCATGTACCTTCTTATCTGGTCTGGGTCAGCATGGGTGTCCACGTAGGGCTACGTGTGGACCACACAGTGGGCGACCGTCCTTTGGCTCTTGGGCGGCCATCGTAGGGGCACCCTAGTAAGTGTGTACGGTAGCATCCGAGATACATATAGACAGGTAATGCAAAACTTTGTATGCTCTTTCTGACCATTGCTTGTGAGCTATAACCTGTTGTGTCTCTGGATCCACACCTGTAATAAGATTCCAAAAACCTTTTTCCTTCAGAAAGCTTTTGATCCTGTACTTCCATGCCTGGAAGTTCTTCCTATCCAATTTTCACCCCCAATTTTCACCCACAATTTGTACTGGATTATCCAACATATTTACTCAATGCAAATGTACCTTCCGCACACGTCCAAATCTGTAAACAAGCCTTCCTTAGCTCAACCACACTCTAATGAGTGTTCCAAATACTCCAAAGTAGTCAACAAACTTCACTTTTGATGTAAAAAATCAAACTGATTGTGTAAGATTCCTCCCCCACCCCCTTTTTGATGTCTAGTATCTTCCCCTGTAATCAACCCTCTTCAGAAATATAAAGATCTTGTTTCTATCTGTTTTAGCCTAGAGAGAGAAAAATATTCTAGAGAGAGAATATTCAGATTTTGAATATTTTTGGATAGAAAAATATCTCTTATAATTCAGATGAGTTCCCCTGAAATAGAAATTCAAAAAGAATTTTCCAATGTGCAATTGGAATTAATTGGAAATAGGTATAAAGAACCTTAGTCTAAGGGTCTAGATTTTCAGAAATCTTTAGACTATGGTCCAATTAAGGTTCCTATGGGCCAATAGCATCAATCCATGTGTAGGGAAGAGATAAATCCAAATTTGTAAAAAAGAAGATACCCAAAAATGAGTAAATGCTCACATAAGGTGAAGAGTTGAAAATGTACAAGGTTTATTAGTAAAAAACTATGAGCAATATTAAAAATATGAGATATTTTGGGTATCCAAAAATGAGTAAATGCTCACATAAGATGAAGAGTTGAAAATGTACAAGGTTTATTAGTAAAAAACTATGAGCAATATTAAAATGATGCCATTATGACACATATGTAAGGAAGGGGAATTCTTTAAAGGAGGTGCATATTTCACATAAGATGAAGAGTTGAAAATGTACAAGGTTTATTAGTAAAAAAACTATGAGCAATATTAAAATGATTCCATTATGACACATATGTAAGGAAGGGGAATTCTTTAAAGGAGGTGCATATTTCACATAAGATGAAGAGTTGAAAATGTACAAGGTTTATTAGTAAAAAAAAACTATGAGCAATATTAAAATGATTCCATTATGATACATATGTAAGGAAGGGGAGTTCTTTAAAGGAGCTGCATATTTCACATGCTTGAATGAGTTTTAAACTCATAAAAATTGAGATATTTCATCTCTCCTCTCTCCTCATTCAAGTCTAGTTCCAAAAAGTTAGCTTAACTGACCTAAAAATGGTCAAATATTGACCAAACTGATTTAGAAAATTCTAGAATCAGTTTGTTTGGTTAGGAGCTCAATTTTTCCTATAAATAGAAGCCTCCCCCTTGTTGAAAAATAGTTAGTGTTTATGCATCGTTACTCTACTCCACCTAAGCCAAGAACTGTGAATTCATTTAATAATTCACTAGTTTTTGGAGCTTCCCTCTTTCTTCAATCCCCATTAGTGGCTCCATCAACATACTTAACCAATTGATTGGTTGGGGGCCTCTACCGTGAACAAAGAATCAAGCAAGTTGTAAGGTAATTAGTGAATATTGATCTTTCTATAATTTCTCAATGTTTCTCTCTTCTCAACCCCTCTCAAGCTTGAGAAGTTTAATTGGTATGGTTTTTTTTAAATACTATTGAAGTTTGAATAGTAGTGAAGAGTTACATAAGTTAATAAATGCTATTGAAGTTAATTTTCATTTATGTTTAAATTCTAATGATTTTTAAGTAAATTCTCTCTCTCACTCAAGAAATGGTCATACTCATGACCCATTCTCAATCCAAATCAAGCTTTTCATAAAGCTTTTCCTTAACCCAAGATTAAGCTATGCTTGAGGCCAAATTAATGGCTTTTTCTTATGCTTTTAGTTTATGTATATTGATGATTCAATCCATTATGGATTAAGGATCCAATTAGAGAATCATTTTAATTATTTCCTTAATGATAAGCTTTATCCCTTAGAAAAATTGAGATTTTTCAGTCATAGCAGCGGAGCTATGGCAAAATTTTTATAAAAATTATGCATAAAAAATTTTCATTCAAAGCATAAAAAGAGGACTTCCTACCATATTCTAGGAATCATCATCCTAGATTAATTGAAAGAATTTCATTATAATCATGGAGAAATTGAATTTTAATATTATGCATAAAGGATAAATTTTTATATCAAAAGTGTTATTTTTACCATTTTTATTTTCATGCATAGAAGTATGCATAAAGGAAAATTTTTATATCAAAAGTGTTACTTTTATCATTTTTAATTTTCATGCATAGAAGTATGCATAAAGGAAAAATTTTTATATCAAAAGTGTTACTTTTATCATATTGGATTTCATGCATATAGGTATGCATAAAAGATATTCTTTTTATACTAAAAGTATGATTTTCCTCATAATTGGATTTTATGCTTAACTTAGATGCATAAGAGAAATTCTTTTATTCTAAAAGTATAATTCCCTACCAAATTGAAATCATGCATAAGAAGATGCATAAAAGATTGATTTTAATTTCGAAAGTGTTAGTCTCCTTAAATGGAATTTATGTATAAATAAATGTGTAGAGAAATCTTATATCAAATAAAAGAATTCTCTTTTTTTTAAAAAAAGATATGAAATGTGATAAGATGTGATAAGAGGTGTATGAGATGTGATAAGAATTGATAAGATGCGTATGGAAAGTGATAGGATGTGATAAGAGGTGTGATAAGAGGTGATAAGATGCTTATGAAATAAGTTAGGATGTGATAAGATGAATTAAGATGTGTATGGGGGGATGAGGTAAGAAGTGTATGTGATAGGATAAGATGTATATGGGTTGTGATAGGGCGAGAATGGATGTGATGTAAAAGATTAGATGTGAAGGTATATGGGGTTATATAAATGGGAATGTGAAAATGGATGTATGTATGTGGATGTGTGGATATGGAGATGGGAGTGTGGATGTATGAACATGAAAATGGATATATGCATGAAGATGTATATACATAGATGTAAATGTGGATGTAGATGTGGATGTATAGATGTGAATGGATGTGGATGTATAGATGTGAATGGAAATGTGGATGTGGATGTATGTGAATGTGGATGTAGATGTGGATGTATAGATGTGAATGTGGAATGTGGATGTGGATGTATGTATGTATGTGGATGTAGATGTGGATGTATAGATGTGGATGTATGGAAATGTGGATGCATGTATGTGAATGTGAATGTAGATGTGAATGTGGAATGTGGATGTATAGATGTGGATGTATGGGAATGTGGATGTGGATGTATGTGAATGTGAATGTAGATGTGGATGTATAGATGTGAATGTGGAATGTGGATGTGGATGTATGTATGTATGTGGATGTAGATGTGGTGGATGTATGTATGTATGTGGATGTAGATGTGGATGTATGGATGTGTATGTATGAATGTGGATATGGGATGTGGATGTATAAATGAGGATGTGAAAATGGAGGTAAGCATGTAGATGTGGATGCATGTATGTGAATGTGAATGTAGATGTGAATGTGGAATGTGGATGTATAGATGTGGATGTATGGGAATGTGGATGTGGATGTATGTGAATGTGAATGTAGATGTGGATGTATAGATGTGAATGTGGAATGTGGATGTGGATGTATGTATGTATGTGGATGTAGATGTGGATGTATGGATGTGTATGTATGAATGTGGATATGGGATGTGGATGTATAAATGAGGATGTGAAAATGGAGGTAAGCATGTAGATGTGGATGCGTGGATGTGAATGTGGATGTGGATGTGGATGTGGATATGGATGTGTATGTATGAATGTGGATATGGGATGTGGATGTATAAATGAGGATGTGAAAATGGAGATAAGCATGTAGATGTGGATGTATGGATGTGAATGTGGATGTGGATGTGGATGTATGGATGTGGATATGGATGTGAATATATGATATGTGATGTGAAGGAATCTGAAGTGAAGAGATGGAAAAGGAGGTGATTAGATGAGTACACATATACATGGAATGTGGAATAAGTAATGTGGATTAATGAGGGATAATGTGGAAAAATGAGAGTTAATATAGAAACTGTATTTGTAAACTGTTTGTAAATGCTGTTTGTAAATGGCTGTTTTATGTCAAGAATGCTGGGGAAGCATTTTGACCGTCTTGTGATTAAGGTCGTGGAGACCTAACTGATAAAGTTGCAACTGCTGACGGAGAGTCAATGGAGGACGTCTCGCGTAGCAAGGTCGACCGAGGTCTTGACCAGCCTCGGTTCGATTAAAATGGTGAGCTTCCAGTACGGTGGATGAGGGACCAAGGAAGCGGCCTATGAGTGAAGCGCTAGGTCACCTGCGAAGGATCCTAGAGGGTGCTGACCATACGGTGCTCGGGCTCTGGGTCGCCGAGGATACCCACGCGTGCGTCGAGGAAGATATTGGAACAAGGAGTAAGAGTTGTTTTGTGAAACCGGGCATGGATCTGGTTGACTGACCTTGCTGGTCCTCAACGGATGAGTCCATGGCTCTTTTATATGGATCTGTTGGTTGATCTTGATGATCTTCAACGAGAGTCCATCTTGATAAGTGATTATATTGCCGAGTATTATGGGCTAGGAACTATGGAAACGGCCTCTGTGTGGACAGGTGGTGAGCGTTCTAGTTGCCAATGATGCCATAGATACTCTGATGAAGGAATGATGGGAAATTATGAATCAACTGGATAAATTGGGAGATTGTGATCAGTGGTACTATGGTTTCATTAAAGGATTGTTTTAAAGTTAGCTGATGCTAAGAAAAAGGCAATTTTCATATTGGGTGTGTAAGTGGTGTGGCTAGTTTTATGTTTGCATGAAATTCCGGCTAGGGGGCCTTGGAACTCTTTTCCTTGGTACCCGGGACAAAAACCTAACCAAATTTCAAATTGGATCCCATCACTACAGTGGTTGGGCGGTTGGCTAACCCATGGGATCGGATGGGGTTAGGCTGGACTGATGGATCCGTAAATCGAGACTCAATTTCTGTTATTACGATAGAAGAAGTAAGTCCCGGATAGTAATTGTTCTATGGATAGGAATCAACGGCTGTGCCTCTTGATGGGGAAAAAAGCGTTGATCCCAATGATCCAAGTGCAAGTTTCTTCCTTGATCCGACCGAGTATCTTTATAGGTGCAGTTGGATCAGCGTGATCAGTAATGATCTTGACTACGTTAGAGTAAAAAATTATCCTGGTGGAATCGCCCGTGCTTTCCGGGTAAGGGAAGTTTTTTCCGGGTTCGGTTTTGGAAAAACCGACGGATTAGTCTCTTGTCCGGATATCCGTGGACGAGGCCCCGAATGTGGGACCCCTGTCCCGTGCGAGAAGTGCTACTTCCGCTGCTAGTACCCGAATCCGTTGCTCGGTGGGAACAGGGGGATCTCACAGTTGGTATCAGAGCATTTGGTTAATAAAGATCAATTGAGAAGACAAATAGGTCAGAAATTTATCAAGAAACACAAAAAGGTTGTAATTGTGTGATATAATTCATACAATTTGATATTCAAATTGAAATTCGTAATTTGGTAATTGGGTCTTCAGATGGAAGTACCGCAATTATATAGAATCCTTGGCTTGCTTGAGGCCTAGACATGATGGTATTTACCTTATAATTCCAAGGGCCGTGACTATCCGTATATACCGAGAGTATAACTGCAGCTCTTTACTGACAGTATATACGAGTAAATCTAAGACTTGAAATTATAAGCGTTAATGCTATCCAGATGATGAATTTGAATGTGGTTGATATGATTTTTAATTCTGTTTGGGAACTGATGAATTGATTGGGATTCTGATTGAAAAATGATGATTTTTGAAATTTAGTTGAAATATAATAACTTGAGCAAAACCGCAATGAGGATGAATGGGACGAGTCCCTGTAATGATAAATGATGATAATGATTTCAACAAATCACTATGAGATTAGTGGATTGTGCTGTCAAAGTACTACTGTTAACACTTGACTCGGTATATCAAGTTAAGGGATGACAAATTGAAAACTTGCTTGACTGAAATTCCCGTGGAGGAATGTTCAGAAAGAAAAAATTTCGATCTGATGGACCATTATCGTGTTAAAGATATGAATGATATGATCTGAAATGAATTTATTTAATGATGAGTTCTATATAAGGGATATTTATCCCCGTATTCTGTTGGGTTGACCAGAATATAAGGAACCCTAGAATAAATTGGATCTTAAGAAAAAGAGTTGTCCTCTACTTGGCGAGATGAAGACATCTCACACTTTTTTAAGTGGGGTAGAATGTAAGATTCCTCCCCAGCCTTCGAGGCATACAGGAGTAAGAATCTCCCTTTTTGATCTTAAAATTATTCCCTCTCAAAAATAAAAGAAAGATTCTGTTTAAAAAAAGGAAGACCCTTTCCCTAGAATACTTCTCAGGAGTCACGCTGTTTTAAGGATTTAGAACAATGAGTTCAGAAGTGAAAATCGGTGTTTTGGATACCAAGGTTTTGGTCTTCATTCGAGTACGGCACAAAAGAAGTTCTTTATCTATTGGGGAGTTTAAGAAGTTATCCCCCAGATATTGTGAGCCTTATCTGACTTCAAAGAAAGTAAGTGACTTAGCCTACGAGCTTCTTTTATCTCCTCATCTCAAAGTTCTTAATGCCTTCTATAGAAAATTGTGCCAAACCCAAATCATGGAAAGACGGTAAAACTTCAGTGGCAAGTTACCGTTGGCTTCTAAGTTACGCTAGCTCCTTCCTTTATATAAGTCGTAACTTTTACTTGTCGCTCACAGTAATCTTACTTCCATCGATCTCCTTTCTTTCTTAATCTCCTGCATGGCTTGGCAACAAGAACTAGTTTTATCCATAATGATTCCTCACCTTCAAGACGCAAGTGAATCTGTGAAGAAGGATTTTATAGAGCAATATGAGCGCTCACTTTTCCCTCACTTGGGAACTTCTGTAGCGCAGACAAAATGGCGGACCTATCAAGACATAACTAGGGTAACACCCTGGGGTCAGCAGCACTTTCGTAACAATGTCCGCTTGGCCATGGTTATTGAAGCTTTGGGTTTGGGTCCCCGATACTACTGCGTCATGAGATCAAGGCATCCTGGGTTTTCTGAGCGGGTCTTCTTACTGGCGTGTTTTCTTCCTCATGAGAAGATATGCCTTTACCCCGTTTTTGGCTTGCCTCTCAGAGGTCCTTTTGTTAGAACACCTCATACCACTGAGATAGGCGCAGCAATAACCCACAGAATCATTCCCATAGATGAGTTACCTTATACTTGTGCAGCTTGTGAGGACTGCTTTTGTGATCATATGATGGACGGACTTATGGAAGTGTAAAGAGTTCTTCTATCTTTACTGTATAAGTTCCGAGAATGAATAAAGTTTAAATCTTGTTCTTATTTTGAATCTTGCTCTCTTTAAGACGTTTCTTGGTGGTTAATCTTGATTAAAATTTTTCTCTAAGTCTCATATTCGTAAATCTTGCGAAATTATCACAAGTTGCGAGATGAGGACATCTCGCGTTTTTTTAAGTGGGGTAGAATGTAAGATTCCTCCCCCACCCCCTTTTTGATGTCTAGTATCTTCTCCTGTAATCAACCCTCTTCAGAAATATAAAGATCTTGTTTCTATCTGTTTTAGCCTAGAGAGAGAAAAATATTCTAGAGAGAGAATATTCAGATTTTGAATATTTTTGGATAGAAAAATATCTCTTATAATTCAGATGAGTTCCCCTGAAATAGAAATTCAAAAAGAATTTTCCAATGTGCAATTGGAATTAATTGGAAATAGGTATAAAGAACCTTAGTCTAAGGGTCTAGATTTTCAGAAATCTTTAGACTATGGTCCAATTAAGGTTCCTATGGGCCAATAGCATCAATCCATGTGTAGGGAAGAGATAAATCCAAATTTGTAAAAAAGAAGATACCCAAAAATGAGTAAATGCTCACATAAGGTGAAGAGTTGAAAATGTACAAGGTTTATTAGTAAAAAACTATGAGCAATATTAAAAATATGAGATATTTTGGGTATCCAAAAATGAGTAAATGCTCACATAAGATGAAGAGTTGAAAATGTACAAGGTTTATTAGTAAAAAACTATGAGCAATATTAAAATGATGCCATTATGACACATATGTAAGGAAGGGGAATTCTTTAAAGGAGGTGCATATTTCACATAAGATGAAGAGTTGAAAATGTACAAGGTTTATTAGTAAAAAAACTATGAGCAATATTAAAATGATTCCATTATGACACATATGTAAGGAAGGGGAATTCTTTAAAGGAGGTGCATATTTCACATAAGATGAAGAGTTGAAAATGTACAAGGTTTATTAGTAAAAAAAAACTATGAGCAATATTAAAATGATTCCATTATGATACATATGTAAGGAAGGGGAGTTCTTTAAAGGAGCTGCATATTTCACATGCTTGAATGAGTTTTAAACTCATAAAAATTGAGATATTTCATCTCTCCTCTCTCCTCATTCAAGTCTAGTTCCAAAAAGTTAGCTTAACTGACCTAAAAATGGTCAAATATTGACCAAACTGATTTAGAAAATTCTAGAATCAGTTTGTTTGGTTAGGAGCTCAATTTTTCCTATAAATAGAAGCCTCCCCCTTGTTGAAAAATAGTTAGTGTTTATGCATCGTTACTCTACTCCACCTAAGCCAAGAACTGTGAATTCATTTAATAATTCACTAGTTTTTGGAGCTTCCCTCTTTCTTCAATCCCCATTAGTGGCTCCATCAACATACTTAACCAATTGATTGGTTGGGGGCCTCTACCGTGAACAAAGAATCAAGCAAGTTGTAAGGTAATTAGTGAATATTGATCTTTCTATAATTTCTCAATGTTTCTCTCTTCTCAACCCCTCTCAAGCTTGAGAAGTTTAATTGGTATGGTTTTTTTTAAATACTATTGAAGTTTGAATAGTAGTGAAGAGTTACATAAGTTAATAAATGCTATTGAAGTTAATTTTCATTTATGTTTAAATTCTAATGATTTTTAAGTAAATTCTCTCTCTCACTCAAGAAATGGTCATACTCATGACCCATTCTCAATCCAAATCAAGCTTTTCATAAAGCTTTTCCTTAACCCAAGATTAAGCTATGCTTGAGGCCAAATTAATGGCTTTTTCTTATGCTTTTAGTTTATGTATATTGATGATTCAATCCATTATGGATTAAGGATCCAATTAGAGAATCATTTTAATTATTTCCTTAATGATAAGCTTTATCCCTTAGAAAAATTGAGATTTTTCAGTCATAGCAGCGGAGCTATGGCAAAATTTTTATAAAAATTATGCATAAAAAATTTTCATTCAAAGCATAAAAAGAGGACTTCCTACCATATTCTAGGAATCATCATCCTAGATTAATTGAAAGAATTTCATTATAATCATGGAGAAATTGAATTTTAATATTATGCATAAAGGATAAATTTTTATATCAAAAGTGTTATTTTTACCATTTTTATTTTCATGCATAGAAGTATGCATAAAGGAAAATTTTTATATCAAAAGTGTTACTTTTATCATTTTTAATTTTCATGCATAGAAGTATGCATAAAGGAAAAATTTTTATATCAAAAGTGTTACTTTTATCATATTGGATTTCATGCATATAGGTATGCATAAAAGATATTCTTTTTATACTAAAAGTATGATTTTCCTCATAATTGGATTTTATGCTTAACTTAGATGCATAAGAGAAATTCTTTTATTCTAAAAGTATAATTCCCTACCAAATTGAAATCATGCATAAGAAGATGCATAAAAGATTGATTTTAATTTCGAAAGTGTTAGTCTCCTTAAATGGAATTTATGTATAAATAAATGTGTAGAGAAATCTTATATCAAATAAAAGAATTCTCTTTTTTTTAAAAAAAGATATGAAATGTGATAAGATGTGATAAGAGGTGTATGAGATGTGATAAGAATTGATAAGATGCGTATGGAAAGTGATAGGATGTGATAAGAGGTGTGATAAGAGGTGATAAGATGCTTATGAAATAAGTTAGGATGTGATAAGATGAATTAAGATGTGTATGGGGGGATGAGGTAAGAAGTGTATGTGATAGGATAAGATGTATATGGGTTGTGATAGGGCGAGAATGGATGTGATGTAAAAGATTAGATGTGAAGGTATATGGGGTTATATAAATGGGAATGTGAAAATGGATGTATGTATGTGGATGTGTGGATATGGAGATGGGAGTGTGGATGTATGAACATGAAAATGGATATATGCATGAAGATGTATATACATAGATGTAAATGTGGATGTAGATGTGGATGTATAGATGTGAATGGATGTGGATGTATAGATGTGAATGGAAATGTGGATGTGGATATATGTGAATGTGGATGTAGATGTGGATGTATAGATGTGAATGTGGAATGTGGATGTGGATGTATGTATGTATGTGGATGTAGATGTGGATGTATAGATGTGGATGTATGAAAATGTGGATGCATGTATGTGAATGTGAATGTAGATGTGAATGTGGAATGTGGATGTATAGATGTGGATGTATGGGAATGTGGATGTGGATGTATGTGAATGTGAATGTAGATGTGGATGTATAGATGTGAATGTGGAATGTGGATGTGGATGTATGTATGTATGTGGATGTAGATGTGGATGTATGGATGTGTATGTATGAATGTGGATATGGGATGTGGATGTATAAATGAGGATGTGAAAATGGAGGTAAGCATGTAGATGTGGATGCATGTATGTGAATGTGAATGTAGATGTGAATGTGGAATGTGGATGTATAGATGTGGATGTATGGGAATGTGGATGTGGATGTATGTGAATGTGAATGTAGATGTGGATGTATAGATGTGAATGTGGAATGTGGATGTGGATGTATGTATGTATGTGGATGTAGATGTGGATGTATGGATGTGTATGTATGAATGTGGATATGGGATGTGGATGTATAAATGAGGATGTGAAAATGGAGGTAAGCATGTAGATGTGGATGCGTGGATGTGAATGTGGATGTGGATGTGGATGTGGATATGGATGTGTATGTATGAATGTGGATATGGGATGTGGATGTATAAATGAGGATGTGAAAATGGAGATAAGCATGTAGATGTGGATGTATGGATGTGAATGTGGATGTGGATGTGGATGTATGGATGTGGATATGGATGTGAATATATGATATGTGATGTGAAGGAATCTGAAGTGAAGAGATGGAAAAGGAGGTGATTAGATGAGTACACATATACATGGAATGTGGAATAAGTAATGTGGATTAATGAGGGATAATGTGAAAAAATGAGAGTTAATATAGA
Organism: Cibotium barometz; assembly: GCF_041138505.1. Classification (NCBI taxonomy): domain Eukaryota; kingdom Viridiplantae; phylum Streptophyta; class Polypodiopsida; order Cyatheales; family Cibotiaceae; genus Cibotium; species Cibotium barometz. The sequence continues at coordinate 32,915,607 of NC_141087.1, read as the reverse complement.
AACTGTATTTGTAAACTGTTTGTAAATGCTGTTTGTAAATGGCTGTTTTATGTCAAGAATGCTGGGGAAGCATTTTGACCGTCTTGTGATTAAGGTCGTGGAGACCTAACTGATAAAGTTGCAACTGCTGACGGAGAGTCAATGGAGGACGTCTCGCGTAGCAAGGTCGACCGAGGTCTTGACCAGCCTCGGTTCGATTAAAATGGTGAGCTTCCGGTACGGTGGATGAGGGACCAAGGAAGCGGCCTATGAGTGAAGCGCTAGGTCACCTGCGAAGGATCCTAGAGGGTGCTGACCATATGGTGCTCGGGCTCTGGGTCGCCGAGGATACCCACGCGTGCGTCGAGGAAGATATTGGAACAAGGAGTAAGAGTTGTTTTGTGAAACCGGGCATGGATCTGGTTGACTGACCTTGCTGGTCCTCAACGGATGAGTCCATGGCTCTTTTATATGGATCTGTTGGTTGATCTTGATGATCTTCAACGAGAGTCCATCTTGATAAGTGATTATATTGCCGAGTATTATGGGCTAGGAACTATGGAAACGGCCTCTGTGTGGACAGGTGGTGAGCGTTCTAGTTGCCAATGATGCCATAGATACTCTGATGAAGGAATGATGGGAAATTATGAATCAACTGGATAAATTGGGAGATTGTGATCAGTGGTACTATGGTTTCATTAAAGGATTGTTTTAAAGTTAGCTGATGCTAAGAAAAAGGCAATTTTCATATTGGGTGTGTAAGTGGTGTGGCTAGTTTTATGTTTGCATGAAATTCCGGCTAGGGGGCCTTGGAACTCTTTTCCTTGGTACCCGGGACAAAAACCTAACCAAATTTCAAATTGGATCCCATCACTACAGTGGTTGGGCGATTGGCTAACCCATGGGATCGGATGGGGTTAGGCTGGACTGATGGATCCGTAAATCGAGACTCAATTTCTGTTATTACGATAGAAGAAGTAAGTCCCGGATAGTAATTGTTCTATGGATAGGAATCAACGGCTGTGCCTCTTGATGGGGAAAAAAGCGTTGATCCCAATGATCCAAGTGCAAGTTTCTTCCTTGATCCGACCGAGTATCTTTATAGGTGCAGTTGGATCAGCGTGATCAGTAATGATCTTGACTACGTTAGAGTAAAAAATTATCCTGGTGGAATCGCCCGTGCTTTCCGGGTAAGGGAAGTTTTTTCCGGGTTCGGTTTTGGAAAAACCGACGGATTAGTCTCTTGTCCGGATATCCGTGGACGAGGCCCCGAATGTGGGACCCCTGTCCCGTGCGAGAAGTGCTACTTCCGCTGCTAGTACCCGAATCCGTTGCTCGGTGGGAACAGGGGGATCTCACAGATTGCATCCAAAATGAACTGGTATATGCAGTCCAAGGTACCCTGTTTTGGCATGCGTTCCAAGGCTTCAAATTGCAATGTAGTGGTTCAATCAAGTGTGGATAACTTGCATTGACACCTAAACAAGCTCAATGTTGCATATCAACACCAACCAAGGTGTGTACATACCAGTTTTGTCAAACCCCCTTCTCTGTTTTGAGAAAAAAAAAACCAGTAGTAGAATTGCTCTAATTTCTTCAATGCTTGTCCAAATTGAGAGACCGGGCATTCATTAGCTTAGCAATGATGTCCACTAACTCCTTATAAAAGAAATTAGACCAATTGTTTAAGATGAGAGAGTAATTAGTCGATTAATCACACTCTGTTTCACTAATCACAGTAGACAGCCTGCTTAATTAGCTCATTTCCAGCTCCATAAGGCATAATTGCTCCAACCAATCATGTAGAAACCTCCTTGGGTTTGTGTATTACACAATTGCTAAGCAAAATTTGGAATTAATCAACCACACAAGTGGAATTCGGCCTCCACTTATCAAAAGTATGTGAAAAAGTGCTCTGTTTCTCTGTAGAATCTGCACCGCCTGTTGTAGAGGGGATTTGGGATGATTGTTGTGTCAATTGATAGCATGTGTAGTTGCCTAACACTCCAAGGCATGTGTGTAACCCATCAATTGTCTGATTTTTACCAAAAACTTGCTCTAATTTCATCCACCAAGTGACTCTTTTTCTCTGTTTTGTGAGAGCTTCAAAAACAGTAATTTTTTACTCATTCAAATGCATCATACTTGCTCCAAATTCATTGTAGGGCTTGCACATGAGTTGCCAATACATTCATCCTTGTCACATACATGTTTCTTTGCCAAATTTGCATCCATTTTCACCATACATCACCGCTTCCAAGCTCCAATGGAAAGCTTACAAAAAACCAGAATTTTCTTTTGCTTTGGGCAACCCTAATTTGCCTTGTTTGTGCTTGAATCACCTGCAATCCGCTCAAGGGTGTTTAGTAGTCCTTACCTGGTAGGCCAAGCTCTCAGATCTGATAGAAATCGGTGTGCTCCAAGCTTCATAGCATCAATGGTGGCAAGCTTCACAGCTTTTCTTCACAGCTTCTTCTCCCTCTTCTCTCACTCACTCATAAACCCTAATAGAGAGCACCAGGCTCTGATACCATGATGAAAAACAGGTAGAGGGAGAGGAGACACACACACAGGAGCAAACCCTAACCATAGAGGGAAGACATATCCCTTCTCACACAATGCATAAAGCCATAATCCATAATACACAACACACACTATGTGTTGTGTTCACACACAGCTAACCCTAGCTAATGTCCACACACTATGACTAGCTGGACGCGGTCATTTATGTCTCACACATGCTGCTACCTAACATGCCAGCACATAGCACAGCTGGCACACGCTGACATCGAGCTTGAATCTCAACAATTCCATGGACCAAGTGCAAGTCTCTTCTTGATCTGACCACGTGACTTCAGGTTTGGTCAGATCAGTTTATCTAGTTAAGACTTGACTCGTTAGAGTAATTTCCTCGTTTTTTAGAAGATTTTTTCCAATTGGCAGAATCGCCTGTGCCTTACAGGCAAGGGGAGTCTTTTGGGCCCGATCTCGGAGGGGCTGCTCGGGCTAGCCTCTCGTCTCGCGGACATCCGCGAGCGAGGCCTCGAGTGTGGGGACCCCACCCTGCACGGGAGGCCGACGCCGCTTCTGCCGACGGCACGAGCCCCGGAGTAGGCGGGGGACCTCACAGTGACTACCCATATATACCGAGGTCTTAGATTTCAAGGTCTTAGATTTACTCGTATATACTTGTAAATTCTTTTATGCATCTATTTATACATAAATTCAATTTATCTCCTCCACTTAGATCCTTATTGTTGCTTCATCATTCACTTTTCCTTTGAATTTCTTTGTGGCCACCCATGCATGTTCCTTCATCTCATTTGCTAGGATATGATCCAATGTAGAGCCAGTCCACAACATTATATCCTTTCCTTTTCCATCTATTTCTACTACTAGCTTCTTTCCTTCTCCTTTCAAGATAGAAAACTTCTTCTTCCATGCTTCCAATTCCTCTCGTAGCTCCTCATTTTACGAGAGGAATTGGAAGCATAGAAGAAGTTTCTATCTTGAAAGGAGAAGAAAAGAAGCCAGTAGTAGAAATAGATGGAAAAGGAAAGGATATAATGTTGTGGACTGGCTCTACATTGGATCATATCCTAGCAAATGAGATGAAAGAACATGCATGGGTGGCCACAAAGAAATTCAAAGAAAAAGTGAATGATGAAGCAACAATAAGGGTCATCGAGGAATATAAGGAACCAAAAAAACAAGATGAAAAGACCATCAAAACATTGATGAAGGAGAAGAAGCTATGCCCACAAGGAAACTTTCATAAATCTTTTGATTTAAGCTTTAAAAAGAGAGAAAAAAATCTTCAAATTCATGATTGTTTTAATTTTATTTTTTCATGTTGAGCCCTTTGGTCTTTGGGGTCCAAATTTTTTTTTACCTTTCAAATTTTGGAGTTTTTTGTCTCTTCATTTTCCACAACCCTTGGCTGCCTGCATTTCGGGGTGACCATTTCGGTTCCGAAATTTTTGACCATTCGTATTCTAATGCGTTCGGGGTACAATAAAAATTTTACAAAATTTTAAAAAATCTGTGGGAAATTAGACAATGGTTATTTCCAATTTTTTTAATAATCGAGTTTGTCCATTGACATGTGGTGTGTTCGTTCGGGTGCCCGTGACTATTTGAATTCCTAAAAAAATCTATTTTTTACCCATAAAATTAGTAATTCCATTAAAATTGGAGATTTTGATTGGATTTGAGAATTGTCAAGCGGAATTGAAAATTTTCATGATCGATTGGATTTTCTTGGTAATTTTTTTATAATTACCAAAATTAGAAAATTTTTAGAAATTATTTTAAAAATCTTAGAAATTGGTATTTTTAAAATATCAATTGTATTTTGTTAAATTTTATTACTAAAATTTTCTTAAAAATTAGAGTGCCATAAGATACAATTTGGTGGATTTCGAAATTAGTAAATTTGGGGTAAAGGAGGAAAAATGAGCATTAATGAGCTCAATGTGGCACTAACAACTACCAATGCTCATATCAAGAAAAGAGCATAACAAATGGATGTCATGAGGAAATCTCACACCAAGGAATTGCAGGGCAAGGACAAAATGGTTTAGGATTTCCCAGGTTGGGCCAAACGGGAAAAGAAGACTAAGGAAGATTTTCTACTTAAGATGTAAGAAGAGTTAGGCTAGAAAATCCTGAGCACTTAGAAAGAGATAGCCCTCCAATGTATGCAGCAATTGGTGTAGTCTACATAACAGGCAGGGGCAGTGAGGCCTTCCAACTGGGACTACATAGCTAAGTTCATGACTAAGTTGGAAGCACCTATAGAAGCAAGACCACGCTGCAAAGACACAAGCCCTTCTCCACCATGAGCAAAACACAAGGTAGGATCCAGAGCTGTGCGGGGAAGCGAAGGTAAATTATGACTAGCGGATCCGGGTGAGGAGGCACAGGCTTAATATAAGAGCGAAACTGTGTGACCGACATGGCGGTGGCTGCAATGATGAGAGAGCCAAGGGCAAGTATCCGAATGCATGGCCTATCAAATGAGAGAACGAGGCTAGACCATACCATGGTAAGTAGTCAAAAAATAGCATACAAGCCTAGGTATAGCCAATAATAGATAATTGAATTTGTATCAGGCGTATCACCACTGCTCAGCTCGAACCAAATGAAGGAGAGTGGAATGGATAATAAAGTGTTTAGACTGTACAAGCTTTTACATGGAAGAGAAAATCCCTTGATTGTTTGTAGAAGCCTTCAGAAGATTTTTTGATCAAGTTTCTACAAGAGTTATATATTAGCTGCACATGCTCATCATAGGGCTACACTTATGGATAAAGATATACACTCTCTAAGGAGAGTCTCTAAAAGGAGAGTGCATTATAGATTTGATAAATCAATTAAAAGAAAGATTAACAAAGGAAGAGGTGAGAACCTTCAAGAAAAGCATCGACGAGTTTATTATGGCCATGGTCTAACATGTACTTCAAGATTAAATTTATTTCTAATACTTATTTTTTTAATGTTTTTTAGCAATATTGTATGCACATGGTCCTTTTTTCTTGATGAATTTGGGTTGCTAGCCCTTTGAGCGCACACAAGGAATGGAGAAATCCCATTATCTTGGGAAGCAACATTCTTCACGAGAGCAGGCATGGTAGGGAAATAAGGAAGAGCAACACCCTCCATGACATGTTCAATTGGTTCTTTAGATGTTTGGGTGGGAGGAAGCACATGTAATCCTAAAAATAAAAGCCCCCATTCTATCATCAAAAAGGTCATAAGCATGTAGATAAGCTCTGCATGGGTGCTCGCATGGGTAGCCCCATGTGCACAAGAAGGGCAGCAGATGATGGTTTACAACACATCATTGGCATGACAAGAATTTGTTTAGTTATGCGGCTATATAATCTTTTGTGGGAATTCCAACTCAATGCAAGTTGGGTTGAGTATTCTTTCAATATCATCAATTGTTTCAAGAACAACCATGTGGATTGAAATTTGAGTTTGTGTAGTAAGTCAAGGTTTTAGTTGGTACTTTTGCTATGTTAATGCCTCTAGCGTTGCATTGCATTTCTTGGCCTCTTTTGCTTTCTTTTCCACTTGTTGTTTGTGGAGTTCATTTTGAGTTTTTTGTTAGAGGATCATCATTATATGAAGCATTATTACCTGATTCACTCAGTTCTTTCTCCATATCCATTATATTATCATCCATGTTGATTGCCATTCAACAACACTCCTTAAAGGTTACTCGATAATAATCATGCAGCTTCTTATTGCCCTAGGAGATTCACTCTTAGAAAAATTATGATAGCACATGAGTGTGCAAGTAGGGGTTTTTTTGAAATGAGGTATAAGCTTATAAGGTAGAGGTAAGGTCATGTATTTAGGTGAATACTAAATCTTAGATTTAAGCTAGGGGGAGGGGGACTTGGGGGGGTGGGATGGGAGGGGTATAGCAACATTAAGGATATGTCATAAGTACTTTTGATGAACATAGTTATACAAATTTCTTGCAATGTTTTGGTAACATCATTCTAGCAATAATTTTAGCAATGAAATTCTTTGAGAACATAAGCATGCCAAAAACCATTCACTTGTACTACATTGGGGATTCCATATAGTTTATATTATCTTGTTATCACTTAGAAGTTGAGAAAAGTTTGTGTTAAAATGGAGATCATCATATGGAATATTTTTGATAGAATCCATGTATGCTTTTAAGGTAATTACATTTTGCATCAATTCTATCTTACAAAAAATCTTAGTACTTAACATCTATTTCTGGGTAGCACGCATGAAGTACTTAAGTTCTCTCAATAAGGTTCAAACTAACATACTTTAATCTAAGGAGAGGGGGTGTGTAAATGCTAGACAAAAAAACATAGATATAAGAAAGGGAAGGTGACATAGTCATTTTTAAAGATATCCTTATAAGCTTAAATAAGGGGGTGTTATCATCTTATGAGCATCATGTATAGGGTGTTTTATTGAGGTTCATGCATGCAGATGATGTCCCCTTGTTGAGATGTCACGCTCAACATGAGCTGACACTCACAAGGCACCTGCATGACTGTTCAACATTTATATCACTAGCGGGTTTAGTAGATGGCACCGACCTATCTTCGCCAGAGATTCTACAGTTAGACTACACTGACTAGTACACACCTACCCACTCCTCTTAGCATGTTCACATTATGGACCACTTGTATGTACTCTATTATGTGTGTTAGTCACTTTATCTTCTTTGTAAACCTTTTTTGTTGTAAAGAAGAAGATGAAGAATTTTCAGCCTCTCACCTTGTGTGTTCTCTTCTAAGGTTTGTGTGTGTGTGCTTGCAAGAGCTTAAGCGCTCTTCTCCCTTGCATCTTTTCATGGTATTAGAGCATGGTTCATGCTAAGGGGGCTGAGCGGCAACCAAGAGAAGCATAGGAAGCGGTAGGAGGTAGGAGCTTCATCTACTCTTCCCTCTTTGTGTTGGCTACTCATTAGGGGAAACTTGGACTCAATTTTGGGCCTTTTAGGACTTCAGGATTGTAGGGAATATTCCATGAGGACCAATGAGGATGAGGCTTCTATTTTACAAAACTTTTGATATTAATTTTTGGCAGGATGGCCATAACTTGAGCATATGAAGTCCAAATTTGTCGGAGGTTAGTGCGTCCTCTCATTGAGATCTTTCCAATGATAGGCTACATGATATAGTTTTGAGGTACGAAGAGTAGAGTTATCCATAAGCTCTCTTTTTTCAATAGAATGAGATGACTTGGCACTTCTTAGAGGGTCCAAAAATGAGTCCAAATTTCTCCTAATGACACCCTTGTCGGGAGCTCCAGCAAAACGAACTCCGATTAAGGAGCTTTTTTTGTGGGTGTAGAGCTACAGGGAAACTATATTGTTTGTTGGATGAAAATTTTCACACCAAAAACACGTTTCGGGCGCGTCTGAACCTCCGTTTTTTAGTTTGCAAGCGTTCATGGGCACTACGAGTAAGTTTTGATTCTCTGCAGAACTTTGTTTTTGGAACTGCATGAAGGGCGATTGGTTGTGCAAAAACTATGTGTACTGCAAAGAGCTCTTAAAGTTGCCATTGGGTGTATGTATGCAAATTAAGGTAACTGGTTGTGACAGTTTGGTGTAGAATAGTATTGCTGCAGAGAATAGAACAGTTTTTGCAGGTCAAATAAGAGTGCTATTTTTGGTAAATTTGTATTGTAAACAAGATGTCCAATGATGGAATAAACCAGATTGTTGCAACAGAGAAGCTTGACAAGAACAACTTTCATTATTTGAGGTTTAGATTGACAAATTTCCTAATGGAAAAAGTTTACTGGGACTACATTGAAGGTGAACATGAGGAGGCACTAGAGATACTAGAGATTAATCCAACTCCTACAGATGTAAAAGAATTTAAGGATTGGAATCAAGGAGCAAGGAAAGCATGTATTGGCTTTCTATTAGTATACAGAACCTCATGATTGGGCATATACACGATGCCAAGTCACCTAAGGAGGCATGGGTCACCTTGGTGAAGCTATATGAGACCAACACCAAGGTACAAAAGATTCAGTTTTGAAGAATGAGCTTTATCTTGTGGAGAAGAAAAATATGTATGTGAATAATTATGTCTTGAAGATCAAGGGAATTGTGGAACCCCTTACATCAATTGGTGTTTTTGATGATGAGATGATGATAAGGTGGAAGTGTATCTATAAGGCCTTGGGCCACAATACAAGGCATTCAAGATGTCTATTTAGACTCGGGAGAACATTCTCAACTTCACAAAGTTGGTGTCAATGCTGATCATTGATGAAGAGAAGAATTTATGTGAAGGTCAACAGTCTTCACAAAACAAAAATAGTTTAGAGCAGCAAGTCTTCTACACAAGTGCAGGTAGAGGATGAGGTAGAGATCATGGATGTGGCCAAGGTGCACAAGTTTAGGCTTAACATAAACTAGTTTTTCCATTCACTTATGCATTAAGAGTATGGTTTAGGGCACTCACCTCTTTTTTCTCTTGTTCTTCTTGCTTACTAATGTGTTAATGAGGACTAAAGTTTTTATTTATTATGTTTCTTTTTTGTAGGAGTATGCATACGGCCTTTACATACAGCTTATGCATACAACCTTTACATACGGCTTATGCATATGGCATACGGCCTATGCATACAGCTTATGCATATAGCCGATATATTCGCCGTATGCATAGGCCTTATGCATATGGCCGATATATTTGCCGTATGCATAGGCCTTATGCATAAGGCCTATGCATACGGCCATATGCATAGGCCGTATTCATATGGTGTATTCATACGGCCTATGCATACAGCATACGGCCTATGCATACGGTATATGCAAAAGTTGTATGCATAGGCCGTATGCCATATGCAGTAAAGGCCATATGCATACGGTATACGGCCTATGCACATAAGGCCTACGTCGTACGGTGTATGCATAGGCCATATGCATAAGTCGTATGCATAGGCCGTATGCCATATGCATAAGCCGTATGTAAAGGCCGTATGCATACGGCCTATGCATAAGGCCTATACATACAGGCTATGCATACGGTATATGGCCTATGCATAGGCTATATGCATAAGCCATATGCATAGGCCTCATGCATAGGCGATATGCCGTAATGCATAGAATGCTTAATAGAAAGCTTTGATGGTGGAGAGATCTCCATTAAATCTCTCTATTAGAGCTCTATGCATTAGGCTAGGGTTAGGGAAAGGGAGGGGAAGGGAGAGAAGCTCACCGAAACCCTATTTCCAAGCTTTCCATGAAAGCTTGGAAGAAGACATAAAACCATGAAAGAGGGAAGAAAGCAAGAAGAGATTACCTTGCTGAGGTAGACTTAATTGATTCAAGACCCTTGAGGGATCAGTTGAGGTGGGAGGAAAACACGAGCTACAAGCGTAGCTATGCATGTGCAGCAATAGGGAAGTAGGTAGGTATTGGCGCGGCAATTTAGGTGGGAGTGACACTTTCTCAGGTTGCTCTACGAAGTAGTGAATTTTTGCTACTAGCTTCACTAGAGTGAAATTTTCCTGCTTGGTAGCATATTTTCACTATTGTGTGCAGTAAAAGAACACTGTTGTGATTGTTATCTAGCAGCAAAGACCTGGGTAAGTTTCTGTTTGCAGTACTGGATGTTGTTGTGTGTATATACCTATTTTAAAAAAAAAAACAAAAACAAAAACAAAAACAAAAAAAAACCAAAAAAATTTGACCTTATGCACTTGCGGTCGGGGCGTCTTATAGACTCTGCCATAGGGCCTAGGGCACCTTCTAGAGTACCTTCGCAGGAAAGTGGGACCCAATTGGTAGAAAATTTGGCAAATATTGCTGAAACCCTTTCCGAATCCCAATCGGATACCTTTTCCAGAACAACTAGCTTATTGTCCCATGGACAATCTAGGGCCATCAAATAGTCATCCCTTAGCCCCAAATAGGACACCCACAAGATCTTTTAATCCATTTGAAGCCGACACTATGGGGTTAACACTCAATGTGAGACTCCAATATGTCTACACGAATGCTCAAGAAGCTGAGATCTTTAGGGATCCACAACAACGGTATCTTGTTAAGATCGCAGACATTTTCTCAGAACTTGATAGAGCACCTTTAGTCAATGACCAGGGTAACATGTACATGGGTGGAGATGGTGTTCGCTACGAAGTCACCTACCATCCAAAGAATGTAGACAAATTAGGGGAGCTCTCTAAAACCGAGTTCTTAGACTTATCAAAGCTTTCAAGAGCAAGGGAGTCTAGAGATGATTGGCTCATTGAGCCGGACATGCCAGGACCATCCAATGCCCAGTCCTCAAAGCCATCCATAGATGATTTACTTCTTGTAGATCTAAATTTGGAAAGGGATAGGAAAGGCAAGAGTAAAATGGATCAGGGGGCTGAGAACCATTGGGAGTTTGTACGACAAATTCCAGTGACAAAGGTCTTACAGGATGACCCACTTCAAGAGGTCTATAAGGACTCTTTAGAGGGATATTATGCCACAACTAGAATGCCAGAGCTAGATCTTCCTCTAGCACTTGTGGTGGTAGTCGAGAAGGTTGCAGGACACATGAACTGAATAGTTGATAAATGGGCCAATTAATACCGAACCTTAGATTGGAAGGAGATTCGGGAGCTCACGTGGAAAGGACAACCATTATTCATGGAAGTGTTCTCAACAAATACAGTTAAACCAAGAGAGACAGCCTTTCTTGGAGAAACTGTTGCTCCTCCCCCCTACGAGAGCTCACTAGAGAGGGACCCTCAACATCAAAGTGGACCACTGCAAGTAGCCCAACTCTAGCACCAAGATATTATCCTACACCAAAAGTGCAACCACAGATCACACCACAACAACATTTTTCTCACTATAACAATCGGAGGGTAGGGGAGCCAACTCGGCCTCCCATAAATGCACCTCCTGAAATGCGGGTGACAAGATCTTTGGAGGGGTTTGGTGAGGCAGGTAATAAGGGACCCACACCAATTTGGGATGCATGTGGACCATCTTACCAAAGAGAGGAACAATTCCCACTGAGAGTGAGAGGCCGTAGGCCCTATGACGAGTATTCAAGACAAGTAAGGCCATCAACTCTTCAGAAACTGGTAAAGAAGTATGAAGGGTCGGGAGATCCATACGACCATGTAGCAGCATTTAGGCAAGCTGTTCGAGCTGAGCAAGTGGCTGACAATAACAAGCATACTCAAATTGAGGATTTGGGCTCACTCTTGAGGGAAAGGCCCTTGCTTGGTTTCAGGCACTAGAGGCTTCAGACAAATCTTCTTTACGAGATCTGGAAGAGAGATTCATTGCTGCTTTTTCCTTGATGGGGATTCAACATGACACGGTAGCAAACATCTACTCTTTCAAGCAAGGCGAGAATGAGAGTGTTAGAGATTGAGTAAATAGGATGAAGCAGTACATTAATCGTTGCCCAGAAGATGAGAAGCCTGCCCAGAGTCGATTAATTTCTCTCTTCTTAAAAGGACTCAAAAATTCAACACTGCATACACATCTCTATGTAAAGAAGCATACAAATTTCAATGAGTGTTGCCATGATGCTATGGATTTCACCGATAACTTCAAATTCCAAGATGGTACTGGCCCTGAGGTGAAACCTAGAGATCAGTGGGGTGATGACCAAAGTTCAGGGTCTAGCGCACTAGTAAATCTAGACCAGATAGCTAACCTAGTACTAAGGAGATTGGGACAAACCTATCGCCCACCCATGCAGCCACAACAACAACAGCAGCGAATGAGGAGTGTACTACCTACAGGTCCTCATCTTTGTGGAGCATGTGGTGGTAACCATAAAACCGAAGAATGTAATACCTTTTCTCCTCTAGTCACAAATCAACCCACAAAGAAGTGGTGCCAAGCCTGTGCTTGGAACTTTACCCACACCACACAGGAATGTACTCGCATTGCAAGAATAAGACAGGAGCGTGAGCAGCAAAGGGGTGGAGTGGCTCCACAAATGCATCAACAATATACTAATTTTGAACGTAAGCCACCGATGGCACAAGAGCAAGCACGACCTGTTCTTGGTGCTCAACCTCCTGCTCCTGGGACTGCTCCTGTGAGGGTTGTTGACTACGACAATTCAAATATGTGTAGAGACTTGGTAAACCCAGGCTATGTGGAGGAGGAATATGCATCATATTCATCCAAGGAAAATCTCTTTGAAAGTCCTGCATATCAAAACCAAGCGCTGGAGGCTCAACCAGGGGAACAAAATTCTTTGATGTTGCTAGGCGGATACCAACCTAGGACTCCACGCCCCTCAGGTCAATGGCAGCAAAGGAAAGTAGAAGCCAAACTAATGGGCCCCTGTTATGAGTGCGGAGAACCCCATTGAGCTCGTGATTGTCCACATCGCTCAAGGCAAGCATCTCGATCCAATACAACAGTACCACAGTTTCCACCAATTGAAAGATATTGTCTAGGGTGTTGTGTAGAACACTTCCCAAAGGATTGTTTGCTGAAACCACATGAGGAAGGTACCTCTCAACCACATGAGGAAGGTACCTCTCAACCAAAGGTCTCACTCAACCTTGTAGGGGCAGTTCCATCGCCACCTTCATCAGAGAATGAGGATGTCATGCCACTTAGAGTCATGACTAGATCACAGACACGAAATGCCGAAATGGCCACTAGGAGGAAAAAGAACCGCAACAAGCAAACTAAAAGTGCATCCACTAGTTCTCAAGAAATCTCTAAACAAAACATGAGGGATAAAACTTTTACATCCCAAGAAGTGCATGAGGAGCATCAACCTCAACCTGGGCCTAGTGCTAAACAAGCTGAGGCTAGTACGACCGAGGATAGTTCTGGGGGTTCTGTTTTTGTGGATAAGGTGAATGAGACTCTAGATGCCATCATCGATGCTCATAGAAGTCGCATTGCAGCTTTATCTGAGCTACCCAAGAAGCTTCAAGAATACCCAAACCCTCGTGAGGAGAAGATCAATCTAGCTGTACATCAGCAACTCATAATACTTGAGGGACCACCTCCACCTATTCCTCGGGGCCCAACCTCTCTTAAACCAACATTAGAAACCATACCAGAAGTGTCATCAAGTCGGGAAATGAAAAGTGAGCTCATTTCACAAGCTCATAGCAAGAAGTTTGCACCAATTGACACCCCATTGAAAGAAGGAATTCTGCCACCACCTAGCCTTGTCTTCCCATGCAATGATGAAGTTATTGATGCTAACGAGGACATGGCAAATGAAATGTGGGCAGCAGTTCATGAGAAAGTTAATGAGAATATGTCCTCTATTAGTTCACCTCCATTCTCTGAGGTGGATTTTACCAGGGGCACAGAAAACAACTTTAGATGCCCAAGCATCCAGGAGGAAGTTCAAACAATTGTTTCTCCTAGAAGTAAGCATACAATGAAAACCTTACCATCATATTTGGGAGAATATGAGAACTGTTCTCAAACCTTGAGGATACCCTCCATGCATAGAAGGTTGACAAAGGAAATGGATATGGGTATCGTGCAAGCTATTTTGTCAGCACCAGTGGCTTGTACCTTACCTTTGCTTGATTTGATAAAGCTTTGACCTGAGTTGTGGAATTCGATCAGATGGATTCCAAGCAGGAGAAAAGCTAAAAACTGTTAGCAAAAATCGCAAAAAAACGAAGAAACAAAAACCAAAACTCAAGTCTAAAACCGATTCAAAAGAGAATGTTGGAAGTGCAAAGACAACGGTTGAACAAAAAAATCCGATGCAAGATGGCAAAGGAGAGCTCAAAACCACATGGTCTTCAATGAGTGACGACTCAAGTGGACAAGAACAAGGTCTCAATGTTCCCCCCAACTTCACACAGTACACTCTTCAAGATCGGAAGATTGTTCTTCATCAACAGCCCATGCGACAAAAACCAAGCGTGCCAGGGGTTTCATATGATGGTCCGGAAGATGCAAAAAAGATTGATATCGCTAAGCCAGGAGAAGAGCCTCGCTATGTGTGGATTGCCACAGACTTGTTCTTAGATGAGGAGAAGTTATTAATTCAAACAATAAAGGAGTATCGCGATGTTTTTGCTTGGAGTTATAAAGACCTCAAAGGAGTTGATCCAAGCATATGTCAGCATACAATTCCATTGCGAGAGGATGCAAAGCCTTCCAAGCAACGTCCTTATACCTACAATGAGAATTTTGCACGAATGATAAAGGAAGAAATAGATAAGCTCTTAGAGGCAGAATTTATCTATGAGATTGAACACACTGAATGGGTCTCCCCTATTGTAGTGGTGCCCAAGAAAAATGGAAAACTTCGAGTATGTGTAAACCTCAAGAGGTATATGCAGCTACTGTACGTGATCATTACCCACTTCCAATCACAGATCATGTTCTGGAACGAGTTGCGGGGAAAAAGGCATATAGTTTCTTGGATGGAATCTCCGGTTACAATCAAGTGTCAATTGATCCAAAGGATCAACACAAGACAGCCTTTGCTACTGAAGATGGCATCTTTGCCTATCGTGTTATGCCATTTGGTCTAACAAATGCACCAGCAACCTTTCAGCGGTTAATGAGTCATGTATTCAAGGAGTACCTTAGGCAATTTCTTGAGATCTTCATGGATGACCTATGTGTTCACTCACAAGAGCGTGATGATCACATAGAACACCTCAGACTTGTGTTTCAAAAGTGTCAGCTTTATCGTATATGCTTGAATCCTGACAAGTGCAAATTCATGGTAAGACAAGGAAAAATCTTGGACCATATTGTTTCTCGCAATGGGATTTCAACAGATATGGATAAAATTGATGTCATTGTCTCATTACCTCGGCCTATCAACCCTAAAGGGGTAAAAACATTCATGGGACATTGTGGCTATTATCGTCGATTCATCTACATGTACACTGTCCTAGCCAGACCATTATATGCTCTTCTTGTAAAGTTTAATTGGACTGATGAGTGTGAGGAATCCTTTGAAAAGTTGAAGAAAGCATTAGTGATTGCACCCATCTTACGGGCACCAGATTGGAACCAAATCTTTCATGTCCATATTGATGCTTCAAACTTTGCAATTGGATGTATTTTGGCTCAATCGGGAGAACATAATAAGGATTTCCCAATCTCATATGCTAGTCGACAGTTGAACAATGCTGAGAAGAATTATACCACAACAGAAAGAGAAGGTTTGTCCATGATATATGCAGTGAAAAAGTTTCGCCATTACCTTTTGGCAAACAAATTCATATTTTTTGTGGACCATCAAGCACTGTTATATTTGGTCAATAAGCCTTGTGCAACTGGAAGGATTGTGAGGTGGTTTATCATCCTTCTTGAGTTTGATTTTGAAGTGGCAGTTCGAAAAGGAACAACTCATCTTAGGGCAGATCATTTGTCTCGAATCACCTCTGGCGAAGCTCTTGTGGGTGTGGATGATGATATGTTAGATTCAACACTTTTCCTCGTAGAGACCGCTCCTAAATGGTCTGAACCCATCTTAGAAATTTTGACAAGTGGGCATATACAACTAGCGGGTCCTAATGTGGACCTATGGCGACCATTCAAGTTAATCTCAGGGAGATTTTATCGTCAGGGTAATGATGGAGTGTTGCGGCTTATACCTAACCCTGATCAATATGAGGAGATCTTGGAATGGGCACATGCGGATATTGGTGGAATCCATGCATCAGCTACTACTTGTGTGCGACGTATATCTCAGGATGGGCAATGGTGGCCTACCATGCATGCGGATGCTGAAAAATTTGTTCGTAACTGTGCTTCATGTCAAATTCAACAGCCAATTCATAATGTCACATTACTCCAAATTTCAACTACACCAAGTTGGAGTAAGTATATTGTGGAATATCTTCAGCATGGTCATACTGATCAAAAAATTCCTAGATATCGAAAGCATGCTATTGAAGTTGAAGCGGCCAACTATCTGCTGATAGAGAACCAACTCTACAAGAGGGGCAAGGATGGCAACTTACGCATGTGTGTATGTGAAGCAGACTACTTGAAAATCTTGACTCATGCACATGCAGGTGTTGGGGGTGGACACTTTTCGGGCAATACCACAGCTAAGTTCATTAGGTGGTATGGGCTTTGGTGGCCAACCTTACAAATGGATGCCGAAGAATAAGTGAAACGTTGTGACGATTGTCAAAGGACCAAACCTCCCATCACTAAGGACAATATGCCATTGCGGCCTATGTTAAGCACACGTGCTTTTGCAAAATGGAGTATTGATTTTGTCGGTCCCATTAAACCTCCAGCTCGTCACATGCATGCCGAATATATTATAGTCGCCAACTGACTATTTGACCAAATGGGTAGAGGCAAAGGCTACAGTCAAAAATGATGCTAGAACCACAGCCAAGTTCTTGTATGAGTACGTGTTTACACGCTATGGCTTACCTATTGAGATCGTTAGTGATCAAGGTGTGCACTTTGTGAATGAGATCATAGAGTTTTTGCTTCAAGAATTTATGGTAATTCACAAGCGTTCTGCACCCTATCATCCCCAGACCAATGGACAAGCTGAGAGTACTAACAAGATTCTCTGCACAGCACTCACCAAGATTGTTGAGGGACATAGGACTGATTGGGAGCAAAAGTTTCACTCAGTTCTTTGGGCATATAGGACAGCCTATAAAACATCTGTGGGCACAACCCCATTTGAGCTTGCTTTTGGGCTAGATGCAATTCTTCCCATTGAATTTCTTGTACCTACTCTACGAGTTGCTAAACAATTGGATTGGACTGGTCATGAGCTTTCACAACGCGTTGATGAATTGGAAAAGCTTGATGAGACCCGTTTATTGGCGGTAATGGGGATGTATGCCGAGAAGAGGAGACAGAAGCAATGGTATGATAGAAATGTAACAACTGGCCGATTCAAAAAAGGCTTGTGCTCTTGTACACACTTAAGAAGCATAAGAGAAAGCTTAAGAAATGTGGCCTAGGACCGTTTGTGATTAATGAGCTTACTCCAAGTGGTGCAGTGCATTTAGAGACACTAGAAGGTGAGCAAATGCCTAAATTCATTAATGGAAGTCGTCTCAAGAAATACAATGAACCATTAACTGAAGCCATGCTTCAACAAATGCATGATGCACAAACACGGAAAGAAGCACTTGACCTACTTAAACGTCAGGCTCAAGAAGAGACTAAAGCTAGAGTTGCAAAAGTCAAGGAGCATCGCAAAGCTTCTATGTTGGCCTTACAGTTGATGAATCATATGTCGATCCTTTCAATATTCAAGTGTGCCTTTATCTTCATGAGACTACCTACTTTGTCTCTGCCTTAATTGACTCCGGTGCAGATTATAATGTTCTCTCGTTTGACACATGGATAGCCTTGGGTCAACCAACACTTGTGCACATTCCTATTGACTTACAAAGCTTCTCAGGTGAAGATAACGCTATAGAGGGAAAATGTGTCATTATGATGTCCATTCAGGATCACCAGATGTCAGTTCCATTTTATGTGGCAAGTAAGTCCAAGGCAGTGGTAGAGGCTGTTCTCGGTCGATCATGGTTAAGTGCTACCAATTGCTCATTAGATTGGAAGAATAGACAATACAAATTGCAAATTGATTCTGATTGCATTCTGGGATCTGCTACTCCACGAGCTTTATCATGTATAATGGGTGGTGTTTCTACCTTACACAACCCACTTTCAAAATCTGCTCTGGAAGCTCTAACACAAATGATGTGGATAATCGATGAGTCCTCAAGTGAGGGCCATGGCTGGCATGTTCCAACTACTTTAGTCACTGCTCAAAGAAGGCCAGGCAAGAAGGAATTATCAATTTGGCTACCCAAAGATGCGTACAAACTGGTACCATCTAGCCTAGTTGCTAAGCCTACTAAAAAACACATCTTTTCCAAGCATAAACCTCAGATTATTACTCGTTGGGTCCCAAAGCATGTTCTTAAAGCACAAGGCTATTATGAGGGTGCAACAGCACTTTGGCTTCCCAAATGCCATGGTTTGCTAGGGGTAAAACAGTGTATCAATAAGATTCCAAAAGCCACCTTCGGTTTTCCATATCAGTGGGTGCAAAAGAAATCAACACAACCTCTTCAAGATAGGATAGGTGGCTGTGATAGCACCTACAAATCTCCTTGTGTTGACCTTCCCAAAACAAGTATTGAATCACCAGTTGCCCCAATTTCTCCCTGTTACATAATTCCACCATCAACTTGTGTACCTAAGACAAATCCAACTTCACATGAGTCTCCTTTGAGCATAGACTCTAGCACTTCAATGCCTAAATCCTCTTATCTTGCTCAAATTCCTCGACAATTGCTAACCTTCCCACCTCTTAAGAAGGACATACCCAAAACCAAAGATAAGGCATTAACACTACAATTGAAGCTCTTTGGTGGATCAATGTTTGAATAGTGTGGTTCCTTATGCCTTTAGAGGATTGTGTTCTTTTTGAGATGATCTTATCTAAAATGTTTTTGATTGGGATTGTAATGATGGATATGAGTGTTCTAAATTTCATTGTTCTACGCCCACATACCTCCTGATGGATACTTGGCGCGATGCATGTCCACCATGCATTGATCCTGATAGTACTCGACCTGATCATCGCGGGGGTTATAGTGCTCCTCCTTTTCAAACTCATTCTAGGTACTTCTATGCTCCCTTAGATGAAAATTGTTGTGGGCATCACTTTGTCATGTTATTATATCAACAGCATCACCCATTTCCACATTGTTAAGAGTGTGCACGACTCGTATTAGGAGAAGCTTCACACATTTGTTGGATATGCCGCTCTTACTTTAGACGATATGGCACGGGCTTAATGAAACAAATTGTGGGAATTACACCCCAACGCCATAATCTTCTTAATGTGAGAATACCAGAGAGAGGACCAAATCAACGTAGATTACCTGAGGAGGTTCAAGCACAACAATGGAGGGATACATGCTTAAATGACTTGTAACCACCTATCTTGCAAGCCCTCCTTGCAAGCCCTCCTTCCCCCAGCCACATCATGTCAATTTTGGATCAATATGAGTACCTATATTGTGCAGTTCCAAAATCGAAATTGTCTGCTGAACCTTCCCATAGAACCAATGCCATATTTTAGCGAGGAAGCACTCCTTCATCTACCACCTTCTCTAGAGGCCGGTTTTTGTGAAGGGTTGTCCCTGCATCCTGAAGAAATTGATACCATCTTTCCAGTAGACATAGACACGGATCTACCACCAGCACAAGGATAAGCTCAGCGACTCCACAATAAGATCAACAAGCCAGGGCACTTTTCTCCCACTGGGTTTTTTTCCCTCGGCTATTAACTTTTAGATACATTGTTTGCATGTTCACACACAGTTGGCTGGTTTAAGTTTTAGATTAGTTGTTAAAATGTGGTGAGTAATTTCTAGATTCTTAGAGAACTTAGTAGAAGGTAATTCTATTTGAAGACAGTGAAGGATATATACCAACGGAGTATGCCAAGTTCTTATGCTTTCGAAGTATATTAGTTATCCCTAGTGGTAGCTACCTCTTAGGTATGGGCTAGGTGCTAGGATTAATTTAAAAAAAATTTATGAAAAAATATGCCCTAAAAAATATATACAAGTGAATCGAGACATGACGTGTCTACAGCCATGTGGAATGCTTGGTAGGACCTCGGGTTGTCTTAGCACCTTGGGGCCGATGCCTTGGTTTCCATGGGGTGAACACTGACGTCTAAAGATTTAGAAAAAAGACCTTCAAGGAATCTATCGCCTTGATAGATGTTGGTAGGACTCTGGGGTACATTATGGGCCCTTGAGACCAATGCCCTCATCTTCATGGGGTACTCCTTATGTCAAAAAAAGAAAAGGGTCTGTCGCCCTTGAGATACTTAGCGGCCTTTAGATTCTCTTGGCGGAGGTCTCTTGGCCATTGCTTGGGTCTCATTAGGATGGAACCTTCATCTTTATCATCTTTTATACACACACCAAATGAAAAAAAAAAAGGAGGTCCAATCACCCCATTGCTCATATTTAGGAGTAGGTTTGCCACTTAGGAATAACTTAAATACTTGTAGGACATTGAGACTGCGGTCATAACCTGTGGTGTGCAAGCACACTTGCCTTTGCATAGCACTATCTACTACCACTTAGTCTCACTTTGACTAGTCTTTACTCGCCTATTTTAGTACTCTTTAAAACTCTAATCAGCCTTTCACTTGTATGCTCACGTGTGAAATTGTCATTGCTGGTTTTTTTCTTTCCTTTTCTTTTCTTTTTTTCAATAAAAGGCTTTACTTGTATCCATTGTTTTTTTGCAGCTCTTGCTTCTACCGCACTTGAGGACGTGCGCAAAATAGGAAGGGGGGAATGTTGCGTGACGAGTGAAGATCAATGCAAGGATGCAACAAAAAGATACTTAGGGCTCTTGTAAGGAGTTCCAAGTTGTAGATGAGTGTGGGAGTGGGCTTGACAATAATCCCACATGGGAACTTTTGGGAGTTTTAGAGTTTTTGTATAAAAAGTGGCTCATTTGAGAGCTTATGGACACATTGGGCAAACTCATGTTTGAGCTCTCTTGAGACTAGCTCTCCCTCTTCTTCCATAGAGGTGCAAGCTCTTCTCTCTCCCCATCTACATTGTTGTAAGTTCTATTTTTGTTAATTCAATGCAATGAGTTGATATTTGTCTCTCTTCTCATGTCAATTCTCTAGTGTGCATGTTTCTTATTGATAGCTTCAAGGTTTGTGTGCATGCTAGGGAAATGAGTATTTGAGAATGAAGAATGCTTTGATCTTGTGTATGCAATAGCTAAGCTTTCTTCTTGTTTGGATGCATGAATGAGTGGGATGAGGAGTGAGTGAGCAATAGCAAGATTGAGCTTGTGTGTGTGTTAAGTCTATGTCAATGGTAGTAGTATTCCTAGCATTCTCTCCATCAAATGGATAAGCTTTTGTGCACCGGTACGGGTTGAATCCCTAGATCTGAAAGGGATGCAAATCCCATTGGATTGAGCTACATGTGGATCATACTACTCTTGCTACAAGTGAGAGAGTTTTTCGTCTCTCTCCAGATATGGCAACAAATATTTGGGACCATTTAATTGGTAAAAGAGATACAAAGGGTGCAAGGGATGACTTACAAAACATTGGACAACTTCAAAGTGCATGGGAAATTAAAAGTTAGAGTGGTAAAATAGTCCTACCAAAGGCACCATGGGTATTAACCAAGAGGGAGCACAACAAGGTGAAAAGTGTGATCGCCTCTTTTCGTACACCAATGGGAGTAATGCATTCATTGAAGGGTGCCTTCACAAAGACCAAAAAGAAAGGAGAGGAACAATTATATGGCCTCAAGACACATGATTGACACAAGATATTATAGGTATATAAATATTCACTTTTTCATTTTCTCTTTGTGGTACATAATTTGTAAGCTCATATACTAACTTCCATTTTTTTCTATGCATAGTTTATTCTTCCAATTAATATAGTTGGTTGTGGGGACAAGAAGGTGAGAGGCTATTTATAAAATGGGAAGATTGGTGAGGTATGAATCTTCTCTTCAATTCATTAAGTTATATTGCTTATTTGGAATTCTCATGCGCTCACAAGTTATGTATTGATAAATAGTACACATAATTGCTATGTATGTAGGTAAATATCCTTAAAGGAGATAGATCCTACATCCATTGAGATGGCTCATCTCAATGCTATTAAGGCAGTGTGTATAATCAAGGACAACTTCCCTAGAACAATTATCACTAGGCCAATTGCATCTTGTGGTGCATTCAGTTGGATGAAGTGGCGTTGTGTGGTGTTGTTCATGTTCGATGGATGTTTTTCCTTAAAAGGTTCATGAAAACCTTGAAGGACTTTGTGAGACAAAGAGAAAGTCTAGAAGCAAGCATGGCAGAGGGATGGTTGATGCAAGAGTCTCTTGTGCATATCTCAAAACATCTATCTCGCTTTATAGATCCTTCCATGCCACGATTATGGAGAAATGAGGAGGATGACTAACTAATCACTAATGTGCCCCAGGGAAAAGGAAGGCAACGAAGACTGGATGAAGCATTACACCACAAGGTGAATACATTTTGCACTCTAAATAGTTTCATCATGGAGAAGTGGATTGGAAGATACAAGGATGCAATCAATAGACAAAAGGATGAGAGAAGAGATTTCAAAAGAGCAAATAGACGCTTTCCATTCCTGCCACCTAGCTTGGAACCTCTACCAAATGTGATCAATATAGAATGGCTTAGTATGGCAATATCAATGGCATCGCAAAATGGAGAGATGATCACAAGAGAAGAGCACGAGTATGCAAGAGGATGTGACCCTCAAGTAAGTACATTCTTCATCTCTATCTCATGTATATACCTTGTTTAATGCACTATATATACTAAATGTCATGCTTTCATTTAATGTTAGTACAAACTATCTAATGCAATATGGTTAGAGGGAAGGCACTTTTGCACGGAGTGTGTGGATTCTAAAAGAAACACATTTGATTGTGGTGTGATGGAAACTTTTGAGCAAGAAAGTCAAGCCAGTAGATATGATACCAATGTCACAATCTTGAGTATTGTGGAACTATTCAGGATATTCTTGAGGTTGGATTTAGAGCATTTAGTCTATTCATATTTGATATCAAATGGTTCAAGATGATATATAGAGGTGCTCAAGAACCGTGAAGAGACATCCAAATGGGTTCTTCCAAATTGATTCCACCAAGTTTTAGAATGATGAGAAAGATACCTTTGTACTACCTGAACATTGTCAACAATAGGTTCGTAACCCAACCAATCCCAAATTAAGTCTTAATGTAGTATAATAAAAGTGTGACCCCTTTGCTTTGTGATATTAGGTTGTGTTTCATGCCGATTGTGAGGTGAAAAAAAGAAAGAAAAGCCTGCCTCTATAGCCCTTCCACCTCGCAAACTTGGAATACACACATGAACGGGGGCGCCACCGGCCACCGGCTGGAACACTCTCTCAACATTTGCCACCCACCCACACCATAGACAGCTCAGAACCATGAAGGACAGATGATCATTCAACAAAAAACATATACAACATCAACCATGTACAAACTCAGCAAATACACCAAAGACCAGGACTCTGGCCAGGATTTACTGCCAAGGGAATACACCCTTGCGTCTGACGACCAAGCCTCTGTCTTCCGGTCCCTGTAATCTCTAGAGGGCGCCCACACCAGCAACCCTTCTTCACTTTCTCTGTAGCCCGGCTACTCTCTGTCTGCTGCTACCTGCCAATTGTCGTAGGCGAGCCCCACTGTCTCCAGCCCACACATCAGCACCACTTCTGCCAACACACAAAACCCAAGGCTCCCTCTCTGGTCAGCATCCACGCACTGCCTGCAATCACCGCCCACACAAGACCAGCTACTCTCACCAGAAGGCGCCCACACCAGCTAACCTTCAACTCAGCAGCTCCCACTCTCTGTATGTCGTGACCAGCAGCTTCACCAACCACCAGAGCCTCGCACAATCTTCAACACCACGACCCACTGCTCACCGCAGCAGCATCACCATATATCTAGCCCAAGCCACAATCAACAGTCCCTTCCTAAAAAACAGCCCTCTCTGCAGCTCCAATCACCAGGCTCTCTCTCTCTTTGCCTCTGGCTTTTTTCAGCTACCAAATCGGCCTCTCACACTCTCACTGTCCAGCGACCTCACACTAGGCGACTACCACCTCTGCAGCCACAGTCCTCCGACTAGCTGTGCTCCTATGTGTTCCACGCTCACCTGCAGCTTATCTTTGCTGCCATCACCTTTCCACAGTCGGCTTCTTTGGCCTCCACTTGCAGCGCCTCTTCGCACCAACACCTACGCCGGCCTTCACACAACAAGGCGGCTACTTCTTTGTCTCCAGCAGCTGCACGGTCCCGACTCCTCTTACACGGAGGCCCCCTCTGTTGCACTGGCAGCCAGTTTTTCCAATCGACTAGCAGCCCAACTTCTCAGTCGTGAGCCCGACTGTCCTCCACGCCAGCTTCTTGCGCTCCTCTCTACCCACACCAACGTGCTTTTCTTGCGACTCCCTTGGGCGACTGGCTTGGCAACTTCTCTTCACGACCTCTGCGACCACCTCTGGCGACTTCTCGACTTGGCTGCGACTCGCTTCTTGGCGACCCTCTCACACTCTCTACAGAACACTCTTGCAGCCCTCCTCTCTGCAGCACTTCGGTCACACTCCCAGCGGCCCCAGCTCGCCTCTCCCCAGGCGTCTCTGTTTTCCTGCAAGGCCTCTGCACTCTCCTACGCCGGCCTTCACACAACAAGGCGGCTTCCACAGAGCCTCTCAAGCTTTTTCCTCTCTCTCTCTCTCTGCCCAGCTCTGCTCTTCTACAATAGGCCTCCCCTTCCTTTTTTCAGAGCGCCCGTCAGCTCTCCACCACCTTCTCGAAGCAAGCTGGCCGCCACCTTGCTATTCCATGTGGCCTTTTACAAATTGGCCATGTGGATTATTATTTTATTTTATTTTTAAAAAGCCTCCAACCACATAATTATGGCCACACTAATGCCAAAAGACTCTCCTTCTCCTTTCTTTTCCAGGAAATACGGTGCCCACACAGCTTCCAAATAAATGCGAGAGGTACCCACAACCCCATGATCAGCATCATCATCATACTAAATCCGTCACTTTTCAGTCTCGATGCTCTGCTTTTAGCAACCACCTGCACACCATATGTTGCAATAAAACTCCCAGATCTCCAGCGTCTGCTCCGGAAAACAAAACACGTGCATATTCTAGCTTTCAACAAAACCACTCGGCCTGTACACTTGCCAGGGCATTCAGGGCAAATTTTATTCACACGCCACACGCACCATATGTACACTGATCAAAAACACCTTTCAGATTTTAGCCTGACACCGATCAAATTGATCCAAAGTGGTGGTATGTTATACAAGTTTCCCCTCATTCAAAACATATCTTTCAAGATCAAGATGTGGAGGCTGAATCTCTGGATAGTACTACCTCAAATCGGCTCATTAGAAGAAGATGATGAAGAAAACATTTTGGATGGGGCCAATAAAGAGCATGAGGAAAATCAATCAGAAGAAGATGATGAGTCACCTATCAATCATGAGATAATGCTTCATTAAATCATGATAGTGATATTGATATTGATATAGAATCCATCTTTTCATTGAGCTTCCATTAGATATAGACATTGATGAAGCAACACATATGGATATATTACCAGATAGGATAGATTCATGATCTTGACATTTTTTTGCTTCTCAAAAATTTTCAACTATCTTTTTTTTTGTTCAAAACATGGCTCCAAGGGTTTTAATAGATGATTTTTTAAAACCATATATCATTGTGTGCATGTGACATGTATTTTCAGAATTCAACATCCAACAACTCTCTAGAATTTCATGCAGTGAAAATAGCAACGTAATTTCGCTGCTATCTTCTCTGTTCAGCAACGAAATCATAGTATAATAGCAGCGAAATTTCGTTGCTATAAACGTTGTGGAGGAGCAATGAAATTGCTGCTAGGAGTGCTGCTTAGTAGGAAATTTCACTACAGAGTAGCGAACGGAATCCCCAACATCCCAACAAAAAAAGCACTATTGGAACGCTGCTAGAAAACGCTATTGTGCCCCCTACATGTTGTAGTGCATCACTATTAAGTAGCACCATACCTCCACTATCGTTGGTAAGATCTTGTCAATAAATAAGCCCCATCAAAATAAAGAACACATGCAAATAATTATAAGAAGCCTCTTGAAGTCATCATGGGAAAGAAACCACCTCCTTCTCACTCTCATATTCCTTCCTTGCTAAGATATCAACAAGGGTTAACATGTGTAGATTCTTCTACCAAGAATGAGAAATCATACTCTTAAAGTTCCATCAACCACTTAACAAACTTTCCCAATAGAGTCATCTTTCTCACACTAAATAAGACATAGTGGCCAAAGCTAAAACTATAAAGTGCACTGCAAAGAGAAGAACTAAACCAGACGTTTCCATATCTGTATACTTCATCTCCATAGGAAGCATGACATGCCCAATGTAGTAAATTGGCCACATAAAACCTTTTTAACATTTTTTAATAGAATAGTCCCCAAAGCCTCTTTGCCAACATTCAAAGACACATATAACTCCTCATCCCAATTAGGATATCCCGATTAGGAGGCATAAGGATAGGAGCCTCCACAATAGCCTCCTTCGTGGCCTTAAATACAGCTTGATGTGCATTGGTCCAAGCATAAGCACGTGGTTGTAGAGAAGTTGTGCAATATCCTCAAAGAAACATGTATATTACTTAAGTTTCTTAATGAAATTCAATAATGTGCAAGCCGATTCGAGAATAGGTAGAGAAATAATATCCTCCACCTTCTCAGGATCCATAGCAATAACATTGAATAAAACCATATGGACAAGAAAACGAATCTTGGTTTTGGGAATATGAAACTTGGAAGGGTTAAGAGATCCTTGATCCTTATCAAGACTCTCAAAAGATTGACAAAACTTCTCAAGGTGCCAAAACCTAGAGGAATAGAGGTAAAAATCATCCAAATAGACATGAAGAAACATACCAAGATATGGCTCAAAGACCACATTTATAAAGCATTGAAAGGTCTTCTTGATGCATTCATCAATCCAAAAGGCATCACATAATAAGCAGAGCATCCTCATGGTATGATGAAAGTGGTCTTCAATTGGTCCTCCTTAAATACCCATCACATACCATATACATCTCATAATCCAATATCATCTTGGAAAGGAGGAGGATGATGATATCTTTTGGTGAAAATATTAAGAGGTCAAAAGTCAACACATATATGACACTTTCCTCCCTTCTTTGGAGACACCACCATAGGTGAAACCCATTCCAAATTCTCCATGAGAAAGGTAAAGACCTCTTTCAAAAGTTGATTAGTCTTTTTCTTCAAGGCATCATGTTGTACAATCCCCCCAATCTTCGAAGTCATTGTATCATTAGCTTTGCCTTGAGCTTTAAGTTTACCTTATGCTCAATCATAGTCACTCATCTCATCAAAGACCTATGTACTCCGTAGCAAAGACTTGAGGAAAACCATGAAGAATATCAAGGTAATCCTCCTTCTCTTCCTCCATCAAAGAGGGTCTAAGAATATTTGCATTGTTAGTCCTCCTTGCATGTGTCTGCATGGTATCTCTATCCAAAACACCAAGATGAACCCCAGAAACATCCATAAATTCTTGTTACATGGTGGTGAATCATCATAAGAAGAGTTTATAGCATTGGTGTCATAGTCTCCACCATCATAGGAGGTCTCTTCCTCCAACTCTTGAGCTTCCCCACTTTGAATTTTGTAACTTATTTGATGGTCACCATGTTGCATGGGAAAATATATTATCCTCTACTTTGGGTCACGTTCACTTGTAGACATCCAAGGCCTTCCCAATCAATATAAGAGGGTAGGCTGCTTCGTAGAAATAACATGAAAATGTAAAGGAACTTGCACACCACAAATATCAATGTTGAGCTTATTAATGACCCCAAGAGCTCACACACAGGAATTATCCAACTAGATACAAAAGGGAGAAGCTTCATGGCATGAAGCCCAATGTTTTTCATGGTATCTTGACTCATGACGTTCAAGGCCACTCCTCCATTATTGTAGGCTTCATGAATGATTAAGCTCTGAATAATCACATCAATCACTCAAATATCATCATGCAAATGGATTGTAACATCACTTGCCTCTTTATGAACTCCCTTCTTACACTATCGCTTGGATGACCTTGTGCTAATATCTCGTGACCATAGTTCCCTCATACTTGGACTAATAGATAAAATCTATGGAAGAGTCATGTCCACCTTGAGTATCCATAGATCCTCCATTAATTCATAGGCCTTAATGTCATAGTAGCCAAGCTCAAAATCACCCTCCTATCTAACCTTCCTTCTTGAGCTCTTTTCTTGCATCTCAGTGCCGCATGATAAGTCTCATCCTCTTCCATGTTTTCCTCCACTTAAGTGCAAGTTCTCCACCTCGACTTGTTTCTTTCTCCTTAGCATATTTTCCCAACACATTATCTCCTAACATAGAAGATGTATTGGCCTCAAGAGCCTTAGATAATTACAACTCACATGGCCATGTTCTCAGCTATGAAAACACTCCACTTGGGCTCCCCCCTCTTCTCTAGGTTGGGATTTTCTTGGTCATTGTTGCTACAATAACTGAACTCAAAGGTTATCAAAATCATTATATCAAACAATCCGCAGACCTCTCACCTTGAGGAGCACCAAAACCAACCATTTGTGTAGGACCCGGTTTCAAAGATGGTGCAGGTTACAAAGCCAACCAAGACCATATTACAGAGTTTGGTAAACTCCCAATTCCCATTTTGTAAGATCAAAAAATGGGGCCTATGGTAAATCCTTTTAATATTTTGTCAAAACCCCCTCATCTGACATATCAAGCTTTTGAAGAGTAGGTTCTAAATCCACTTTCTTTAACTTTGGAATTGGTATACTCAAGATACACCACAAGGTAGATTTAAAAGAAAATTCCCAAAGTAATGGGATTTTCTGGAACTCCCTAATATGGTCTTAACCACATCTTTGTCTCTTTCTCCTTGGCAATTGCATCTTAAAGAGTGGTCAACCTTTTTCCTCAAACCTTTCTTTGTAATATGGTATATCCAAAGCATCAATATAGTAATTTAGCTTCACAAATGTAGCTTTAGACTAGGAGCAATGGATTAGGCTATCGCTTATTGTCCTTAAGCCAGTGTTGCTCACTCAAAATGAGAATATTTACAATTATACTTTGCCATGGACTTGTGCACAAATTCTATAGGTGCTTTTGAAAAAATTTCAATTTCCACCCACAACTCTATAGGGCTCCCAACTTACCCAAATCTATAGGGCTCCCAAATCTATAGGGCTCCCAACTCTATAGGGCTCCCAACTTACCCAAATCTCATACAGAAAGCCTATACCAATTTATCCAATTTTAACCAATGGCTTAGGGCAAAGAAAAGCACCAATATTGAGCATCATCCTCAAGCTAAAACTCAAAGTTTTATATGCATTCTTGAAAAATCTATTTGTCTTTGGATACTCATATGCATATAATTTTCAAGAAACGTATCAATAAATAAAGGGATAAAACCTATTACCATCCATATTGGAAAAGAGATAGAGAAATCACTAGAAATTGATACTAGTCAGTAGTCTACATTGAAGAGAGGCCTCCATAGTCACTGAACCAAAAGTGTAATGCATATGGGGTTCTATGTGAATGCATCACTGATTTATGTTCATGGAAGAATAAAGAGGATATTGCCCCTACTAGTCTACATGTACACCATGGATAATAATGCCTTCTCCTTAAATACTTCCCAAAAGATGATGTAGAGAAGCTCACACGTAATATTATGAAGTGTGCATGAACAAAATGTGATACATTTGAGGATCTATATGAATGCATCAATTTGTGTTCATGGAAACGGTGAGGGGGAAAAACTAGACAAGATGGCCTCCACACCCCAGCCACCTTCTTAACTCACTAAGGGGGGTTACTAGGGGAAGGGCTTCCCTAGCAACCAAGGATAAGGGGGCCACCACCTAGCCAAATGAGGGTGGGCTAGGACACCTACACAAGGACGTGATTATTTATAAAATGAGAACAAATGAGTAATAAAGTAGGACATGACCGCAAATGACATCAACTCTAATACACAACTCAAAACTCTCCCAACCAAAAAAATTCTATGAACACATGAGAGTCATGAAGAGGAAAGGAGTAATCTTATTCAAAAGGATTCCTCATGTACAAAGGTTATCATAGGGAAAAGTGGATGGGAGAGAGTGAGACTAAGGGTGCATAGAATGATAAGAACATTGGCACTAGTAGGTGCAAGGTTTCCATGGTGTTTTCATTCACATCATACTGAACCATTTGATGAATCCATAAGAACAAAAGAGGGTGCAGCTCAATTGGGTGCTTATACTATATGGGAATGTGTGTTTGATGGATGCTCCATAAGATGCAAAGTGAAAAAGAGTAGTGGATTCTTGGTTGTGCTAGGGATTAAATTGGGTATGAGGGATGTGATTTTGGGGTGAGATGGGGGTGGTATTGGGAGTGGGATTTGGTTCTTGAGGGCTACTTTGGGGTGTGCTTATGGGGGGGTGTTAATAAACATGAACCCTCACCATGCATGGCTAGCTTAAACCTAATTACCATGGGGGGGTGTTAATAAACATGAACCCTCACCATGCATGGCTAGCTTAAACCTAATTACCATGATTAAAAAGAAAACCTAATTACCATGATTAAAAAGAAACAGTAATCTTAACGTAATGATGATGAACCCTCACCATGCATGGCTAGCTTAAACCTAATTACCATGGCTAGCTTAAACCTAATTACCATGGCTAGCTTAAACCTAATTACCATGGCTAGCTTAAACCTAATTACCATGGGGGGGTGTTAATAAACATGAACCCTCACTATGCATGGCTAGCTTAAACCTAATTACCATGCATGGCTAGCTTAAACCTAATTACCATGATTAAAAAGAAACACTAATCTTAACATAATGATGATGAAAATAGTATGCTAAACTAAGCTTAAGACTAGCAACAAGTGATTCATAAGGTTCTTTGTCAATACTTTTTAACAATACGGCAATAGATTTATCTTCCTCAATGACTTTCTTTAATGCACTAAGTTGATGTTTTGATACCTTTGAATTTACTAATGTGTTGTGCCATGGTCTCGGTCTCCTTCTTGTTGAGCTTGTAAAACTGCATAAGAAGGTTAACCTTTGAGCTCTTTGAGAGTTGCTTTTTGATAGCTTTGAATTTACTGATGTGTTTTGCCATGGTCTCAGTCTCCTTCTTGTCGAGCTTGTAAAATTTCATGAGAGAAGGTTGATCTTTGAGCTCTTTGAGTTGGTGCCAAAAATCTTGTTGAGTTCCTACCATTCCAAATTGTCATCCTTGATGCCATCAATGTGACTAATCACCTCATCAAGATTTTGAGCAATAAAGCCCAACGTTTTTTTGTTTTGAAGTGGCTCAACCTACACTTATTCATCCTCAATAAGGTGCCAAATCCCCTTACGCATAAGCAAGTACATAATATTGCTTTGCCATGTGAAAAAACCATCACCCCATTAAATCTTGAAACAAATTCAACACGCTCCATACTGAGAAGGTTTTACTAACAAATTTTTATTTTTCTTTGTTAGCAGTGTTGTCTAATCTCATCTAAATTTGTCATGAGAAGATCAGGAAAGTCTTTGCACGTGATAATGATTCACGGCCAGTGTCTAGTCTTACTACAAGAATTGCAATGAAAAAAAACTCTTCAAGTTTAGTAATGCAAGAGAATGTAACGAATTTTGATGTAAAAAAGAACTTCCCACAGTGAGTTTACACCCCAATTTTCCAAATTTGGACTTGAATTAGACTAATTTTTGCTAACACGACACTAATGATAATGATTAGTGCTTAATTAATATGATTAAGGACAACAGATTTGGTGGCCAAAGTTGAACTTGTATAATGCAACATTGAGAGGGTTTTTTGTATAGAATTATTGCACTAGATGAGGAGAAGTGAATTATGCAAAGAACTAGCTCAAAAACTCATAAAAAAGCCCAAATATGCCCAAAATTAGGCAACCACATTTCTGCTTGTTGTGGTCATGTCTGTGGATTATAAATGGGCCAAACTTCATTTGTAGGGACCTTGCACCATTACTCTAGCCATAAAGGAGCTTGTACCAATTTTGAGCAGGCATAGAGCATTCATAAAAAAAAGCAACCGGGATTCTAGCGCCATTTTCGAACTGTGTAGCGAAGATGCAGCTTATTCCTCTGAGGTATAAAAGCACCCAAGGCAGGGTAATGTGCTTCTAAATTTTAAGAGAAACGGTGGCTTGGTTGAGGAGAAAAAGCTCTTGCAATTTTGGACCACAAATAGAAGAGAAGGATAAGCTTGAGCTTAGTATAATTAGGTGATTGGAGAAATGGTGGCTTGCTTAAGGAGAACAAGCTCTTGCAATTTTGGAACACAAGCAGAAGAGAAGGATAAGCTTAAGCTTAGTGAATAATTAGGTGATTAGTGAAGTAACTTGACTAGTGTGATAAGCTAATAGAGAGGGATGGTGGCTCTGATACCATGTCAATAAACATGAACCCTCACCATGCATGGCTAGCTTAATCCTAATAAGTGAAGTAGCTTGACTAGTGTGATAAGCTAATGGAGAGGGGTGGTGCCTTTGATACCATCTCAATAATCTGTTACTGGATCTCATAGTAGAGCTGACCTGCTGCTCTCAACGGAGAGTCCAGAGTGATACTCTTTTGTGAGAAACAAGTGCTAGACGAATCTCCAACACCCAAATTAGCCATAATAGTCTTCAAGATTAAACCTCTTTAATAGCTTCTATATATATCTAAACTACAACATAACAACAACATCATTACGTTGCATAAATTGAATCCCTAAATAGTAATACAAGGGCCCGTGATGTGAGTAGCATGTCATCAACATATAAAACAATGATAAAAAAAATGTGTCCTTAGTCCTCTTCACATAGAGGGTACTCTCTGTTGGACTATTGCAAAAATCATTTGTAACCAAGTATGCATGAATCTTCTCATACCATGCTCTAGGATCCTGATTAAGGCCATAAAGAGTCTTTTTCAATCTGCATACTTTAGATTCTTCTCCTTTCACACAGCAAAACCAGGAGGCTGCGATACATACATCTCCTCATGTAAACCACCATTCAAGAATGCAATCTTACTGTCCAAATGATGTACATTCTACCCATGATGTGCTGCCAAAGCAATGATACACCTAATGGTAGTCATATGAGATGTGGGTGCAAAGGTCTCATCATAATGCCCTTTTGTTGGACATACCCCTTTGCAACAAGTCTTCCCTTGTAGCAATCAATGCTACCATCTGCTTTGCATTTTAACTTGTAAACCCACTTAGTACCAATGGCCTGAGGTAGATCTGTCAAATACCAAGTGTCATTTTTTAGTATAGAGTTATACTCATCCCTTGCATAGCATGCATCCAATGATCATCATCATGTGCGTCGTCAAAGGAAGCAAGTTCCTTCTCATTACATAAAGTAGAAATGAGAACATGATCCACATAAGAATAATCTACATGATGAGAACTTGCACAAGTTTTTCTAGATAAAGGAGATGCCAACTTTCTATCCCCTCAATGTCTGCACAAGCCATTTTGGCATACACCTAGATTCTTTTATGGCTGCTCTCTCCTCATCCACTACATCCTCAATAATTGCCTCATTAAAAGGCTGATTTGTAGGCTGAATTTTAGGACGTGGTTGAGCCTTCAATTGCTCTACATATGGATGCCCTCCATTAAACAAAGGTAGGAGCGAATGAAACATGTCTTGTAAGCATACATTTTGTTGTTTTTTGCATGAAAGCATGGGTTGAACTAAGTTTTCAACAAAAACAACATCTTTGTTTACCAAAATCCGCTTTGAGGCCGGATGGTATAGTCTATATCCCTTATTTTTTGAACTCTATCCCACAAATATGCATTTAATTGCCTTATCATCAAGCTTATTGCATTGTTGCTTAAGCACAAGAGCATAAGCAAGACAACCAAAAACATGCAAATGAGCCACAGAAGGCTTCCCACTTCATAAAAGGAGTCTAGATTGCAAGACCTTGGTAGGGAATTTGTTCAACACATAGTTTGTGCACATAGTTGCCTCTAACCAAAAACCATGAGGTAAATCTTGGGCTTTCAACATACATCGTGCCATCTCCATGAGAGACCTGTTCTTCCTCTCAGCCACACCATTTTGCTGAGGTGTGTATGTGGTGCTATACATTGATGCCTTATGCCTTTTTCACCCATATATGCATGAAATTCCTTGGACATATACTCCCCCCTCGATCTAAAGGAAGGGTGCCAACACGGCAAAGATTGATGCCTTATGCCTTTTTCACCCATATATGCATGAAATTCCTTGGACATATACTCCCCCCTCGATCTAAAGGAAGGGTGCCAACACGGCAAAGATTCCTCCCGTAGCCATCCACCCCTCAGCTCGTGCCACCTCATCGATTTTTTCAGAGCCTACTCCACTCATCACCACCTCATCTTAGACTTTTCCCTACTCTCCCACAGACGTGAGTTAGTTACTCCAGCCTCTACCACCCTCGTCATCCCCTCCACCACCTTCTCTCTCAGAGCAACACCGCATGTTTGGTCGAGCGTCACCTCCACCATCTTCCCCACCACCCCCCATGTTGGTATCTTTTTGAGTCTCCCTCCAAACAGTTCTGACTACTCCCTCAAACCTAGTGAGGCTCCCTTCTGAGTTCTATCTCATGGCCAACATGTTGATGGAGGCCTCCCATCGGTCTCATACACCAATGCATCTTGCTTGCCTTCAGAAGCGACACCAACCGGCACTTGCATAGGCTGATTTATCTAGCAGAGAGGGCCCCTTAGAAGGCTACAACCCGGGTAGAAGATGCAAAGGAGGCTCATCAGTAGTTGTAGGAGACCATCGCACAGCAGGACGACAAGAGCTCCAGGAGCATCGAGAGGAGTTGTTTGAGCTAATTTATCTCCCATCCTCGATGAGGATGCCATGGCAGCCATTTGGGAGCAGGAGCGCATAAGTCCGAGCACATAAGTCCGAGATGCAGGCGCTCCATATGGAGCATAAAACAAAGCTCACCACTTTACAGGATGCATATGTGAGCACTCTTACAGAGCTCCGTCAATAGCATGAGCTTGAGTTAGCCAATCTCCACCAACAAGCTTCATCCGGAGAGAATGACCTTGCAGAGTTCCAGCGTCTCATCGAGCAGCGTCATTCTTTTGGCCACCCACATCCACCACTAGTCATGCAAGGCTTGGGACCAAGGCCTCGTCCCATACCACTCATGATGGGTTGATTTGGTCTTCAATATTTTTATTTTTTCTATTTGCCTCTGCGGGCATGTATTGGCCATGGCCACATTTCATTTTGTATCTTTGTATGCCTGGACTTCGTGCCGGAAGTTTTTCATGGACGAAGTGGCCAGTGATGATTATGGTTTAGTTGGTTTGTGCTTCTATTGGTGTAAGTGTAACCTTAATTATGCCAGATGCTTTGCTCAGGCAAAGTTGTAATATAGGTAGAGATAGCTTACTAGATGAAGTGGCCTAGGAGCTCAGTTGCATATAGCTTGCTGGATGAAGTTGCCTAGGAGCTTAGTTGCATAAATTTTCTTATTTGCTTATCTCTCCAGTTGGTTTGCCTAGAAAGCTAATTACATGAGGTATGCCAAATGTTGTGCCTGAGGTCTAGCTTGCCAGAGAACCACCTGTTTTTTCTATGGCATTCACTGGGATGGTGAATTGAGTAGTAGTGGGTGACCTATGGACAAGATGTCGGGCCCTCTACACTCCACCAAGAGCAACTCCTCCCACTATCGCCTCTAATCGCTATCACCATCGGTGCCCTCCGACATCTCCGACCCATCAGGTTCTCCAACCACCAGTGGCACTTACAACGTGCATGGCCAACTC
Organism: Cibotium barometz; assembly: GCF_041138505.1. Classification (NCBI taxonomy): domain Eukaryota; kingdom Viridiplantae; phylum Streptophyta; class Polypodiopsida; order Cyatheales; family Cibotiaceae; genus Cibotium; species Cibotium barometz. Next base: position 32,879,616 of record NC_141087.1, on the reverse strand, counting down.
CGATGGTACTCATGGAGGCAACAAACCTCTCCCTTTCCCAAGGCAATGCAAGATTCTCTTTGAGCACCATCTCCCTTTTCTTGAGACGAAAGGTCTTCCCTCTACACAACATGATGAGGGGTTGGGAATTCAAGGAGGAAGAAACCCAAGGAGGAGTTAAGGGGAGCATTCTCTCTTGTAGCACATTGTCTCTTGGATCACAGTCTCTCTTGTATCATTCTTTCTTGCATTTTGGTATACAGTGTTACGCTCTTGTGGTGTTCTCTCTCTCTCTCTCTCTCTCTCTCTCTCTCTCTCTCTCTCTCTCTCTCTCTCTCTCTCTCTCTCTCTCTCTGGTGAGTGAGTGGTTAGTGGTGGGTGTGGTGTAAGTGAGTGGCATGTGGGGATACTACAGTGCTATGAGGTGATCGGAGAGCATGGTAGACAGTGTTGTAAAGCATAGGTCTTGCATGTCTAGCTAGTGAGGTTGACCCATCCTTGGCAGTCATATGTCCCTAAGAGGATCCACGCGCCCTTTCCCCCAACCATAGTTTTTGTGTAGTTATTCCATGAGTTTCCTAATAACGAGGAGAGGTGGAGTCATCCATAGGGCAGAGTGGGGTCTACTACTAGCATCCACACATCCAAAAAATCTTGTGACAATCCTAGCATCACATCTCAGGTAGGATGAGGCTGCACTCTCATGTAAATGCTAAAAACACACTTTGACCCACTTAGCGTGTCTCTCTAAACCACTTTGAATCATGTCGTAATTGATGACCTTGCAAAGTATGTTTCACACATGTGCCTACACCATCATGCTCGCTCTTCCCTTGGCCAATCTTAAAGTAGCTCCAAATCAGTGGGTTTAGTAGATTGCACATGCCACCTATAAATCCAAAAAACAAAACGCTCTTTTTTAGTGTTGTATAAAGATAATATATTTGAGCTTTGGCTATGTAAGGAATCTTAGAAAGTATAAGTACTATCTATAGATCCAATATTACTATCGTGTGGGGACTTAAATTATGCTCCATATCCATCCAGATCCATCATTGTCGCCATGTGACCTCGCGATCTCGTAAAAAATGATCATGAAGATGAAAGAAATGTTGCATAAAATGTGCATAAAATGTGCATCATGTGAGTGATCATCACTAATGTAGAAATGATATTCTCTAATAATCGCGTAGACCTCGAGCATGCTGTCCACTCCATCTATATGTGCCTCTACATGTCGCTAAGTGACAGGGAGGGAAAAACTAGTAGTTAAGTCACTATATTGACTATTTATATGGTTCTAATATTATGAAATTAATGTTAACAATAAAGAATACCTACTCACATAAGCATGATCAAAATTGGTATGATCCTACCACTTGGCAGAATGAGTGTGTTGAATGTATGGGTACACCTTCTCCCTAAATGTTGATGTAAACTGAGAACGAGGTGAATGCTTGTCCACAAGCTGAAACCTCCTAGACTAATCCACCACCTTGGAGCTCATGCACTACATACTCATAACACTGCCACCGCACAAGCTCCTCATCACTTGCATCTAGGTCTACCATCTCTAGCCCTTGCAAGTGATCCACATGATGTGCAGCTACTGTCCACACAAGGGAGGTTATGGTAAAGGGCAACACCCATGCATTCACACAAGAGAGAGTAGGTGAACTCATGAGTATTGCAAGGCAACTTTGTATTCCCATAAAGAGAATAAAACACATCATAAAAAAACTAGAACTCAACATTGTAGCATAAACATGTATCATGTTCTCGTGAGTAACTCACAAACCAAGGCTTACACCTCTCAAATGACCTTTGTCCAATTTTAAGGTCTAGAAATGATGCCACAAACTAGGAATGCAACTCAATTTGGGTCATCTCAAAAAAGCAAGCGTCGGCTCAATGAACACACCTTTGCGACTCTCTTGCGTGCAACGCTCTCTTGGAATCTAGTGAGGCGCGACAATTATTCTCCCAAAACCTTTCTATTAAGGCTCTAGTGGTTTCATCAACTAGGCGATCATGCCTAGCTGCACTACCACTACTCGCCGCGCACAATGCTCTAGCATCGTTGTGGGATCCAAACTTTGCTTCTACTAGAGCCAACTCTAAGTGTGCATGGTGCTATGGAAAGAATGAAAGATGTGGCACTCACCTTGCCCCCCATTTGGGAGCTACTTATAGCTGCACAATAGCCCTTCAAGCAACAAAAGCATGCTCTATTCCTCTTCTTGATAACCGCATAAGATTGACACACACTTGTAAGCACTATCATGCTAGCTCTTCTCTCTCTTTCGAAGATAGCACCCTGCACTCCACCATGTTGGGATGCTCGATTAAAGCATCGAGCAACACCAACTATGATGAAGATGTGAGATCCTTGAAATAGGCTTCAAAGACCACATTGGTATGACGACGCAATGAGGACTTTGATAGCTCTTTCCTATCCACACTTTGGGCACTTCGTGGAGGAGAGGTGGATTCTTATGGAGGAGAAGGGGGGAGAGGGGAGTCTTGTGGAGGAGAAGGGGGGAGAGGGGAGTCTTGTGGAGGAGGAAGGGATGGGCACATATGGAAGAGGAAGTTCATGTGGAGCAAAAGGGCTCATTTGGAATTAGAAGGGGGAGTTCATGTGTGTGGACTATCTAAAATAGGGGATAGGGAAAGAGGAGGGGGAAGGTTGGGCTCGTCAGCAGTTGTTTCACGTTGGCATGCTCTCCACTCCATCTTTCACTCCCATGAGCTATCAAAGTCTAGTCCTATCATGCTTTCAGCTCCTACTACAACTTTCAGAACCCATTCTCAAGGAAGCTACTAGAGAGAGGGCTCAAACTAAGTTGTGAGTTGATGAGATGATCCTAGAGATGTGTTGTTATATAGGAAAAATAACTTATCCACTTGATATTTCATTTTGGTTGGAGATTGCATTCTATCTAAATAGGATTACATTAAGATAAATAGATAAACATATGGATATTATTAGTCTAATTTAAAATATATATATCATGACAATACATTGAGGACTATGATAGCTCTTTCCTATTCACACTTTGGGCACTTTGTGGAGGAGGGGTGGGTTCTTATGGAGGAGAAGGGGGGAGAGGGGAGTCTTATAGGAGGAGGAGGGAGGAGAGGGGAGTCTTATAGGAGGAGGAGGGGGTGGTTCATGTGGAGGAGAAGGGATGGGCACATATGGAAGAGGAAGGGAGGGGGGGCGGTCATGTGGAGCAAAAGGGATGGGCTCATTTGGAACTAGAAGGAGGAGTTCATGTGAAAATAGGGGATAGGGAAAGATGAGGGGGAAGGTTGGGCTTGTCATCTCAGTAGTTATTTCACGTTGGCGTGCTCTCCACTCCATCTTTCACTCATGAGCTATCCTTTTCCTCTCCTCCCCTCAAGAGCCTCTTAGCCGGGGGGGTTGGGATTGGGGGGAGTCTAATCCTATCATGCTTTCAGCTCTTACGACTTTAAGAACCCATTCTCAAGGAAGCTACTAGAGAGAGGGCTCAAACTAAGTTGTGAGTTAATGAGATGATCCTAGAGATATGTTGTTATATAGGAAAAATAACTTATCCACTTAAGATTTCATTTGGGTGTGAGATTGCATTCTATCTAAACAAGATTGCATTAAGATAAATAGATAAACATATGCATATTATTAGTCTAATTTAAAAATATATATCAATTATATAATAAAAACAAGGTACATAAAGCTTCTTAAAAAATAAAATAATTAATTATTTTATTATTTAAAAATTATATATTTATATTAGATAAATATTCTTTTTTCTTACTTAATAATATATATAAAAATATAACTATAATGTAAATGCATATTTTTTTAAATTTATATTCTATTTTTAATTTAAAAATAAAATGTAAAAATTTATTTTTTAATATCGATTTTTAAAATTTCATATTAAAATTTTTTATGCATAAAATAAAATCATGTAGTTAGATTAATAAAATATCATTTTAATACTATATAAATATTCTCAAAATAAGAATGTATGTATGCATGGAGCCATGGGGGAAGGAGGTGATAATGTGGCATTACACATGCCATGTGGCAACTCAAGTGCCACGTGGCACCTTGTGAGCTTACATGGCAATTCCATAAGGGATGCATGGGTTGACATGTAGATGGATGATGTGGACATGTGTATGACATGGCCTCAATTGATGTGGCATCCCATGTCAACATATGTGAGGTGGCATGCAAGGGTGCAAAATGATGTGACATTGATGATGAGGTGGAAAGTCAACTAGGTTGACCAAGCTGCCATGGAGCCATGGGGAAAGGAGGTGATAATGTGGCATTACACATGCCATGTGGCAGCTCAAGTGCCACGTGGCACCTTGTGAGCTTACATGGCAATTCCACAAGGGATGCATGACATGTAGATGGATGATGTGGACATGTGTATGACATGGCCTCAATTGATGTGGCATCCCATGTCAACATATGTGAGGTGGCATGCAAGGGTGCAAAATGATGTGACATTGATGATGAGGTGGAAAGTCAACTAGGTTGACCAAGTTGCCATGGACAGTGGACGTGCCAAGGTGAGGTGGCTTAGTGCTTATATGGATCCTCTCCAAGCTAATGTCAATACAAGTTGGCATGTACATGTAAGATGTGTGCCTACCCCAAGGCCCACACATGGCATCATCTCTAGGCTTTGAATATAACCAACCATAGATTTCCAAAGCTAACTAGGCTTGGTTTTAGACATAAAAGAGGAGAGTGGGCACAACATTGCCATTTTCACTTGTGATGATCGAAAATGAAGCTTCCCTTACTCAATTTGGGTCAATTTTTTTTCCATGGGTTCATGGTAACGAGTACTTCAATCCATATAGTTTTTATCTTTATATGTTTAATTTTATTTTTTTATAATTAAATTAAAAATGAGTTACAAAGCTTCTAACACGCAAAATAAATTTTACAAATGAGATCTATAAAAATCCAACCAGTAGAATTCTAATTTTACCTTAGATCCACAATATCTTAATTGTTCCCCATGCTTTGGTCACTAGATCCATACAAAATTGACCTTGTAATAAGTGGTAGATATGATGGGAGCATAAAATAGTGTTTTTGAAATGGTTTTTTGGGCATTTAAACTTAAATAAAAATATAAAAACACCTTTAAAAATACTCAATAAATCAAGTTAAGCTCTATTTTATGTCAATTAATGATATAAAAAATTTCATGCTCATATGAGTCAAGGTGTAAAAGATATGGGCAATACAAATGCATACAATCCACCTGCCCAAACTCGAGACAAGGCATATGCCCCGATTTTGTACCCACACAAATGGACCCTTAGAAAGCTTGGATTTTCGATCAGATTATATTTTTAGGTCCCCAACTTTGCATGTGATATTTTATTAGAATACCCTAATGCAAAATTCTTAGGCTAATTAGTAGAGATTGGGTATTCTTAGTGGAAAAATGCCTATTTTCAAGCTAAACCGAGCACCACACTGACACAAAACTAGGCACCCTCATCTTGCAACCATTATATTGGAAATATTAATTAGAACAACTATGTTGATTAATTTGTAATTAATTGTGAGAGAAGGCAAGTTTTGGCCAAAAAAATCATTTTTAAAAAACATTTATTGCTCTCAATCTAGAAAACATTATGTTTGTTTGTTTGTTTGTTTGTGTGTGTGTGTGTGTGTGTGTGTGGTGCGTGCACATGTGCATCAAAAGGAAAGACCCCCTTAGAAATCCAAGGCAAGTTCTATAACCTGTTAGTTTTTACATTTACATGGTTACTTGCATAATTTAATTAAACATACTCTTATAAATATGTAAATATATATTTTTCTTTAAGTTTTAATAATCAAGAAACTAAGATGTTTAATCAAATGTATTATAATGGAATGGTTAACCCTTTATGATCAACTATCTTAGCAATTGTAAATATTAAAACTTAAGTCTAATATAAGATCACAAGTATATAATTTTATGAAACAATGATTCTATCAACAAAATTTCATATAAATACTAAGAATATAAAAACATAGTGCCTTTTTCCTTAGTTTTCATGCCCATTACAATCCCAACGTAGTGTTAAATTTATATGGAAAATTTTAAATATCTTTTTTGACTATTCTAATAAGACAATTTGACAAGAATAGACAAGGTGCAAATTTTTATTGATTGATTTGCACATTGTCATGGACCATATTACACATGATTCTTATGACTCAATACATTGTTAGCATTTAAAAAGTGCACACGTTCCATCATGCATCCTTTTCCTTCCAAATAAAGAACTTTCCAAGAAAGACATAAAACATGTCATTCGTCTTGAAATCTATATAGCATCTACTAGCTAGTAATTAACTCAAAAAGTTAGAATAAAATTTTCATAAATTTAGCATACACTTAAAGGAAAACTCTGAAAGTTAATTTAAGATGAAACACCCCACTTGCTTTGAGTAGCTATGTGTGATTCATAATCCATTAATAGATGATACACCAATATGTTGAGACTAAATGCACTTTATTATTAATGATTTTGAGTCTATAAGCATTATCAATGATGGCTTGGATCATCCTCAATTAAAAATAATAAATGACCATCGAGATCTTGGGATGTTCAAAATTCAAATGAACTGTATTCAACTTCGTTTTTGAAATAAAAATGCACAATCTTTAATAGTAGTGAGCACTTCATACATGGGTGGGAATAAAGAAATGAGCCTCCTTTTTTAAAAAAAATTAGTTTTGTTTTTAATAGTATTTTGATAAATTAAGTCACAATACAAGGATCATGTAAGATCATACTACATGACATGTGTACCATGCGTGTTGAAGTTTCCATAAAACCCAAAAAGTAAAATATTTTTAAGGCCACTCTAAATTTTAAAGCCATTCTTTTGGAGGGCACATAATGCTCATTTCACCCTACATGCAACACTACATACATCACTACATGTAACACTAATAATGTGAAAAAATCACACTAGTATAATATTCACAAAAAGTATGTGTATGAAAGAGGGGTAAGTGGAGAATGGAGTATGCTCAAAAGAAAAGATATGTGAAGTCTTGAAAGGAGGTGAATTAATTAAAACTGGCTCAAAGTACAGTGATCGAAAGCACTTAACAAAGGTATAGAGAAAGAAAATCTTTAATTTGAATAAAGAGAAACAACATATGTTCCTCTTTTTCTTAAAGTCACACAAGTAATGGGCATTGTTAGCATGCTTGAAATCAAAGATTGAGAAGCATATAATTATTAGAAAAAGATAAAGATTGGGAAGAGAAATGTGGTGTGATTGTAGCATCATAAGGTGTGAGAGGGGTAAGAGGGGTAAGTGGAGAATGGAGTATGCTCAAAAGAAGAGATATGTGAAGTCTTGAAAGGAGGTGAATTAAGTAAAACTGGCTCAAAGTACAGTGATCGAAAGCACTTAACAAAGGTATAGAGAAAGAAAATCTTTAATTTGAATAAAGAGAAACAACATGTCTTCCTCTTTTTCTTAAAGTCACACAAGTAATGGGCATTGTTAGCATGCTTGAAATCAAAGATTGAGAAGCATATAATTATTAGAAAAAGATAAAGATTGGGAAGAGAAATGTGGTGTGATTGTAGCATCATAAGGTGTGAGAGGATAGCGCCACTTGGAGAAATTTATAAACTAGTAAATGCATTACAAGAGGCTTGCTTTATTTTAGGCAGAAGAGGGATGTGACTACGGCGGAGAGAGATCACAGAGCTTGAGAGAGAGAGAGAGAGAGAGAGAGAGAGAGAGAGAGAGAGAGAGAGAGAGAGAGAGAGAGAGAGAGAGAGAGAGAGAGAGGGGGGGAGCCAAAATAGCCAATTTCAATAAAGTCGTTTTTTAAAAGATTAAAAAGGAGAAAACATTGATGGAAACTATTTTTGGTCCTATCTAGTGCAAGACTATGTGAGGGGTTGGACAACCTTGGGTGAAGCACTTAGGGCTAAGATCAATCTTGCTACTATTTATTTTTGAGTTTCTCTTTTTCTTTACGAATATATTAAATGTAGCATTAGTTATGTATTAGCTTTAAAATTGTTTATAGGTATTAAATAATTGCTTTTTAAAGCTGGTGGACCATGGTGTCATTCTTTATAGCCTTTGTTCGGTTTTTTTGTATGCATGCTTTGAATGCTTACATGATTTTTTTTAGTGTGTGGGGTGGTGGACCCTAGTGGCCCTTCTTTTCAACATGGCAACCAACTTCTAATTTTTTTGGGGGAATGGTGTTGTTGGACTATTGGTGGTGCAATTTGTGAGGGGTAATGATTGCCAAGTTTGCTTGGATTGCACATGAGGCATTCTTTTTCCATCATGAAGTTATTGGAGATTTGTGAAGGCTTTTAATCCCTATTCTTGTGCAAATTGAAATATATACTATTTCTCACACAGTAATGAAATCATTGTGGATTTGCTAGAGGTACTTAATAACTCGCATTATGTTGTGCTTAATGATTATACCCCCTAATTTTGACATGTATCCAAAAGGAGGGTAGAAATGCAGAGGTCGTAATTATGAGTAGAAGTGGTAAAGCAGATGAACTAATAGAAGAGGTTAGAGAAGGAAAAAGGGAGTTAAATCTATAGGACACTAATTGCAAAAGGCAATTTACAACTTGTTATTTTGGTTAAGGCCTAGCAAGGCCCTAACAAAAAAGAATGATTATGTCCATCTTTAGAAAGAGGAGGCTAGTATGGGGTAAAGAATAGGGTTGGTAATATGATTTTCCCTGGTCTCACATGCATCTTTAGAAAGAAGAGGTTGGTATGGGGTAAAGAATAGGGTTGGTAATATGATTTTCCCCGCTCTCACAGGTGGCCAAGACGGCCACTCACCCAGATCTCCTAGATGTCACATAGGTGTCTCCTAAGATTTCCCATTCACCCCTCAAAGGTGGCCAAGATGACCACGCCGAGTGTAACTATCCTTAGGAGTGACACAAAGCTGTTACTCCTAAGGTGGCTACTCTTAGGGGTGGAGAACGGGCATGGGAATGTAGTTGAGATGTGTTTTCTTAGGATGCTTCTACTTCTGATTCTCTCTCTTTACCTACAAGCAAGCAAGCTTTGCTTGTGAATTTTGAAAGCGTATGAATCAACGCAAAAGGGATAATACCGAGAAGAGGAATGCAAAAGCTTGTGCAACGAGGCTTGTGCACTACTAGACAAAGAGGTGGCCAACCTGATGCTAGAGTTGGGGAAAGTGTATAAAGAAGTGCATGAAAGTCCACGTGTGATACGTGTCTTCAACGTCCAAGCCCCTCCAAGGACAATGGAGTATCTACCTCATACACAACTCTCAAAAATGGGCGCTCTTATCTTGCCCCTTCCCTCGTTGTTTCCTTGGCAATTCACTTCTTGATCTTTTCCTTGGCAATTCACCTCTTGATCTTTTCAATTCCTACCTCTAGTATTGTATGAAGCTGCCCAGGCTAGCACAGATCTGAAGCTATGGAAGAGGTTGGATTCTCCCTTCTTGAAGAGCCTCTTCTTCATGAGGCCATTCTCGAGGCTCACGAGGAGGCTGCCCTCGACTGTTGGGGGAGGCCCGCCCGCAATGGCAGCTCTCTTGGCGGCTGGAAAGCAGCCTTGTTCTTACTAGGTAATTATGCATAAACTCCCTTGTTAATCCGGATTCTTGCTAATTTAATGGCAAATTTCCTCTCAAGGCTTGTTAAATCATTACATAAGTTCTCCTTGTTCGCCCACTCCTTGCTAATTTGTTGGCTAAAAGCAAATTAACCTTGTTGAATCATTAGATGTACTCCATACTTAATCCACTCCTTGTTAATCCATTGATTGTTTCTGGCAAGCTTTCCTCTTGATGGCCATTTCCTTGTTAATCATTAGATGTACTCCATACTATAAACCCTTGTTAATTGACTGCAGGTGCAAATGCTCTCCAGTCTCTGGCCATTTCCGGGTGCACGGTGAACTTGGTCATCTTTTTGGTGAGGGTGTTGCAGCAGGACAACGCCTCAGCTGCCAACGCCATCACCAATTGGATTGGCACCACATTTATCACCTCTTTCATTGGGGGCTCTCTTGGCGATGCCTATTTGGGTCGCCTGTGGACTTCCGTCTTGTGTCAAATCCTCTATGTAGCGGTCAGTCTACTTAATTTTGATGTTATTACTGTCTAATTTGCTCGAGTTTAGCAGCTATTTAGCTCTCTTGTTCACCTCACCTCTTCACTTTCTTGCTTGATTGTTCAGGGGTTGATACTATTCGCCATATCCGGCAGCATGATAGCACGACAGTCTATAGAGCCTTGTATGCATGTGCCCAACTGTGAGCCAACCCCACCCTCTTCTTCTCAAGTCAGCCTCTTCTACATAGCCCTTTACATGATGGGGTTGGGGACTGCCTCATTAGCACCCAATGTAGTGTCCCTGGGAGCTGACCAGTTTGATTCGCCGAAGCAGAAATCGACATTCATTACCCTGCACATGGCATCTGCAAGTGTGGGGATGCTGTTATCAACAAGCGTGATTTCCTATGTGCAGAATGAAGGGCAGTGGGTGATGGGCTTCTGGATCTCTGCATGGGCTGGCATTTTAGGTTCTCTCTTCTTTTTGGCTGGCATGCCAAGTGCTCGGCAATTCAGTTCCGGGAAAAACCCCCTCTTCAGAATTGCTCATGTGGTGCTGGCAGCTGCTTGCAATCGGGAAGCTAAGATCCCTCCAAAGAATCTCACCATGGATACTGATCCCTCACATAAGACACCAAGGGTTGGCATCCAAAGAACCCCTAGCCTGAGGTAAATAATGCTTTTCTCTTTCTAGCTTTTTGCTTCGATCAAGTAATGCAGCATGTGAAAAAACCACGTCTGATTTGCATAGCTCTCAGTCACATGCTAATGACTGCCCATCCAAAGGTATGGTTAAATCACATGGGAGGTCCCGAGTGGTATTTTGGCTGCTTTGCGACCACAAGCTGTAATGCCTTCAGGCAGAAAGACCAAGAAACCTTGCGACTATGGAAGGATCTATCATGGAAGAAAAGAAACCTCATGGTATTGGGGCCTTTATATGGTATGATCAAACCACATTATTATGGCATGACTTGCAAGAGGGGACTTGCAAGAGGGATGCCATAGAAATTAGCTGGAAGATGATGTCTGGGCTCTTATGTATCTCCATGTCCTTTTGGATATGTCATAATGTTGCTGCTCTAAGCATGGTGATTGGCCATGGGGGCCTGCGTATCATATGAAATGGCATGAGATGGAAAGCTGGGCTTTTCTGTGGATCACTAGACTCAGCAACAAAGGCATGAAAGCTTGAAGTTTAGCCTTTCAAAAGTGGTTGGATAATGCGAGTTACACAGAGCGAAGAAACAATGTAGAAGTTTGCGTAGAAACGCAGAATCATGTGGGGCCTAATTTCTTGCTTTGTGGGCTTTGCAGGTGGTTGGATAAAGCAGCAGCAACGGGGATAAGTGAGGGAGCAAGAGGTGGGCAAGAATGGAGCAGCCTTTGCACAGTTGAACAAGTGGAAGAGGTGAAGAGTGTATGCCGGCTGGTGCCCTTCTGGCTGTGTGGCATCTTGGTGTCCTCAGTGATGGCACAGAAGGGCACTCTCTTTGTGCTGCAAGGAACCACCATGGACAACAAGGTGGTGGGCACCCTCCTGTTCCCACCTTCCTCCATGGGCTTGTTCAGCCTCACAACTGTGGTGCTGGGTGCCCCCCTCTACTCATTGGTGATCGTGCCATGGATCCTGCGCTGCAGAAAGCACAGAAAAGAAGTGTCTTCAATAGAGAGGATGGGAGCAGGCCTTGTGATAGCCATAGCTTCGATCTTTGTAGCTGCCATTGTAGAATCTCAAAGGCTGAGGATCGCCCACCAGAGGACGGAGACAAGGTTTGCTGATGGCAAGGCTTTAAGCGAGCAGGTGCCCATGAGCATTTTTTGGCTCATCCCTCAGTACATCCTCGAGGGATTGACGACTGTTTTCTTTGCATGCGGGCACATGGATTTCAACTATTCTTACTCCCCCCCAGACATGCGAAGCCTGGCCACAGCCATATCCCTCTCTGGCTTCGCCCTAGGTAACTACCTCAGCTCCTTCATCGTGCAAATCGTCACCACTTCCACTACATGGATACCCAAGAACTTGAATGAAGGCCACCTTGATTACTTCTATTGGCTTCTAGGTGGCATTCTCTTGTTTACCTTTGCCCTCTTTGTGGCCTTCTCCAAGTGGCTCAGTAGACAAACCCTCCCTTTCCATGAGAAGGTGAATTTATGTGTGGACAAGCATGCTCATGATGAAGAGAATCTGGGTAGTGGGATTAATCACTTGATGAAAAAAGCTCCAAGCAATATATAGGCCAAAACTCAACAATGCCTCGTCCAACTACATGTGATAGATTTTATAGCTAGATTTGGGGTACCAAGACATCATTCCCTAGCCAACCCTATTGTAAATATGTTCTTAGATTATGGGCAAGGCATTGATTGATTTTCCAGCTCCATTTGGAGTACTAAGGCATTATTGCCAACATTATTGTAAATATTATCTCACTTTCTATGAATAGATACATAGATAGTGGTCACAAGGACTTGTTTGGTTCCCACTACCAAGATCCAATCTCCATATATATCCTAGACCCCAAAAGAAGCCATATATTGCTAGACCAAACAAAGCTCTAAAATCATTTAAGGAGTTACATCGACATAAATACAAACCATATTTCATTCAATCGGACATGCCATAAGGTTTTTAGAATGCTTTGGAAAGGAAACATGTGAGTGCGTGCATAAGGGTGCGTGTGCATGCGTGCGTGCATAAGGGTGCGTGTGTGTGCACGCGTGCATAAGAGTGGGTGTGTGTATGTGAGGCAATATCTTGATTTGAGTGAATGTGCATAGGGTTGATGAGAGTAAAGGAGTAACATTGCTCCATGGGAGGGGGTGCATTGATTTGAGAGAGCGTGCATTAACTATGAAGAGGGTTGATGAGAATAAAGGAGAAAATTTGTTGACGGATGAAATCCATGGTTAATTGTTTCTTTTGAAGATTTTCTTTTGAAAGTAAGTCTACTTATTGCTTGACTAACTTATACCATGATTAACAGAGATCTCCATTTGTCTACGTTATCATAAATTTCATATTTAGGACATTTGAATACCTCACATACAAGACTACGTCACTCAATCACAAGCAAAGTATTTTATGATACACAATGAGTTCTTAATGTACAATTAATGAATTAAACATGAAATGAATTCATCATATTTTTGAAGTTCTTATTTAAATATTAATGAAAATTTCTATGCAACCCATAAGAGAAATTTATGAAAAAAATCCACAAATCGAGAAAAAATCTTCCAATTTGATGGGATGTTGCTTTTAATGATGCGTTTTTTTTATTGCTCCATTATCATTGTTGCATTTTTCTCATGGGATGTGTATGTCTCATCATTGCATCCATCTCTCATCATTTTTGCACATCGAAAGCTGATACCTAGGGTTGGCATTTGGAGCAAAATGTAGGCCTACATCATGTGAATGGGGACAAAGGGCAAGTGACTGGAGCAAAACACACGCAACATTGAAGCTTGTGGATCTACAAAAAATTGGGGCTTTTCTGAAATATGGAAAAAATCATCAAATTAGAGCTCCAACATCCATAAAAGCATATACTCATTTGAGTGTGTAATCTCTCTCCTCTCTCTCTCTCTCTCTCTCTATATATATATATATATCTCTCTCTCTCTCTCTCTCTCTCTCTCTCTCTCTATATATATATATATATATATATATATATATATATATATATATATATCTCTCTCTCTCTCCATAGCTTGAACCTCCATCTCTCTCTTTGCACATGCTCCATCTTAGCACCATGGTGAGAAAGTTTGTAGAGAGAGAGATGGAGGTTCAAGCTGTGGTGAGTGTGTGTGTGTGTGTGTCGCGAGAGAGCGAGAGAGAGAGAGAGAGAATGCTAAAGAAGGATTTCGATAGAAAATGAAAGAGAAAGCAAAAATGTTATAGTACTAATCTTTTCTACTAAATAAAAAAGATTATTTAATATTATGAACTTAATGCTTTGACTTTTTCAAGTGCACCATTGGTCATCTTTTTCACAATATTATACAACCGAAAATATTACCTATTACTACCACAACTTTGATTGTAATGTGTGTAAGCATGTGTGTGCATATTGAGAGAGAAAATGAAGAAGAAGCTCTTTTAACGTCATAGGAACAATCCCAACAGACCAAATATATATATATATATATATATATATATATATATAGAGAGAGAGAGAGAGAGAGAGAGAGAGAGAGAGAGAGATTATTCAAGCATTTGGAATGCGCTTTTACAAAAGATGCAAAATTAAATGGCATCATCTATTATTATTGAGACCTTCATGCTTTTAATTTTCAATGTACCATTTAGTGTCGAGAATGTTAAATAATTTGGTTGAATTTTCTTTTGTGTAAAGCAATAATTATAAGATTGTCCATTCCTTCACTAAAAATAAATTAAAAAAATATCCTTAGCAACTAAAAAATATCACACTGTATAGTGCGTGAGGGTTGTTTAGTACTAATTATGATTATTAATACCAATTTTTAACATTTCCCACTGTATAGTGTGTGCATAATATTTCCAGCATGGATTTCCAAGAATTGTAAACCAAATGCAAGCCTCAATCGCCTAAAGTCCGCGCTTGTCTTTTTCAGGAGTATACACTTCTTATTGTCTTCGCTCGTATGACTGCTGTGTCCTCATTTTCTTTGATTACTTTAGGCGCGCGGAATATTTGAACACCTTCTGGAACTTTCTAGACGTTTTGATACCGCACTTCGCTTTCAAGGGGCCACCCTCGACAAGTCACAGCACGGCGGTGGGCACCCTTGAGTTCCCACCAAGCCTGCCAACTGTTGTCTTGGGCGGCCTCCTTCTACTTGTGGGGTTTATAAAGTGTCTTTTAATTGGGGGGATGTGGGCACGCCTTGTGATTGCTGCTGCCATTGTTGAATCCGCCCTCGTGGCAAGGCTTTAGGGTATCTGCTTTTCACGCAAAATACGTCCTCACAAGGATTGTTGTTTTCTTTGCCCATTTTAACCTTTAAATCTCGAAAATTGGATTTCAAAAGAATGGTTGCTTTGTTTTTTTGACAGGCATTATCATGCCCATTTTTTTGGGGCATTTTGGTTGTTAAATTCAAAAACTTGTTTTGAGTGGCCGTCCAAAAAATAAGGTCAAATGTTTTAAAAAAAATTTACACTTTCCATTTTGAAGGGTGACTTAGCTTGTCAAAAATCACCCTTGACCCAAGCGCACATCTCGAGTAAGTAATGGGTTTCACTTGAAGGCCAGAATACCTTTTAGGTCTTCAACTTTGAAGTCGAAGAGGAAGGGTTGCAAATTTCATTACACATGACATATCCCTCTCTTTGGCATCACCCTACAAAACTACGCTAGCTCCCTAATTACCTATACATCCAACTTGAATAAAACCCAAAAACATAAATGGGTGATCACACATTTTGTCATGGTGACCTTGGCCTTGTTTTACAAATTGATGAGACTTAGTCAAAGCCCCTCAAGACTCTCACTTGGTGAAAAAGGTGCATGCGATATATAGGCAAAAACTTAACAATACCTTGTCCAACTACATGGGCAAGGCATTGATAAATTTTATAGCTCGATTTGGAGTACCAAGACATCAATCCTAGTAAACCCTATGGGTAAGGCATTGATAGATTTTCCAACTCCATTTGGAGTACTAAGGCATTGTTAGCTAGTTAACCTTATTGTTAATATTTTCTCGCTAGTTTTTATAAATATATACATAGATAGTGGTCACAAGGAATTGTTTGGTTGCCACTATACCTAGATCCAAACTCCCTATTTATCCTAGACCCAAATGAAGCCATATAACACAAGAGCAAAAAAAATCTCTAAAACTATTCAAGACTCTTTTAGGAGTTGCATTGACATAAATAAAAACATTATTTCACTCAATTGGCCATGCCATAGGGGCTTTTAAGAATGATTTGGAAAGGAAAAAGGGGGTGTATTTGTGTGTGCGTAAGGGTGCATGTCTGTGTGTACATAAGGGTGGGTGTGTGTATTTGGTGATCCATGGGAGGCAATATGTTGATTTGAGTGAATATGCATTGACTTTAAAAAGGGTTGATAAGGATAAAGCACTTGAAAAGTGCTCCATGGGAGGGGGGTGTTGATTAAATTGAGCATGCATTAACTTTAAAGAGGGTCGATGAGAATAAAGGAGAAAAAGTGTTCGATAGATGAAATCCAAGGTGAATGATTTATTTTGAAGATTTTCTTTTTGACCAAAGAAAGGAAAACGTTTGTAAGTCTACTTATTGCTTGATTAACCACATACCAAGATTTATAAGGATTTAACCTCCATTTGTCTACGTGTCTCATAAATTTCATATTTAGGACATTTGAATACCTCACACGCCAGACCACGTCACTCAATCACTAGTAGAGTATTTTATGATGCACAGTGAGTTCTTAATGTACAATTAATTAAACATGCAATGAATTCATCATATTTTTAAAGTTTTAATTTAAATACTAGTGGAAATTTATATGTAACCTTAAGAGAAATTTATGAAAAACAACCACAAATTGAGAAAAAATCTTCCAGTCTAATGGTGATCAACCTACCTTTAATAAAGATAAAAAGGACCAAATGAATAATGACATGTATACACTTTTAATATATGTAGTAAGATACATGCATGATTATTTCATACCACATGATGAGAGATGGTACAAACACTAGAATAAGTAAGGGAGGCCTTAGCAATGTATTTTGATGATGCAATTATGTGTTTGTTTCGCTATTGCCATTATCATTTTTTGCATTTTTCTCTCATGAGATCTGTATTCTCATGTGCCTCCATCTCTCCTCATTCTTGCACATCCACCAAGGTTGATACCAATGCTTGAGGCAACCCTCAACCATTAACGCAATGCTTGAGGCAACCCTCAAGCATTAACGCAACTTAGAGGTCTATGTGTAGTCATATGAAGCAAAATGCAAATCAATATGTGACACAAAATTGTTAGATCAGAGGGATCTACTAGCAGATGCTACATCAGAGGGACACTAGCTTTCTGTAAGTCATATGGTTACTATTTTCAAGGTTTAACAACCCACAAGCCCTAGGGCAAAGCGATTGGAGTAAAATGTAGGTATCATATGAATGGGGGCAAAGGGCAAGTGATTGGAGCAAAACGCAAGCAACATTAAGGCTTGTAGATCTACAAAAATTTGGGGCTTTTCTAAAATATAGATAAAACCATTAAATTAGAGCTCCAACATCCACAAAAAATTAGGTCTTTTTGAAAGTTGAGCCTATTGGACCAATTTCAAGCCTCTACATCATTCGTAGAAATCTGGTACTTAAGCCTTCTACAACAAATTGGAGCGATTGTTGCTGTAGTGCCATACAAGGTCCAAGCAACTGCATTAGGGTGTCATTACCTTATGTAATAAAATCTGCACCAACACTCGCATGGAAATGCGAGTTAAAAGAGATTGCATTAGGGTGTCATTACCTTATGTAATAAAATCTGCACCAACACTCGCATGGATATGCTGTTAAAAGAGATTGCTCTTCTTTGGTATACGTCCAAGGGGAAGTTTTTAAACTTCCAAAGTTATCTTTTTCCTATTATGTTTGATTCATGGGTTCTCTACTGTCTCACAGGAGTGAGATTTTTGAAATATTTTATTATCAAATTTTTGTAAAGAGAAAGCTTAGGCTAAAAATAGCCATGTAATCTAATTTTGATGGAATAAAATGTATAAAAATACTTAAGCAGGGATGCTTTTGGGGGCACACTCTTGGGGGGCAGTTGGGACCCAATTTGGTGTTCTCTCTCATTTTTTGTATTTTATGCACACGCTTTCCAAGGTCGACGTTTTCTCGTTTCAGTGGTATTAGATCCTAGGGTACACCCTGCCAAAAAGGTGGATGATTAGGGCACTTAGATGGCCCAGGTCCTTTGTGTGAAGATGAAGACCAATGGCAGGAAGCCCAGTGCAACGGCGAAGAGGACGACGCACATAGCACCGGCCAAATAGCGGCAAGACATAGCACTGGCAACAACGCACACGAAAATTATCAACAACGACAACCAAACAATCATCGGTAGGGGGCCGACCTAGCAGCACACGGATGATGTCTCCTTAACAGATAAGAGTACAACCCAACCCACTCTTCTACTTAAACTCTTGTCAGCGCCAGCGCAACGCCATATGGGGTTAACCACATCTGCTTGGCAGTGCGTGGTGAGCCAAGGAGGAAAGAAGAAGAAGAAAAAGAAGAAAGAAGAATAGGAGAGAGGATAAAGAGAAAAAGAAAGAAGAGAAGAGAAAAGAAAGAGAAAAAGAAGAGGAGATGAGAAGAAGAAAAAGAAGAGGAGGAGGAGAGAAGGAAGAGGAGGAGAAGAAGAAGAGGAGAGAGAAGGAAAAGAAGAAGAAAAAGAAGAGGAGGAGAGAGAAGGAAGAGAAGAAGAAGAAGAAGAGAGAGAAGGAAGTGAAGAAGAAGAAGAGGAGAGGAGAAGAAAGAAGAAAGGAAAAAAAGAAAAAGAGGAGAAGAAAGAAGAAAGGAAAAAAAGAAAAAGAGAGAAAAAAAGAAATTATTATTACGATCTTGATGCATCGTTAGTTTCAACGGTTTTAAATGTTTCCTCAAATCTACAAGGACTCTCATCTAGGGTAAATTTTTAGATTAGACTCCTAACTCAAGGTTGACATTATTCTAAGATGTATGATCATATCACTTCACTAGTTTATAGACTTGAGTTTGTACATGTGGTGTAAGCATAATGTGCAGGTTATACCAATAATCTCTGCCATGGAGCCATGTTGAGTTTACGATGTTGAGATATCGAGCTCAACTAGTGCTACGGGCGGATATTGATGACCCGCCTGGGTCACAGCTTTCGCATCTACACACTGGCATGGTTGGTGAGATTCCTAGAGACTAGCATAGTTATAGCGCCAGCTCATTTAGTCGGGTTCACATTATGGATCAACCCTTGTATGTTATAGTGGTTGAGTACTAACCCATATGGTGTGTACTCTTATCTTTATGTTATGTTGGTTGAGTAGAGAAGAAGAAGATAGAAGAAAATTCAGCTATCCATCTCTCTCTTGTGTCTTGCTCTCTCTCTTGTGTGTGTGTGTGTGTGTGTTTGCTTGATAAGATTTGAAGCTCTCCCTCTCCCCCACATTCTCTTTATGGTATCAGAGCCTGGTTCGTGTGAGAGCTAAAGAGACAAACAAGAGGCAAGAACAAGCAAGGAAGGAAGCGATACTACATGGGTAAGAGCACCATCATCTCTTTCCCCTTCTTGGTTGAGGTCAGTAGCTCTGGGAGCTACACATCTCTGATTGAGGAGCTGTCTTCGCGGGAGCGAAGCTACAAGGCAAGTATACTCAAATTAGATGAAATTGCTTAATATATAGTGAGAACTTCATGCTTGAAGTTTTCAAAGTGTAAACACAAGTACATGCACCTGAAAAAATTCCAGGCAACCCTCAGAAAATCCGGCCAAGAAGTGGGCTCCACCAAGGGGCAGAAAAGACAAGGGGAAGAGCTTGGGATCATCCTCAGCCTCATCAGCCTGCCGGGACACGCTACTACAAGGCATACTCAGCACGTGCACTAGTCAAGGTTCTGGGTGAGCTCATCTCCGAAAGAAAGAGAGAGAAGTGCAACACGCAAAGAACTTGGAGCCGGGAACTTGTAGAAAAAAGGCAGAATCACACGGTGCAAAGCTACAGCAAGAGCTAGCGCAGGGGCTATTTTTCACCACCTTCGAAGGTCAAAGGATCGCTAGCTACTAGATAATCATTACCAAGCCCACGAGCCTCATCTTTCTAGCAGTAGCTCCTCAACAGACAGAAGCGTAGGAGGCAGCACAGCACGGCAGCGGCATCCATCGTTTGCAACAAACACGGGATTTTTTTCTTTTAAAAAAAGAAAAAAAGAAAAAAAGAAAAAAGAAAAATCCTAAGGTTTAAAAACCTTATCCTCTTCTAAGAGGTGTTCACACGCTTTACAAAGCCAAGATAAAAATACTCTTTCATGGGAATCAATGCCATATTTAATGGTTGGATCATCATCAACAAAACTCTTTCATTAAAAAAAAAATTACACTAAATCTAATTTGTTAAACCATGAGTCAAAAATCATTGTACATAGAGCAACCAAATGAGACATGTGTTTGTGTGAAAGAGAAGAATGTAACTTGTGTAAAATCGTCGCCAACCACATGAGTATGTGAGCATATATGTGCAAACCATAAATGATAAAAGTGCATCTAGTCCACATTAAAGGAGCAAAGGCCAAAGTGCTGACAAGAAGATGCAGATGTCATCGACAAGAAGAACAAGAAGTGGAGTCAAGGTCAGAGTAACCAAGAGACTACCACGACATCAACATCAACATGTGCAACAAAGGAGCTACTATCCATTACCCTAACCTAATCAATCATATGTTATAAAAGCCATCAAATGAGTAGGCAAATTTATATGTTTTGAGAATACTCAACCACTAGAGAGTAGCGAGTTGAGCACCCTGGGGGGCGAGAATCAATCCAACACCTCTAAAGCAACCTATAAGCTAGAGTGTAACCAAGCCAAAGAGCCTCTCAGTTACCCAGCCAAGTTAGAAATATTATAAAACTCACATCTGGCCACCTTGAAGTAGCCTAAGAAAATGACACCAAGGGCAGGTGTTGAGAAATGTGGTGCCATGGAGCACAAGGAAGTCACATGAGCAAGAGAAGAAGTATGTACATTAGAAAAGGATAGACTAAGGGTACATTGGCAAAGGTTGATTTGTATGGTCATTTGTAAAAGGTGAAGTCCAAGGTCAAAAAGGTAGCACATGGAAAGTGCAAGGAGGCACATGTAGTGTGAGCATTTATGGACACATGGTTGGCACTAGGGTGCACACAAAGCATGGATTGGAACCTGTCCCAAGGCTATAACTATGGGTGTATGGAACTTGATTAATGGCAATGGGATTATTGAGTCTATGTGCTTATTGTTGTGTGATTGCTTAACCTCTACCATAATCTTGTATTAGTATTTTTCTTAAACTTCACCATTTGTTTGATTCCTTGCTTTGAGCCTCCTTAGATCCACATTTTTAACAGAAAGAGGATTCCAAAAAAAAAACTGAACATGCTACAAATGGACAAGGCTTTAAAATTTCTCAACCAAAGCTATAGGGAGAAATTATGGGAAAAATGTTCAATTACATAGAAACTGAGCAAGTTGCCATCTTTAAAGATGATGTGGAACAATCAAATTATTCCCCTCTTGGCATGTTGGTAGACTCTAAACTCCAAGATAAAGTTCGCATCAAATGTTAAGCCACATAATCTTTTGTTAAGAAAAGTAAGCACATAATCTTATCTTTGCAAATTTCATTTGTGAGAGTTAAAATTAGTGGCTTGATAAATTGCATTCTTTGAGCAAATACTAATGAATTTTAGTCGCAAACATTTTGCAACTATTTTAAGAATTGTTAAGACTTGGGAAGAACATGGGCACAAGCTGGGTAGAAAGACGGTCTAGGACCATTTGAATGTATTTAAGATGTAAGGCTATTCTTCATTTTTAGGGTTACCCACATGTTTAAGTAAGCTTAAAATGAGAAATTATTGTACACATTTTCATTCATTCTTCAATCCTAAGATGAGAAATTATTGTACATTATTATTGAGAAGGTAGCAAACTCTTGAATGTAAGGAACACATGTGTGCACCTGTGCACGTGCGCATGAGAGAGAGAGAGAGAGAGAGAGAGAGAGAGAGAGAGAGAGAGAGAGAGAGAGAGAGAGAGAGAGATGTTTGAAGTGTGTAGATTTTTACATTGTGTAACCTTGCGTTCATGAGTTTTTTTGCAAAGTTCTCATTTAGAATGGTGTGCCCTACCCCTACCCATGGGAGACAAGAAATGTGTCAGAGATAGGTCACACCATTTCTTACTCTATATAAAAGAGGACACATCTCTCTCCATGTGTATATGTTTGCCAAGTTTGGTGCTCTATTCAAAGCAGACGAAGTGTTGGAGGAGCTTCCTTCATCGATATATATGCTAAGCGTGGTGCCTTGATATACATGTATGCCGATTTCGATGCTTTCTTCAAAGTAGTCGGTGGGGACTAGTATTTGTGAATGTTGGCATGACTTGCCCAATCTAAATTATGGGTGTTTTCACTTGCGCATGGAAGAGGGTAGGGTTAGGACTAGCTAAAACATATTTATATATTTTTGAAACTTTGCAAACAAATGTCCCTAAGGGATTGGAATGTTGCACGCCCTCAAAATTTAGGGCAACTGTGGGTAGAACAGTAGCCACACAGGATGGCGGGCACCGCCCATCTCCCTCTCTCTCTACCCATGTGCCTGTGACCCAACATCATATGATTACGAGAACATATACCAATGTTTTCTTAGTTGTTAAGTACTAATTATAAATACTAATACCAATTTTTAACATTTTAAACTATTAAAAATAATATTTACAACATGGATTTCCAAGAGTTTTAAACCAAATACAAGCCTCAATGGCCTAAAGTCTATGCTTGTCTTTTTCAGGAGTATACAACTTTTATTCTTACTAGTGGCATGACTCGTCTCCGATGGGCAAGAGTATTCTTGCATGCATAAAAACACAGACTTGTCCTCAGGGGGGGAGAGTAGAGATAGGCTTTATATTTGAAGCCCATTTTGGGCCTCATGGTCCTCCTCAACTCGGCAACCTATGTATGAACACACCATGCTTGCCATATATATCCATGTAGGATCTCCTAAAACACTTACTTTTCTTTGAATAAAGCACTTACTTTTCTTTGAATAAAGCACCAAACTTGGCATAAATATACATGTAGCATTCCAACCCAATGTAGTGGTGACAATCTTAACACACGTGAGCAAAGCATTAAAACAATCTTCGAGTAATTGGATTATCTCTCTTGGAAGCCTATACTCCTCGCCTCCATCTATCCAAAAAGTATATAAAGATAATAACATTAGCTATTGCAATATACTATTTTTAAAGGAAAAAAAGGCTAAAGGATAAAACCTTACAAAACTCATACGGTAGATCAATATTTGAGATGAATGGCATTTGAACAGGCTTGTAGATAGCAAATAGAAAAATTATGGAATTTCTAGTACCTATGCACCGAAAATGTAACTTATTAGGCTTTTCATAGTCTACAAACATTACATGTACATAAAGCTGATCCATAATCTTTTGCAATCTTAGATTATAAATTTCGAGGAGCCCAAAGCTCTCCTGTAAGTGTCCGATCATACAAACCTAGAAATATCTAGGTTAAAGAGAATGAAGATATTCCTTGTTTCAAAAAATTACATCAATAATAATTTGTATTTACAATTAAACGTAAAAACTACATAAATTTAAGTAGGTTTTTCTATCGTAATACACATGTGCACTCTAATAGTTCGATCATTAGAGATGTTATTGCTTGTTCTTCCCAAGACGGGGGGTCTACAATTGAGCCATAAAGATTAATTAGATTATGGTAAACAATGATGACTATATTATAGCAAACATCGAGACAAATACCTTTAATATCTTGTCCATCACCATAAATAAATAAAAATGATTTCTTGCCACATCCATCCTAAGCAATATTACCCCCATAATATCAAATACGACACTACACTTCACTGATCATTTATGTAAGATTTTGAGGTCAGTCTCTCTCTCTCTCTCTCTCTCTCTAGACATTAAGGATTTCAAACTAAGTAAGAAAAATTAATAATGTGACTATAAATGAAAGCAAGTTAAAAGAAAAACATTTGTTTATTCAAATGTTATTAAAACAAAGATGAACTCACGGTGCCCCTACAACCATCTAAAGATTTTGAACCACCCTTTGAGAAATAGATAGGACACTCCATACTTGTGTATTTGCATGGTGGCTTCACCTCAATGTCAATGATTTAATCCACACAATGTAAGTAGATTTATATATATCAATTCAATATTAACGACAATGGTAGCATCACTGTGGGAGATAAATTGAAGGAATTTTGCCATCCAAGTCCTATTTAACTTCATGTCTGCATCACAATAAAATAATTATCATTCTAAAAGAACATCAATCAACTTGAAAGCATGCACACTTACTAAACGACAATATAGATTGCACATGTCACATCTTTGCAAGCATTCTCCTTCCAAATGCTTACTTGATTGATACAAAGATATCTATGAATGTAGTTTCTTGCATTTATAGGTTGCTATATCAATAGCTTGTTCTCTAACTTTTGGACATAGATTACATTTATATTATTCTACATGCCATTTGAAATACCTCTTTGTAGATAACATTGGCTGCATAGACTTTGTTTGTACCTTCAATGCTACTTTCATGGTCCACAATATCCTTTACACACACTTTCACTACATTCGAATGATCTAACATGTGACATAGTAACATAAAATTATCCATGTGTGATTACTTGTGTGGCCAAATAAAGTCCCAACGTACTCAATGTACATCCTTAGGACTTACTTATTGACATATACCAAAAGCTAGCATCACAGGAAATTATCTCCTTATGTCAAAAGGCAATTGAAGAATCTATAGTATGAATCTCGGGAGGTTCACTACATAGAAGTCCTATGTATCACGCGCATTGAAGGCTCCTTTTATAAACCCCTATGTAACCTATTTTAAGAATTTTTCTTCACCCCTCTATAAATTTTTATAAATCCCTTACTGTAAAATTTATAAATCCCTTACTGTAAATAAATTATTTTTCAAGAATAATTTAAAAAATCCTTATGTATATGAAAGACACTACATCTTGAACAACCAGGTCATCGAGCCCTTGTCAATCTTACGTAAAAGCGCCACACTTGGCATACACAATATCCACCACTTGACACCTATTCTAAATTCCCCTTTAGCACAACACCAATGCACATTTGTGGAACATTTGTACAAACAACATTAGAGAGAAAAAATGTAGTTCTAAACTTCCCACTGGAGGTGGAATCTCCATACAGGGTGTAAGGTCCCAATCCATTCAACCATGGGGAGCGTTTGATATTTGGTCAGTTCCCTTGGTCATCCCAATCGATGACACCTCTTGCCTCCATCGGAAGCAAGGATACGAGCAATCGAGAGAGACCCTACTCTATCTTGCAGGGGGAGCGTGGTCATCCTATCATGAGTCTAACCCTCAAGTCATGCTGTGCCAATTGGGCTGGATGGCATGAATTGAAGGTGGAACATGCCTCACACTTGGTTCATAGAAGCCAATGCTTTTTTCCCCATCTGAGTGTAGGGCACAACCATTGGCTTGGTCCCCTAAAACGAGGATTGCTCAGGTACTAATGCCTGCCGATGCTAGCAAAGTGGAAACCTACCCCACTAATCGGGTCTACCCATCCGTGGATGGCACCGTTGAACCTCCATCCATACACTATCCACTATCCATACACTATCCACTACTAAGCAAGGGTTTTTCTCTAAATAGGTTGTGCTACCGCACAAAAAAAACTAGTTGCTGCTCGACTCAACTCGAAAGTGCTTATTTCCTATGAAACTGAAATGCAGAAAGGTAAAAATATAAAAAATTCAGATAAAGGACAATAAATACTACCTCGTACTCAACAGAGCCACTTCTATTGTCTTTGTAGTCCAGCAACAACCCTAGAGTAGAGAGAAAGCTGCACAATGGCACTATAATCAGCAATATTCATCAAAAATACACTTTCCATCCTCAAAAATGTGTATGTGGTTTGCATCTTTGACTTGAATTTTGCGCTTTTCCATCTTCTAAGTAAGCGATGTCAGAAAATGGAAATCACCACAAACACACATGTTCTTCGCAACATGTATAGGCATTCAGGTGTATTGTTAAGAGCACATGCAGTGGCCAACTTCTCACTGTGCCCACATAGCACATATTCCTTTCCATCATCTGATATGGCTTGTGACACCCAATGCAAACATGGGGAATACCCTTCCACCAATATTCCTTGACCAATTTCTTTTAGCTTTGCATTGATATGTTCACTCTAGGGATGGATCTTATCCCCTATAGTAAATGAATGCACATTTCTACCTATATCAATCCACCAACAACGTCTTGGTATCTTCCATGCTCCATTTCTCTTTCTCAAACTTCAACCTTGTCCACTTCCTCCTACAAGCCAATAGCTGCATACGCATATGCTTCAACACACTTTTCATCCAACCGTATTGCATGCTCAGTGACCCATCTCCCAAGCTCCAAATTTATCCATTCTACAAGCACCCAAAAGAGCCAACCACATTTCCAAAATTGGTTTCTTTACGATAATGCTTATTGCCTTGTCAAATTGCCATGCATAGCTGAAAAAATCAACCATGCAAATGTGGTGTTCTATAGTTGGGATGATGCAATAGATAGTGTTTATAGTATCCAAGTACATTAGCCCCTCCTCCACTAGCCCTGCATGACTGCAAGCAGTAAGAAAAACAACAAATGTGACACAGTTTGGCTCTCTATGCTCTACTAACATTTTCTTAAATGAGTTTGAGAACCCTTTCAGTATTTGCAAGCCCAGCATATCCAATGATTAGTGCATCCCAACAGACTACATCTCGTGCTGGAAGGTCATCAAACACTTCTTGCGCTTTTGCGAGTGTACCGCACTTGGCATACATGCTCACCAATGTAGTTTTTAGCAGCCTAGGGACCTCGCCATGTATCTCTTTGCCCTTTCCAATAGCTCCTATGCTGACGTAGGCTTTCAAATGCAAACAAAGGTGACTGCGGCAGGAAGCCTTCAAAACACAAACAAAGGTGACTGCATTTGAGAAGAGGCCCTCGTCTGCATGTGCCCAAAGCAATTCTTCAGAGCTTCATCACTGTGATCGTGCTGGGCATACCCAGTGATTCGTGCATTCCAGAGATTGTAGCTCATACTAGAAGCTCGTCGAGCACTTCTTGTGCTCTTGCTAGTGCGCCACACTTGGCATACATGTCAACCAATGCATTACCTAGCACAATATCATTCTTTTCAAATAGCCCCAGCCTGCGGACCTTGGCATGTATCTCGTCGCCCTTCTCGGTTGCTCCAATGCTGCCACAAGCTTTCAAAATGCAAAAGTAGATGACTACATTCAAAACACCCTCGTCTCGCACCCAAGGCAGCTCAAAGCTTCATTACCGTGTCCATGCTAGGCATACCCATCAATTAGTGCATTCCAATAGATTACATCTTGTGTTGGAAGCTCATTGAACACTTCTTGCACTCTTGCCAATGAAGTGCCAATGCCCCACACTTTCGCATACATGCTCACCAATGCATGGCCTAGCACAATATCATGATTTTCCATTAGCCCTAGCCTATGGACCTCGGCATGTACCTCTTCACCCTTCTCAGTGACTTCGATGCTGCTGCAAGCTTTCAAAATGCAAAAGCAGGTGACTGCATTCAAAGAAAGACCCTCATCTCGCATGCGCCCAAGGCAGCTCAAAGCTTTATCACCGTGTCCATGCTGGAAATACTGAGCAATTAGTGCATTCCAATAGATTACAGCTCATGTTGGAAGATCATCAAACACTTGTTGCACTCTGAAACATAAGCTCGCTGAGCAGTTCTGTTTTTTCAAGCACCACCACTTGGCATACATGTCAACTAACACAATGCACAATATCATGATTTTCGAACAGCCCCAGCATGTAGACCTTGGCATGTATCTCTTTGCCCTTGTCGATAGCTCCTATGCTGCCACAAGCTTTCAAAAGGTAGACAAAGGTGACTGCATTTGGGAAAGCCCCTCGTCTTGCATGCACCCAAGGCAGCTCAAAGCTTCATCACTGTGTTTGTGCTGGGCATACCCAGCAATTACTGCACTCCAAGAGATTACGACTCATGTTGGAAGCTTGTCGAACACTTCGTGCGCTCTTCATCTACGCCCCACACTTGGCATACATGCTCAACTGATGCATTGCCTAGCACAATATCATGATTTTCCATTAGCCCCAGCCTATGGACCTCTCTTTGCCGTTCGGTTGCTCCGATGCTGGCGCAAGCTTGCAAAACACAAACAAAGGTGACTGTGGCAGCAAGCTTTCAAAACACAAACAAAGGTGACTGCATTTGAGAAGAGGCCCTCATCTTGCATGTGCCCAAAGAAATTCAGAGCTTTATCACTCTGACTGTGTTGGGCATACCCAGCGATTCGTGCATTCCAAGAGATTGCAACCCGTACTAGAAGCTCGTCAAACACTTCTTGTGCCCTTGCGAGTGTGCCACACTTGGCATACATGTCAACCAATGCATTGCCTAGCACAATATCATTCTTTTCCAACAGCCCCAACCTGCGGACCTTGGCATGTATCTCGTCGCCCTTCTCGGTTGCTCCAATGCTGCCACAAGCTTTGAAAATGCAAAATTAGGTGACTGCATTCGAACGACCCTCGTCTCGCATGCACCCAAGGCAACTCTCAAACCTTCATCACCGTGTCCGTGCTAGGCATACCCAGCAATTAGTGCATTCCAATAGATTACATCTCGTGTTGGAAGCTTGTTGGACACTTGTTGCGCTCTTGCCAACGCCCCACAATTTGGCATACATCCTCACCAATGCATGGCTAGCACAATATCATGATTTTCCATCAGCCCCAGCCTACAGATCGACACATTCCAAGAGACCCAGTGTGCATTCCAAGAGATTGCAGCCCATACTAGAAGCTCGTTGAGAGCTCCTTGTGCTCTTGCGAGTGCGCTACACTTGGCATACATGTCCACCAATGCATGTCCTGGCACAATATCATTCTTTTCCAAAACAGCTCCAGCTTGCGGACCTCGGCATGCATCTTGTCTCCCTTCTCTCGGCTGCTCCTGCATTGCCACACACATTCAAAATGCAAACAAAGGTGACTGCATCTGGGTAGAGGCCCTTGTCTTAGTTCAAAGATTTCATCACTAAGTCCATGCTGGGCATATCCAGCAATTACCACACTCCAAGTGACTATATAAGTCACTTAGCAGTTCTGCGTTTACAAGCTCCACCACTCGGCATACATGTCAACCAACACAGTGCCTAACACAATATCATGATGTTTGAACATCCACAGCATGCAGACCTTGGCATGTATCTCTTTGCCCTTGTCTGTAGCTCCTATGCTGCCACAAGCTTTTAAAACGCAAACAAAGATGACTGCATTTGGGATTTGATCCACTTTTGCAGTTCTTGAAAATTGTTGTGACTGGTAGGCTGTAGTGCAGTCCCAAGCTCTATAAGCAGCTTGACATCAGTTGAAACACTTCACAAAAAGCATCCATCATTCACAAAAAGCATCCATCACTCACAAAAATCATAAAGAGAGTTTTTTATATGTCAAGGAAATACAATATGTTTTTCCATTCCATAAGCTTAAAGAATAGACCTAGCATTTGTGCCACAAAAAATGTTTAGTTTGAAGGGGTAGCGGTAGATGCAAAATATCCAGTAAGTTTGAAGGGGTAGCTTCACAAAAGGTAGGCAGAAATGCTAGGTCTACAGCCCATGAACCTATACAAAAGGTAGATACAAAATGGGTTTCTACAGTCCATCCATCAAATGCCTTAAGCGCCTTCACTTCTCAGCTTCAAGCTAGCTTTCGCAACAATGATCCATACACAAATGCCATATTGGAAAGATAATAATCGATCCCACTTTGTCATTTTCATGAAAGCCTCATCAAAATCTCGGTCCATTCTTGGTGTGTGAACCACAAGTCATGTTCCTGCAAAAAACATAAGAGACAAACAATTTACATCAAGCACAAAAATTTGAAAATGTAGCTTAAAAACACTTTCTTTTGCTTTTACATAATATGATTTAAGAAACAAGGCACCTTTTAAGTACCCCTAATGGTTCTTCACAAAATCATTGAAAACCTTCCAATCATTTTCATCAAGTTTATACTTTGCAATCATATGTGAGGTTCGCAGAGCAATGACACTTTCAATATTTATCATTTCAATGTCTGTCAAATCATATGTAAAGCATCTGGTTCCTTTTGCTTTTTGATACCATCCAAGTTGAACCTCCCCTCCTGAGGGCCTATCTGAGAGACTGAACCCTCTCTTGTACTCCACGTATGTGCCACCAACCTTTCTTCTCATCTTCTGAACTCGTCCCTAGCACCATACGCTTTTTGTTTTCCTCTTACTTCTTGAAGAGCTTGGCTTGCATGACCTTGTGATCTTCCCATTGGTGTTCACTTCTTGAAAGTATACTGCACAGTCAGAACCAATGCCGAATAGATTCTCATTTGTCCCAACGTGAGATTTCTCTTCCTTAGAGTAGTACACTCCTTGCCCTTGTTTTTTGTTGAAAGCCTATCTTTTGACAATGTAGGATTGCCATTGAGTTGACCTACCAATGTGGACTTGAAAAGCAGCTTGTTCTCAACCTCTACAATTGCGCTAACTTCTTCTTTTTCATCCAAAATAGAATCCACTATATGACGTATCTCACTCATAGACACATCCTCCTCTGGATTAGCTTCATGACCCGTAGCAAGAGATTCTTCATTTGTATCAGAGTCTTGCAAATATGAGTTTGCATAGGTATCAAAAAATCCATCAGACCAAGGCTCCAACCACCATTTTATGTCTTTCTTACCTTTTGGCTTCATATGAAGGCGTTCACAAATTTGATAAGCACTATGTAATCCCCTCTGTAAGACATTGATGATTTTCTCATCAGTAGAAACACATTCGTAGTCACCCAAATTGGCTTCTTGCATGCCCTCTTTGAGATTTAACTCTCTCCATATATGTTCTTGCTTCTTGTGAGCCCTTCTAGACTGTAAGATTCCTCCCCAGCCTCTCAAGATGTCCAGCATCTTCCCCTGTAATCAATCCCCTCTTCAGAAATATAAAAGATCTTGTCTCTGCCTATTTTGACATAGAGAGAGAAAATATTCTAGAGAGAGAATATTCAGATTTTGAATATTTTTAGATAGAAAAATTTCTCATATTATTAAAATGAATTCCCTTGAAACAGAAATTCAAAAAGAACTTTCCAATGTGCAATTAAAATTTATTGGAAATGGGTATAAAGGACCTTAGCCTAAGGGTTTAGATTTTCAGAAATTTTTGGATTATGGTCCAATTAAGGTTCCTATGGGCCAATAGCATCAATCCATGTGTAGGGAGGAGATAAATCCAATTTGTAAAAGAAGATACCCAAAAATGAGTAAATGCTCACATAAGATGAAGAGTTGACTATGTACAAGGTTTATTAGTAAGAAACTATAAGCAATATTAAAAATATGAGATATTTTGGGTATCCAAAAATGAGTAAATGCTCACATAAGATGAAGAGTTGAAAATGTACAAGGTTTATTAGTAAAAAACTATGAGCAATATTAAAAATATGAGATATTTTGGGTATCCAAAAATGAGTAAATGCTCACATAAGATGAAGAGTTGAAAATGTACAAGGTTTATTAGTAAAAAACTATGAGCAATATTAAAAATATGAGATATTTTGGGTATAATGATTCCATTTTGACACATATGTAAGGAAGGGGAGTCCATTAAAGGAGGTGCATATTTCACATGCTTGAATGAGTTTTAAACTCATAAAAATTGAGATATTTCATCTCTCCTCTCTCCTAATTCAAGTCTAGTTGCAAAAAGTTAGCTCAACTGACCTAAAAATGGTCAAAAATTGACCAAACTGAGTTGGAAAATTCTAGAATCAGTTTGTTTGGTTAGGAGCTCACTTTTTCCTATAAATAGAGGCCTTCCCCTTTGTTGAAACTCAACAATGTTTAATGCATTGTTACTCTACTCCACCTAAGCCAAGAACTGTGAATTCAATAATAATTCACTAGTTTTTTACACTTCCCTCTTTCTTCAATCCCCATTGGTGGCTCCATCAACATACTAAACCAATTGATTAGTTGGGGGCCTCTACCGTGAACAAAGAATCAAGTAATTTGTAAGGTAATTAGTGAATTTTGATCATTTTCTATAATTTCTCAATGTTTCTCTCTTCTCAACCCCTCTCAAGCTTGAGAAGCTTAATTGGAATGGTTTTTGAATGCTATTGAAGTTAATTGATGAATGGTAGTACTTGAATTACATAAATTGATGAACGCTATTGAAGTTAATTGATGAAAGATAGTAAAGAATTACATAAATTTTCATTTATGCTTAATTCAAATGGTTTTTATGTAATTTCTCTCTCTCTTTCAAGAAATGGTCATACTCATGACCCATTCTCAATCCAAATGAAGCTTTTCATAAAGCTTTTCCTTAATCCAAGATTAATCTATGCTTGAGGCCAAATTAATGGCTTTTTTCTATGCTTTTAATTTATGTATTTCATGAATATTGATGATTCAATCCATTATGGATTAATGATCCAATTAGGGATCATTCTATTTATTTCCTTAATGATAAGCTTTATCCCTTAGAAAATTTGAGATTTATCAGTCATAGCAACGGAGCTATGGGCATAAAATAATTTCATTCAAAGCATGAAAAGAGGACTTCCTACCATATTCTAGGAATTATCATCCTAGATTAATTGAAAGATATTCATTGTAATCATAGAGAAATTGATTTTTATATTATGCATAATTGATTTTCATGCATAGAGGTATGCATAAAAGATTATTATTTTATTATAAAAGTGTTACTTTTATCACAATTGAATTTCATGCATAGAAGTATGAATAAGAGTTGATTATTTTATTATAAAAGTGTTACTTTTATCATATTAGATTTCATGCATAGAAGTATGCATAAAAGATATTCTTTTTATACTAAAAGTGTGATTTTCATCATAAATGGATTTTATGCATAACTTAGATGCATAAGAGAAATTCTTTTATTCTAAAAGTGTCATTCCTACCAAATTGAATTTATGCATAAGAAGATGCATAAAAGATTGATTCAAAAGTGTCATTCTCATCTAAATTGAACTTATGCAAAGGAAGATGCATAAAAGATTGAATTTTAATTCAAAAGTGTCATTTTCATTTAAAATGAATTTATGCATAGGAAGATACATAAAAGATTGATTTTTACTTCGAAAGTATTAATCTCCTTAAGTAGAATTTATGCATAAATAAATGTGTAAAGAAATCTTATATCAAATATAAGAATTCTCTTGTATTCTATAAATAGATATGAGATGTGATAGGATGTGATAAGAGGTGTATAAGATGTGATAAGAGGTGATAAGATGATTATGAAATAAGTTAGGAGGTGATAAGATGAATTAAGATGTGATAAGATGTGTATGGGATGAGGTAAGAAGTGTATGTGATAGGATAAGATGTATATGGGTTGTGATAGGGCGAGAATGGATGTGATGTAAAAGATTAGATGTGAAGGCATATGGGGTTATATGAATGGGAATGTGGAAATGGATGTATGTATGTGGATGTGTGGATGTGGAGATGGGAGTGTGGATGTATGAATGTGAAAATGGATGTATGCATGAAGATGTATATGCATAGATGTATGCATGAAGATGTATATGCATAGATGTGAATGTGGATGTAGATGTGGATGTATAGATGTGAATGAAAATGTGGATGTGGATGTATGTGAATGTGGATGTAGATGTGGATGTATAGATGTGAATGTGAAATGTGGATGTGGATGTATGTATGTATGTGGATGTCGATGTGGATGTATAGATGTGAATGGAATGTGGATGTGGATGTATGTGAATGTGGATGTAGATGTGGATGTATAGATGTGAATGTGGAATGTGGATGTGGATGTATGTATGTATGTGGATGTAGATGAGGATGTATAGATGTGAATGGGAATGTGGATGTGGATGTATGTATGTATGTGGATGTGGATGTATGAATGAGGACGTGATAGTGGATGTATGCATGTGGATGTGGATATGGATGTGTATGTATGAATGGGGATATGGGATGTGGATGTAGGAATGAGGATGTGAAAATGAATGTGGATGTGTATGTAAGAATGTAGATGTGGATGCATGAATGTGGATGTGTGGATGTGAATGTGGATGTGTATGGATGTATGCATGCAGATGTGGCTGTATGAATGTGGATGTGGATGTATGCATGTAGATGTGAATGTATGCATATAAATGTGGATGTATGGATGTGAATGTACATGTAGATGTGGATGTATGAAATTGGATGTGAATGTATGCATATAGATGTGGATGTGGATGTATGTATGTGGATGTGAAAATGGATGCATGGATGTAGATGTGGATGTATGGATGTGAATGTGGATGTGGATGTGGATATATGTATGGATGTGAATATATGATATGTGATGTGAAGGAATCTGAAGTGACGAGATAGAAAATGATGTGATTGGATGAGTACACATATAAAAGGAATGTGGAATAAGTAAAGTGGATTGATGAGGGATAATGTGGAAAAATGAGAGTTAATATAGAAATTCTATTTGTAAACTGTTTGTAAATGGCTGTTTTATGTCAAGAATGCTGGGGAAGCATTTTGACCGTCTTGTGATTAAGGTCGTGGATAAAGTTGCAACTGCTGAGACAGAGACTCAATGGAGGACGTCTCGCGTAGCAAAGTCGGCCGAGGTCTTGACCAGCCTCGGTTCGATTAAAATGGTGAGCTTTCGCTACGGTGGATGAGGGACCAAGGAAGCGGCCTATGAGTGAAGCGCTAGGTCACCTGCGAGAAGGATCCTAGAGGGTGCTGACCATACGGTGCTCGGGCTCTCGGTCGCCCAAGATACCCACGCGTACGTCGAGGAAGATATCGGAACAAGGAGTAAGAGTTGTTTTCTGAAACCGGGCATGGATCTGGTTGATTGACCTTGCTGGTCTTGAATGGATGAGTCCATGGCTCTTTTTATGGATCTGTTGGTTGATCTTGCTGATCTTCAACGAGAGTCCATCTTGATTTTTATAAGTGATTATATTGCCGAGTATTATGGGCTAGGAACTATTGAAAAGGCCCCTGAGTGGACAGGTGGTTCTAGTTGCCAATGATGCCATAGATACTCTGATGAAGGGATGATGGGAAATTAAGAATCAACCGGATAAATTGGAAGATTGTGATCAGTGGTACTATGGTTTCATTAAAGGATTGTTTTAAAGTTAGCTGATACTAAGAAAAAGGCAATTTCATATTGGGTGTGTAAGTGGTGTGGCTAGTTTTATGTTTGCATGAACTTCCGGCTAGGGGGCCTTGGAACTCTTTTCCTTGGTACCCGGGACAAAACCTAACCAAATTCCAAATTGGATCCCATCACTACAGTGGTTGGGCGGTTGGCTAACCTATGGGATCGGATGGGGTTAGGCTGGACTGATGGATCCGTAAATTGAGACTCAATTTCTGTTATTACGATAGAGGAAGTAAGTCCCGGATAGAAATTGTTCTATGGATAGGAATCAACGGCTGTGCCTCTTGATGGGGGAAAAAGCGTTGATCCCAATGATCCAAGTGCAAGTTTCTTCCTTGATCTGACCGAGTATCTCTATAGGTGCAGTCGGATCAGTTTGATCACTAATGGTCTTGACTACGTTAGAGTAAAAAGTTATCCTGGAGGAATCGCCCGTGCTTTCCGGATAAGGGAAGTTTTTCCGGGTTCGGATTTGGAAAAGCCGACGGATTAGTCTTTTGTCCGGATATCCGTGGACGAGGCCCCGAATGTGGGACCCCTGTCCCGCGCGAGAAGTGCTACTTCCGCTGCTAGTATCCCGAATCCGTTGCTTGGTGGGAACAGGGATCTCACAGTTGGTATCAGAGCAAATTGGTTAATAAAGATCAACTGAGAGGCCAAATATGTCAAAAAATTATCAAGAAGCACAAAAAGGTTGTAATTGTGTGATATAATTCATACAATTTGATATTCAAACTGAAAATTCGTAATTTAGCAATTGGGTCTTCAGATGGAAGTACCGCAATTGTATGGAACCCTGACTTGCTTGAGGCCTAGACATGATGGTATTTACCTTATACTTCCAAGTATCATGACTACCCGTATATACTGAGGGTATAACTGCAGCTCTTTACCGACAGTATATACGAGTAAATCTAAGACTTGAAATTATAAGCGTTAATGCTATCCAGATGATGATTTCGAATGTGGTTGATATGATTTTTAATTCTGTTTGAGAACTGATGAGTTGATTTGGATTCTTTATTGAAAAATGATGATTCCTGAAAAATTGGTTGAAATATAATAGAGCGAAACCACAATGAGGATGAATGGGACGAGTCCCTGTGATGATATTCACAACTAGAATGATGATAATGATTTCAATGAATCACTATGAGATTAGTGGATTGTGCTGTCAAATTGCTACTGTTAACACTTGACTCGGTATATCAAGTTAAGGAATGACAAATTGAGAACTTGCTTGACTGAAATTCCCGTGGTGGAGGAATGTTCAGAAAGAAAATTTTCAATTTAATGAACCATTATCGTGTTAAAGATATGAATGAGATTTTGAATATTTTTAGATAAAAAAATTTCTCATATTATTAAAATAAATTCCCCTGAAACAGAAATTCAAAAAGAACTTTCCAATGTGCAATTGGAATTTATTGGAAATGGATATAAAGGACCTTAGCCTATTCAGAAATTTTTGGATTATGGTCCAATTAAGGTTCCTATGGGCCAATAGCATCAATCCATGTGTAGGGAGGAGATAAATCCAATTTGTAAAAGAAGATACCCAAAAATGAGTAAATGCTCACATAAGATGAAGAGTTGACTATGTACAAGGTTTATTAGTAAGAAACTATGAGCAATATTAAAAATATGAGATATTTTGGGTATCCAAAAATGAGTAAATGCTCACATAAGATGAAGAGTTGAAAATGTACAAGGTTTATTAGTAAAAAACTATGAGCAATATTAAAAATATGAGATATTTTGGGTATCCAAAAATGAGTAAATGCTCACATAAGATGAAGAGTTGAAAATGTACAAGGTTTATTAGTAAAAAACTATGAGCAATATTAAAAATATGAGATATTTTGGGTATAATGATTCCATTTTGACACATATGTAAGGAAGGGGAGTCCATTAAAGGAGGTGCATATTTCACATGCTTGAATGAGTTTTAAACTCATAAAAATTGAGATATTTCATCTCTCCTCTCTCCTAATTCAAGTCTAGTTGCAAAAAGTTAGCTCAACTGACCTAAAAATGGTCAAAAATTGACCAAACTGAGTTGAAAAATTCTAGAATCAGTTTGTTTGGTTAGGAGCTCACTTTTTCCTATAAATAGAGGCCTTCCCCTTTGTTGAAACTCAACAATGTTTAATGCATTGTTACTCTACTCCACCTAAGCCAAGAACTGTGAATTCAATAATAATTCACTAGTGTTTGACACCTCCCTCTTTCTTCAATCCCCATTGGTGGCTCCATCAACATACTAAACCAATTGATTAGTTATGGGCCTCTACCGTGAACAAAGAATCAAGCAATTTATAAGGTAGTTAGTGAATTTTGATCATTTTCTATAATTTCTCAATGTTTCTCTCTTCTCAACCCCTCTCAAGCTTGAGAAGCTTAATTGGAATGGTTTTTGAATGCTATTGAAGTTAATTGATGAATGGTAGTACTTGAATTACATAAATTGATGAATGCTATTGAAGTTAATTGATGAAAGATAGTAAAGAATTACATAAATTTTCATTTATGCTTAATTCAAATGGTTTTTATGTAATTTCTCTCTCTCACTCAAGAAATGGTCATACTCATGACCCATTCTCAATCCAAATGAAGCTTTTCATAAAGCTTTTCCTTAATCCAAGATTAATCTATGCTTGAGGCCAAATTAATGGCTTTTTTCTATGCTTTTAGTTTATGTATTTCATGAATATTGATGATTCAATCCATTATGGATTAATGATCCAATTAGGGATCATTCTATTTATTTCCTTAATGATAAGCTTTATCCCTTAGAAAATTTGAGATTCATAGCAGCGGAGCTATGGCAAAATTTTTATAAAAATTACGCATAAAATAAGTTCATTCAAAGCATGAAAAGAGGACTTCCTACCATATTCTAAGAATTATCATCCTAGATTAATTGAAAGATATTCATTGTAATCATAGAGAAATTGATTTTTATATTATGCATAATTGATTTTCATGCATAGAGGTATGCATAAAAGATTATTATTTTATTATAAAAGTGTTACTTTTATCACAATTGAATTTCATGCATAGAAGTATGCATAAGAGTTGATTATTCTATTATAAAAGTGTTACTTTTATCACAATTGAATTTCATGCATAGAAGTATGCATAAGAGTTGATTATTCTATTATAAAAGTGTTACTTTTATCATATTGGATTTCATGCATAGAAATATGCATAAAAGATATTCTTTTTATACTAAAAGTGTGATTTTCATCATAAATAGATTTTATGCATAACTTAGATGCATAAGAGAAATTCTTTTATTCTAAAAGTGTCATTCCTACCAAATTGAATTTATGCATAAGAAGATGCATAAAAGATTGATTCAAAAGTGTCATTCTCATCTAAATTGAACTTATGCATAGGAAGATGCATAAAAGATTGAATTTTAATTCAAAAGTGTCATTTTCATTTAAAATGAATTTATGCATAGGAAGATGCATAAAAGATTGATTTTTACTTCGAAAGTATTAATCTCCTTAAATAGAATTTATGCATAAATAAATGTGTAAAGAAATCTTATATCAAATATAAGAATTCTCTTGTATTCTATAAATAGATATGAGATGTGATAGGATGTGATAAGAGGTGTATAAGATGTGATAAGAGGTGTATAAGATGTGGTAAGAGGTGATAAGATGATTATGAAATAAGTTAGGAGGTGATAAGATGAATTAAGATGTGATAAGATGTGTATGGGATGAGGTAAGAAGTGTATGAGATAGGATAAGATGTATATGGGTTGTGATAGGGCGAGAATGGATGTGATGTAAAAGATTAGATGTGAAGGCATATGGGGTTATATGAATGGGAATGTGAAAATGGATGTATGTATGTGGATGTGTGGATGTGAACATGGGAGTGTGGATGTATGAATGTGAAAATGGATGTATGCATGAAGATGTATATGCATAGATGTGAATGTGGATGTAGATGTGGATGTATAGATGTGAATGGAAATGTGGATGTGGATGTATGTGAATGTGGATGTAGATGTGGATGTATAGATGTGAATGTGAAATGTGGATGTGGATGTATGTATGTATGTGGATGTCGATGTGGATGTATAGATGTGAATGGAATGTGGATGTGGATGTATGTGAATGTGGATGTAGATGTGGATGTATAGATGTGAATGTGGAATGTGGATGTGGATGTATGTATGTATGTGGATGTAGATGAGGATGTATAGATGTGAATGGGAATGTGGATGTGGATGTATGTATGTATGTGGACGTGGATGTATGAATGAGGACGTGATAGTGGATGTATGCATGTGGATGTGGATATGGATGTGTATGTATGAATGGGGATATGGGATGTGGATGTAGGAATGAGGATGTGAAAATGGATGTGGATGTGTATGTAAGAATGTAGATGTGGATGTGTGGATGTGAATGTGGATGTGTATGGATGTATGCATGTAGATGTGGATGTATGAATGTGGATGTGGATGTATGCATGTAGATGTGAATGTATGCATATAAATGTGCATGTATGGATGTGAATGTACATGTAGATGTGGATGTATGAAATTGGATGTGAATGTATGCATATAGATGTGGATGTGTATGTGTGGATGTGGATGTATGTATGTGGATGTGAAAATGGATGCATGGATGTAGATGTGGATGTATGGATGTGAATGTGGATGTGGATGTGAATATATGTATGGATGTGAATATATGATATGTGATGTGAAGGAATCTGAAGTGACGAGATGGAAAATGATGTGATTGGATGAGTACACATGTAAAAGGAATGTGGAATAAGTAAAGTGGATTGATGAGGGATAATGTGGAAAAATGAGAGTTAATATAGAAATTGTATTTGTAAACTGTTTGTAAATGGCTGTTTTATGT
Source organism: Cibotium barometz (assembly GCF_041138505.1). NCBI lineage: Eukaryota > Viridiplantae > Streptophyta > Polypodiopsida > Cyatheales > Cibotiaceae > Cibotium > Cibotium barometz. The sequence goes on along the minus strand of NC_141087.1, from coordinate 32,839,538 downwards.
CAAGAATGCTGGGGAAGCATTTTGACCGTCTTGTGATTAAGGTCGTGGAGACCTAACTGATAAAGTTACAACTCCTGACGGAGAGTCAATGGAGGACGTCTCGCGTAGCAAAGTCGACCGAAGTCTTGACCAGCCTCGGTTCGATTAAAATGGTGAGCTTCCAATACGGTGGATGAGGGACCAAGGAAGCGGCCTATGAGTGAAGCGCTAGGTCACTTGTGAAGGATCCTAGAGGGTGCTGACCATACGGTGCTCGGGCTCTCGGTTGCCCAGGATACCCACACGTACGTCGAGGAAGATATCGGAACAAGGAGTAATAGTTGTTTTCTGAAACCGGGCATGGATCTGGTTGATTGACCTTGCTGGACTTCAATGGATGAGTCCATGGCTCTTTTTATGGATCTGTTGGTTGATCTTGCTGATCTTCAACGAGAGTCCATCTTGATTTTTATAAGTGATTATATTGCCGAGTATTATGGGCTAGAAACTATTGAAAAGGCCCCTGAGTGGACAGGTGGTTCTAGTTGCCAATGATGCCATAGATACTCTGATGAAGGGATGATGGGAAATTAAGAATCAACCGGATAAATTGGAAGATTGTGATCAGTGGTACTATGGTTTCATTAAAGGATTATTTTAAAGTTAGCTGATGCTAACTTTAAGGCAATTTCATTAAAGGATTATTTTTCTTAGCTGATGCTAAGAAAAAGGCAATTTCATATTGGGTGTGTAAGTGGTGTGGCTAGTTTTATGTTTGCATGAACTTCCGGCTAGGGGGCCTTGGAACTCTTTTCCTTGGTACCCGGGACAAAACATAACCAAATTCCAAATTGGATCCCATCACTACAGTGGTTGGGCAGTTGGCTAACCCATGGGATCGGATGGGGTTAGGCTGGACTGATGGATCTATAAATTGAGACTCAATTTCTGTTATTACGATAGAGGAAGTAAGTCCCGGATAGAAATTGTTCTATGGATAGGAATCAACGGCTATGCCTCTTGATGGGAAAAAAAGCGTTGATCCCAATGATCCAAGTGCAAGTTTCTTCCTTGATCTGACCGAGTATCTTTATAGGTGCAGTCGGATCAGTTTGATCACTAATGGTCTTGACTACGTTAGAGTAAAAAGTTATCCTGGAGGAATCGCCCGTGCTTTCCGGATAAGGGAAGTTTTTTCGGGTTCGGATTTGGAAAAACCGACGGATTAGTCTTTTGTCCGGATATCCGTGGACGAGGCCCCGAATGTGGGACCCCTGTCCCACGCGAGAAGTGCTACTTCCGTTGCTAGTACCCCGAATCCGTTGCTTGGTGGGAACAGGGATCTCACATAGACAACACACCATCTTCCTTGCATTCAAAATGTGCAAGCCTATTCAAAATTCATGTATTGTGTAACATGTCCATCAAGTCATTAGTGCGCTCTTGCCCAACCATGCTCCCAATTTTATTAAAGAAGATTTCCACTACATCTGAGCCAATGAGATGCAAAGGACACTTTAAGCTCGGATGAAAGTCTCTAAAATATTTAATTAACAACACTACAAAGTGGCATGAGATTTGCACATCCAAGAATGCCTCCTTGCTAATAAAGTTTGTACTTAGAGTGTACTTGGCATGCTGGACAATCGAAGATCTCCAAATCTGAAAGAAAAAAGATACTTTGGCTGCTAGATGAACTCTCTGCAGAGCAAGCTCAAGTGCGAAGATAAGAAAATATTAATGTAGTCTCCAACAACTTCAAGATAGGCTTGTGTTCCTACCATACTCCGCTCTTTTCTATCTAGCCCATTGTTTGCAAGCTCTCCTAGACACCATTGCACTTGTCTGCTATAGATTCTTTGAGCTGTAGCCCAATTTGATGATTATCCCGTCTAATACCTCCTTCTCTAAGCATATGTTTGTCAATAGAGAATGAATCATACACAATGATAACATGGTCCAAGGTAATCCAAACATCACCAAGAGCCAACTGACGCTTTGATTTATCAAGAACATTGACTAGCTTCTTTCCATTGTGTACAAAGTCTTGATCATGCATGCCGAAGACATCCCCTTTTGACATTTTTGCTGAAAGAGGCCATCCATGCCATCCGATTCCATATCTAATGCCCTGTTTATCGACATAATCAGCAAGCATCAATTTTCTTTGGTGGCTATCTCCATCTGATGCACGTCCAATAATCGGCCCCACTGTAGACTTCAAATTTTCATCCCATAAACTCAAAATTTCAGCCCATTATCTTTGAACAAAACATGCATCAAAGCAATTATAAGTACAATGGGCTACCACCACCAAGCGTGGAAGCGCTTCATGTAGCAGGTTTGCAACAAAAACTCTTGCATAACCATAGATGACACGAGTTTCAAATGCATCAACAATCACATCATAACCTTCTTTCCCTTCTCCAACTTTGATCATACAAGAAGTCATGCACTCATGGTCCTCTGATTTATATCCATCAAATCCAACAAGCATGTCATCCTTCGGATTCCACACACAACCAAAACAACAATTTAAAGGAGATGCATGAGCTAATTACAAGCCCTCTCGCAAGTCAAAATAAAAACTTTGAGGTTATTATGTTTACCTTATCCGCTTCTTTATGGCAATCTCATCTTCCACTAAGATGAGATTGGAATCTCATCTTAGTGGAAGATGAGATTGCCATTATGTTTACCTTATCCGCTTCTTTATGGCAATCTCATCTCCTTTATGGCAATCTCATCTTCCACTAAGATGAATGGAATCTTTGATGTGATCCCATGTTTTACTTTCTCCTTCTGATAGATTTCAGCAATGACATTAAAAACATAGCCATGTATGCCTGGGACAGATTGTGTGGCAAGTCTTTCTCCTCTTTTTGTTGTGATAGTAGTGAAGGGCCATTAAGGTTGGCACTTAGGAAATCATGCAATCTTGGTCCACCACCCCACATCTTTGCAACCTCAAATATAGCCTTTGTGTTTTCACTGCATCTTTGTCCTCCATTTGATCTCAACATATTTGTAGCTACATCTTGCAAGAAGTCCCATAGAGCAAGTCACACTTTACCCACCATAGTTAGAAAGTGAGATCTCTTGCATATTTCTTGGCCACTATAGTTGTTTGTCTAAGCTCTTGCCTAGTGAGATAATCTAATCTTCTTCCACAATCTGTTCCCCTATTGCCTCTCTTCTTATTGATGATTTTCTCTCTGAATACTCTCATTCTAAAATCATGAAGTTTCGGTATCCCTTTGCAATGGTTGCATGAGAAGCCTTCAAATGGTTTCCCATTACTAGAAACACGTGGACAACTAATGTGACGAAAGCATCCATCTATGTGAAAGCCGATACTTCCATCGTTTAAGGTTGCCTTATTGTAAGGCTCAGCAAACCAAAACTTACCACCACATTGATCATTCAACAAAGGCTTTATGTTAAGATTATTATTTTTCACTTTAATCTCGTGACTCCACAAACCCCAACATAACAAATTCAAACTTGTGAAAGAAGTAAGAGAAGAAATTCCACCTTTTTCATGATTATTGAGAGAAGAGGAGTCACCCATAGTTGAGCTTCCAATTTTTGTAGAAACCACAAACTTGCTAAGAGATCTTTGCTTGGGATTGTGCTCCTTCCCCTTTCGAGGACGCCCTCGTAAGCCTGTAAGCTTGTAAGCAATGGCTTGGAAATTTTCACCCCTTTTGCAACTACCTTGTTGTGAGAAATGGACTTTGTGTGCTTGGTAAGGATGGTATGCAAATCAGACCTTGGAGGGCATAAAGGCAACCATGTATCATCATACTTACTTCTCACTCGAGCAAAACTTTTGTCCTTGAAATCATGCAATGTGACTTCAACCACCTTAAAAGCCCAACCTACATACAAAAAAGACATGATATAAGTTATATATTTGAGGCTTCTTTCTAAAACAATACTAAACTTGTGAAAAGCAAGAAAATGATACCTTCATTTGTTACCATATAAGATTGCAACTTCTCTATTGAAGCCTCTATAAGATTTCAGGCTTCTTTCTAAAACAATACTAAACTTGCGAAAAGCAAGAAAATGATACCTTCATTTGTTACCATATAAGATTGCAACTTCTCTATTGAAGCCTCTATCTCTTGTCTATCACCCTCTTCATGTTGCATATAAGATTGCAACTTCTCTATTGAAGCCTCTATCTCTTGGTCAACCACTCCATGTTGCATAGCTTCCTTTCGAAGCCCACAATAAGCCATGTAATTCTTTTCATGTTTTTTGCTCTCCAATATGTGGATTCTTAGGAAGTTAGCAAAGCAATTATATGCAGCATTCTTTCCTTCTACCGAGCCCTTTCCATACAATGAACCACACTCATGACACCATATGTGTATCTGGGGCTGCCCATCAAAGTCTTCCGTGTGCAACTCAAATCTATAATCCCGTGGGATTGTCATTAGCTTCAACTTTGATCTTGTTCTATCACATTCTTGTTGCCAATGCTCAAGATCACTTGCCCTCAATAATGTACTAGAAAGCTTTGAGGATGGATTGCATTGAGTGTCACATTTTCCTTCAACGTTTAATTTAATGCATTGTCTCTTACTTGGAGAAGATGTTCCCTCTACATTAGTAGCACTCCTCTTGATCCAGACTACAAGTATATCACTGAGTGTCCACCACTCCTCTTGCCGTTTGTTCAAGGTATACTTATCATCTATGAACTCAAAGGCTCCAGACATAAGCTTATCGCCCTCAATTTGTTCTCGAACTTAAGCAAAAGTGGGCTCAAGTGTACCTTTTCTCACTGTTTGGGGTAGACCTTAGACGGATTATTTTTCAAGTTATATGTATGGAATTTTGGTATTTTTGGAAGTTGGTTAGCTTTGGGATCTTGGAAGGTAGAGAGTTGTGGGAAGTCTATATAGTTGGAGCTGTTTTGTTCAGTGGTACACGAATATGGTTCTTGGTAGATTTTATGTGTAGCTATGGCAGATTCTGTAATGACAATACAGTTGACAGATTTTGTGCTTCATCTCTTCTAGTCATTTCATTCTGTATTCTGTGTATTGAGAGTGGTGCAAGTGCAGCAGTGTTGTGTGAGACATGTGTGTAGAGTTGTAGTGAAATTCGGAGTAAGATAAAATTGTGTTGGTTTGTCAGAGTGAGTGTCATTGTGAAATGTCAGACCTAGAAATGGAGAAAAACTGCTTTGCTCATGCAACAATAAACACTGGCGATTACGGTGCTTATGATGGGTGTTCATGGTCGAGTTCACTTTCTTCTGTTTAGAAGGACGGGTGCCAAGAAGAGAGCAGTAGTAGAAGTGATGGTTGTAGAGGTGGTTATGTTTTCTTGGAAGTCAAATGCTAGGCGGTAGTTCGGGCTAGAGAATTCGCAGTAATTTCTTCATTCATATTTCACTAGGTGGGTAGCGAGGCAGCGAGGTTTGCAGCAGCGATAGAATGACCCGAATGCTGAAGGGCATGAAGGTGGTGACGATAGTGGGATGCAAAGTGATAGTTCAGAGTATGAGTCAGAGCCTGGTGTGCAGAGGATTTAGAAGATATAGAGGAGTATGGAGGAATTTTCAATGAGCCAAGAGAGGAAAGGCAATGGGATCCGATTGTGATAGGAGGAGTTTTGTTACAGCATTCGTTTCTAGTAAGGAGGCGATTGGACTTTGATCCACTGCGGATTGGGGGGGGGCTTACCACAGTACCACCTCCATCACCAGTATCGTCCTCATCATCTTCTGCAGGGCATTTGACCCCTAATACGCTAAGGAACATGGCAGCAGCGGCTAGAGCTGATTTCCGCGTCAAATTCGGGACCTTTTCAGAGAAGTCTAAACAAGACCCCAATTGCCACGTAGATCAATTTGAGACAAGATGGCAGGCCAGAGGATTTGACGGAGTGTATGACGCGCAAGCCAAGATGCGACAATTCCAAGCGACACTGGAGGGAAGAGCCATGCAGTGGTTGAGCAATTTCAATGCAGGTTATTTTGGAGATTATTTGGCATTAAAGAATGCATTTTTGAACAGGTTCAGAAAGGAGAAAACTCCAAATGATGTTCTTGCAAAGATTAAAGCAATTAAGCAAAGGAAAATGTTTGTGGAGGATTACACTCAGAAGTTCAATCAGTATCTGAGAAGGCTTACAAATGCAGAGAGGCCGATAGATGAAATGTTGGCCGGATACTATATGAATGGTTTGAGGAAGGAACTACGGAATGCAGTAGTAGCAGGTGTGGATGTTGGAGCAGGTTTGGATGATTTGATAGAAACTGCCATAAGAGCAGAGAAGCGCTTTGGAGTAATCAATCCGAGTCCTTCAAAGTGGAGTTCTCGAGAATCTAAGAAGAAAAAGAAGGGGAGGAAGAAGAAGAGATCTTCAGATGACAGTAGTGATGATGATTCTGATTCAGACAAAGATTCAGATTCTGAGTCAGAGACAAGTAGTGGTTCAGATTCCGATTCAAATTCGGGTTTAGACAAGGGGGATAAGAAACGAAAGCATAAGAAGAAGGATAAAGAAAAGTCCAAAGGAAGTTTGGTTGAAAAGATGGTGGAGAAAAATTTGAAAGAAATGGTGGTTAAGGAGTCAGAATCAAGTAGCAAGAAGCCTCATTGTGATATTTGTGACATTAATGGTCATAAAACAACCAATTGTTGGTATAATCCTAATTTTAGGGGACCAATTCCGGAGCGCATTCAGCAAAGGATTCAGTAAAATTTGGCACAAGCAAGTGGAGTATTTCCGGATGCTGCAGGACAACAGAGGACATTTAATAATTCGGGTTGGCATGGACAACAACAACAGTGGAGGCCACCTTTTAATCAAAATAGGCCATACAAAGGCAATTTTAATCAGGGCTACCGACCATGATATGGCGGTTATCAAAATTTCAGGCCTTGGGGAGGAAATTGGCAACAACAGTAGGGATGGTAGCAACCCCCAAACCGGAGTCAGCCAAATTGGAATCCGCACAGGTATGGGATCAACAGTCGCCAAATGCGCAGCTACCATAGTTACCTGCACCATTTGTACATCAGGGGGGGAGGGAGAGAAAACACCTCAGAGTAATTTCATTGATGTTGAAGTCTCGAAGGATCAGGCGACAAATCAAGTGTCAATGGAGTGTTCTCCGGAGTGTGATTGTTTCGCAATGTAAGTCCAGTGAGCCTGAGGCAATGGCAGTTACACGTTCAAAGGCAAGGCTTAAACCACCGTTGGATTGGGAAGCACAGAAGGATGTTCGAGATGAGGTAGCGGATGAAGTGGAGCAATCCGAAAAGGAAGAAATGACATCTGGACACAGAAGCAAAAGCAGCTCAAGATAGTGGGGAGTTCAGAATTAGCATCAGGGGCATTGTTTGAGGAACTACTGAATGCTCCTATGCAGTTTACATTGGATCAGTTGCTTTCATTGGTTTTGATTTTTAGGGACAGACTTTATTCAGCTACAAGAAAGTCAACCATTCCTGATATTCAGAGTGCATTGAAGGAGAGTGTTGGGACTTATCAGATTAGTCCAGATGATGTGGATTTTACTATACCAACTATGAAGCTAGAATTTGATGGTCGTATATTTTCTGATGTTCTGTTAGATGGGGGATCCGGTGTGAATTCGGAGAGTGAAGCCAATTGGGATGTTACGAGGTCAAATCCTCAAGGTGCATGGATTACCATTTCAAGCAAATTTTGTTGTTTTGAAGATGCAGGATGCAGGGAATGCTTATTCAATGCTTTTAGGGAGACCGTGGTTTAAGTTTGCACGAAGCTTAAACAGGATTGGGAAAGGAATGAAGTGATTTTGAAGAAAGGTAAACATTCTGTAAGGATTCCAATGACTGCAAAGAAGAAATTGTCAGTTGTAGTGATTTTATTAGTTCCAATCTAACCAGAATCCTAGGGATCTTTTCAGTAAGATATGTTGGAAGTTCCAACTCCTCCAAGGTCTCTTCCTCCCATGATAGCAATTGTACAATGCTTACAAGAGTGTTCAAGGTGACTGTTTGTATGGATTCATCTATTGAATACAACGAGTCACTTATCCAAGTTCCACCAAGGATGACATCGTACTTAAGGGAATCTAGGGTAACATGGAATGTAAATTCCACATCTCCATCGATGGTTTGAGTAGCATAGATAAAGTAACCGAGAACTTCAATGTTTTGTCCATTGGCTCCTCTTATAAGACCATTATCTGTAGGGATAAGTTTAGGTTGTCCCAATGACACCCAAGTATCTATTGTTATGATGTTATCACTAGCGCAAGGGCTAATCAATGCGCATTTTTACTGCTTAACATCATTGCCTGTAGGGAAATCTAACCATACCATGATAGAATCTTTAAGAGAAACCATGGATGTTTTAGTTTTTGTTTTAGCTTTAGATCACTTTCATCCTCTTTTGGCTATCAGCTTTTTCAAGAGTGCCCAATGTGTACACTGACACACTTAGTCCTCTGACAATTTTAAATGAGGTCTGTTTGGAAGCTTGTGAATCCTCACAATCCTGTTCTATGGAGCTCCTTATATCTTGGTATAACTCATGTTGAGCCCTTAAGGGTGCAAGTGCTGATGTTATGCTGGCTTCACTATGAGAGAAGAGCATTCCTCCAAATGAGGTTTTGAGAGACTGCTTTAATTTTGTAATGAAATTATTGAATTCCTCGTGCTTATCAATTGCATAATTCGTGCAATCTGTCTCGAACGACTCTGTAGAGAGAGTGTCTTCCTCTTGAAAGGGGACGCGGTACTCCTATGGGTTTTATATTTGGTTGCTTTTTTAGGTTTGGCATTATTAGGCTCAATCACAACCGGTGGTCCTATAAGACACTCAACCATGCTAAGCATGCACTCCTCAGCTTGTTGTTTGCATTTCGCATATGTCATGTAATCATGATTTTCAATCTGGGGGGTGGTTGGGTGGGTTCTAGTTTCTTGATTGATTTATGAGGTGCACTAAGTGAAGAGTCAAAACTTGTTTCATCCTCACTTAGTGACGTAGGTGAAATATGGACTCTCATTTTTTCCCCTTAGGATTTCCACACCTCCTCTCTTTAGAGAAATGGGCTCATAGTGAAATTTTTACAAATCAAATCAAAAGTTGGTGGAGATCGCACATTTGGAATCTACTCATCCAAGACCTTTCCAATGATATATAGTATGATGGAAAATTTTGATTATTCAAGAAGTCCCCAAATTGGTGATAGCGTGGCATGTTACATGCCACATCATCACCAATTTGGGGACTTCTTGAATATTCAAAATCGCTTATCATGCTATATATCATTGGAAAGGTCTCGAACAGTAGATTCCAAATGTCCAAACTCCACTCACTTTTGAGTTGATTTGGAAAAAATTCACCCATGAGCCCATTTTTCTGGAGAGAGGAAGTGTGGAAATCCTTAAGGGGCAAAAATGAGAATCCATATTTTGCGTAATGAATTGTTTCATCTTCTGACTTTCTTTGGATCGTGAGTTTTTCATTATGTTTGTTCATGCGACAAGATCGAATTCTCTTTTGGGCTTTTGTATCCTGTGTCGCCCATATGCGTTTTGTGGTTTGTGTGATGGCTTTTGAGGTGGATGCTTCTACATCATGTGTAGCTTTTGGCTCTTTTGGGTTTATGTCCTCCACAGACTCCTTTTCCCTGTCCTTTAATTCAACCTTGGTTTTGATAGTCTGTTGTTCCTTATTTTTCTTGGGTTTCGAAGGTTTTGCTTTTTCTTTTGAGTTATGCTTTAAAGCATGTTCTTCTACCCATGTTGAGGTATTGTCTTTTGCGTACTTTTTGACCGCTTCTCATGCCTTGGCTTATAAGATTGTTGATGAATTGGGACACTTTTTAGTATCATCATCAAAGGATTTACAATATATGCAATACAGAAAAACAGGTGCCTTCTTGTATGCACAATGGGGATTGGGATGGTCGTAGTGATTTCGCTTATCACAAGGCATTTTGCTCTTCACTTGTAGAAGTATTAAGGATGTTTGGCTGTGAAGGATTTCATCTTCTCTTAGAGATGTCAATTGAAAGCTTTTAAGCAAGGTTGTATAGAACTCGAGGAATGACAATTTCGAGATCAATCTTTCTTTTGCCATTGCTTCACTTGGTTTAGATGAGGAACACCTTGTAGCATGAGCATCTTCTAGCATGTTATCATCTAAACGTACTGCTTCTTTACAACATTGATCGAATGTTTTCGGGTTGGATACAATAATCAAGTTGTGTAAGCTGTTTTCCTTTAAGCCCATCATGAAACATGCTTCAATTGAAAATTGTTTAATTTTTCCCATGACTCACATCGTGAGTCCAAGAGTTTTATCCAAAGGATAAGTCTTTAATGGATTCATTTGGTTTATGCTCAATTGAATAGAGTTCTTTTGCTGCACTCCAATAATCACCTTGTCTTGAAAAGTCATGGATAAAGGTTGTTTTCAAGGTGCTGAAGTTGCTCTTTGCCAGAAAATCAATGCGATGAACCATCAACTAGCTTTTCCCTCTAAGCGCATAAGTTTAATGCATGTACCTTAGTGGGGTAGTTAGGATTTCCAAAAGCTTCACATCTCTTTTCAAACATTTGAATGAATTGAACAGGATCTGTTGTGCCATCGCATTTGCCTATGATTTTGAAAATTTGTAGAGTTATATGTTTGTATGGGTCACTGAGGCCGTAGGTGAGTTCTTTTGTGGGGATAGGGACTCACTTAGTCCTTGGGAAACCCCCCTTCCTAGACTAGTCAATATATCCAAGGTGTGGGCATCCAGGAAAGGGTTGGTACCTATAGGATTTGTGGAGATGTTAGGTAAAGGACCAAAGCCCGGTGGGATTGAAGTGACAAGGGGTATACCTGATAACACGCTTGTTATAGGCATGGCCAATGGTATTGGGAGGTGCATTTGGGGCATAGATCTCAATGGCTTGAAAATGTCAGCCATTGGGTTCAGTCCTTGTGTGATCCCTAGCAGTCCCTCTATCGTTGCTATGTCTGATTGCCTAAATGCTCCTTAATGAACAAGTACATGTTTTGTTTTTCTTTTTATATTTTCTCATAGCCCGTTTACAACCTCAAGAGACCTGATGTTCTCTTCATTGGGTTAAACGAGTGTCTGTTCGTACTAATTATCTTAGGCACTATACGCACGTGAACGACCTTAGAGATATTTTTCCAAAAAAATCTAGTAACTTCCTAGATGGAAGAAGAGGTTCTAAAACCTATTTTCCATCACTGTCTCAAGATGATTTTTTTTTTGGGAATTGTTTTCCTATTTCGCAACACGTTTTTGAGAATGTTCCAAAAGAAATTTTGAAAAACTCTGTATGAGAGAGTTGTGGTATTTTTGGAGTACTACAACTTTGTCTACCTAAGTCATTCGTAATTTTGTCGTTTAGACCCTAAAAAAGTAGTCCAAATATAGTTCATAGTCGTCTTCGTGCTGTTTTTGCGAGTTTTCGTGCTTTTCAAGCTGTTTTTTGCCTCGATTTCTGGGTCGAATTTAGAAGTTGCTAGTCTAAGGACAAAACGATCGATTTTGACTTCAGACGGCGAGGACCAAAGTTAAAGAGCTCGATGTCAGCTTTTCGATGAGCCCTTGAGCGCCTTCATCGAATTCACGGTTTAGGAGATACGAGCCTCCAAACAGGGGTGTTTTTCTAGAGTGAACCTTCTTTCACGCCATGAAACCTTAGGGTTTCACACCATGAAATCGGACTTTACAGGAAAATTTAATTTGATTTTTTTTCCAGGCGTGAACGAAACTTCTTTCGTGCCGTAAAACCTTAGGGTTTCATGCCGTGAAACCGGACTTCACGGGAAAATTTAATTTGTTTTTTTTTATAAACCAACGTGAACCTTGTTTCATGCCATGAAATCTTAGGGTTTCACGCCGTGAACCCGATTTCATGGAAAATTTAAATCCGATTTTTTTTTGCCGACGTAAACCTTCTTTCACGTCATGAGACCGGACTTCACAGGAAAATTTAATTTGATTTTTTTTTTGCCAACATAAACCTTGTTTCACGTCGTGAAACCTTAGGGTTTCACAGAAAAATTAAATCCAAAATTGTTTTTGGGCACAAACTCCTAGGGTGTGAAACCTTAGGACATGAAAGTGCAGAAATGGTTCACGGCGTAAAAAATTATTTTTCAAGGGTTTTTTTTAGTCTAAGTGGAAATATGAATTTCCTTGTTTGGGGAGGATATTTTTTGAATTTAAAATTAAGGAGATATGGGCATTTTTCCAAAAAGATAAGTGGGAATCAAAAAAGTCAACCTTTTTATGGCACCCCTTCCTTACACCCTTCATCATCATAAATGACCCCCAAAATGGATAATTTGACAACTCATGAGTATCTACTCATTGAATGCATATTAACCTTAATGAGTTATGTAAAAGAAGTGATAAAAAATTAATCAAAGATTAATCCTTTCACTAATCTTTTCCTCTTTTACACTAATCAAAGACTCTAATTAACCACTAATCCTTGATTAATTCACACAATTGAACACATCATTGGATAGAGCAAGAAAATGCTAATCTATATGTATCAACAAATGTATAAATTAATCTAAAATAAGAGAGTAATTAGACTCTTAATTTTGGTCTTCTCTTTTAAGGTAAAATTAAGCAAAGAGAGTCAAATTCCTCCAATTGATGTAATTAGGTGTTTTGATGCATCTAGATGCTCTCAAAACACTCAAAAACACTAATTTTGACTACTCACATGATCAATTTAGATCCCAATTAACATATTTTTTAATTTTTGAGTCCCTTAAACAAGATTAATCACCCTTAATGACAAAAACCAGTTCATTAAGAGAAATTAATCGAATTCAAGGATTTTTCGATGGTTTTAAGAAATTTTTTGAAAGATTAAGCTGCTCCTAATGCTTGCTAACACTCTAATGCAAATAATTCAAATAAAAAACACACAACTAAGCTAGAATTAATGATTTTAGTTCTATGTTTAACATTAAAGAGAGCTAACATTCACTAAAAATTGCATTCTATTGCATTGTTTGATGCAATGGATGCAAACTAAGCCTAATACAAACTATGTGCAAGCCCTAAGAACATGAAAAACCACAATAACAATAACAAAAACAACAAATTAAGCTAAAAATTAAGCAAAAAGCATATTCTACACCGAATCACACATAAATCACCATATTCTACATCAAAAAACATATTCTACACCGAATCACACATAAATCACCATATTCTACATCAAATTACCATTAAATCCACATCTTTTTCATGGAAAACCATTAATCAAGATAATGGGCAATGGGTAATGCGTAGATTAGAGGAAAATGGATGAAAAAAGCCAAGGGATGGTTTTTCGACAGCGACGCCAGAAATGTTATGGCGGCTCACCCTAATCCCCCTTGAAACACATCCAACAAGAGATGACCTGGTGAACCACAATTATCATGAGGATCTTTCCAATGGCCGAACTTATAACCCTTAGGTCCATATACCTACTTATCTTAACATCAAATATATGCTTTAATTCAATGATTAGGATGATGAAGTGAAATGATTGAGATGAAGTTAGTTAAATTTTTGGAGAAGAAAAAGTACATTTTTGTAATTCTAAGTAAAGAATGTCTTATACATCACATAGACATACGCGAATTATTAGTAGTTTTAAATAATATTAGATCTTGTGTTAGCCTTATTTTTTCCATTTTGTTATTTGACATAAAAAGTGAAAATTTTTTCACCTTTAAATTAGCAATATGTACATTTTTAAAAGAAGTTTACAACTATGCTTATTTTGTAAAAGTTATAAAACAGTTCTCTTTAATGTCTCCAAAAGATTGTAAAATTGATCAATATTTAGGACTAGTGAAAAATTAAGATTGCCTATTGCAAACAACAACTCACGACTCATGAACATTTTTCATGACTCACTGTTCCCTTCTTGCTTTCTATCATACCTTGACCTCATGGAAGGTATTGTAGGATTTTCGCAACCATCCCTTCCAACTTTGCTCCATCAATATTTATTGGCTAGGAGTGCCCTTCGTTACTTTTTGTTACATGTCAACTTCTAGCTTTAATGGTGGTAAAGGGCTCTCATAAGACCCGATGGAACTTATGGTTTAACCAATATTAATGAGCAATGGAGCTAACACTTGCATATTGGGTCACTCATCTAGGGAGAAAAATGGGATTGGGTCTTGGATAGTTATGAATGGTTTTGTAACCTATAACAATGTAGAGGCTTCACCATCAATCACCATGTCTTGTGTGATAGGGTTTCTCTTTGGGATCCAGACTTTTTTAGGTGTTGGCGGTGAAGGCTCTTTTACAATAGCTTTTCCTTTGTTTGCATTTGATCTATTGAAGCCTTTAACCATCATTAATGAGGAGTTTTTAAAAATTTGTACGTTGTGGCGACAATGAGACTAGTGGTATACTTTTATGTTTTGGTATCCAAATAAATTGGTTGCCCTTGTAGAAGCCTTGAGCTTTTAATAAGCATTTGGGTGGGGATCCATTCTGGGGTAACTTGGACTTTTTGCGAGACGATTCTTGTGTTGAGATCCTCTTTTCTTGGTCGGTTGAGGTGGTATGGATGGAGAAATCTTGGGAACCCATTTCAAGGTAGATTTGGGTTTCCACTTTTTGTAGCTCGTCATATTTATTTGTGCTTTTGATATGTAGGTTTTTGTTGTATGAAGGTAGAAGAATCGAGAGTTTTTTGAATATTTGGGCGATGAAGTGGAGGGGGTTGAAGCTTTTATAGATTCTATGGATGTTGAATCTTCCTCCTCTTTTGTGACCCTCAATAAGAATGAGGTGGTAGGGGTTTATGAGAGTAGATTTTTCAGTTGAGGTTTCACCCATAGAGACACACCCTATTGACCAGTCAATCATACATCCTGCAGAGCCTTCATCCATGTACAACCAAGTATTATTGGTTCAGGTAATGTTCTAGCAGGTATAACCAGGAAGTCTCCCACCAATTTCTTAATGTTTCCATCACAATATATCTTTTTTTGTGAACCTTGGTATTTCTACCATGGATACCTTTCACCTTTAAGGAGGTATCTACGAGCTAGGGTTTTCCCAACTGGTTTCATGCATTGAATGAAATTAGATTGTGATTAGCCCCTATATCAAGTAATGCATTATAAAGCACTTTACCATAAAGGGCTAAGCAATTGAATGGATGTTCATAGAGGTGCTATGTGCTCATCTATGTCTCCTTCAACCTCTCCCACAAAGGCTTGTGTATAAAGTTTAAGGTTTCCTTCTCAACATTGTTGCAATTTACCTCGTCTTTCCCTTCCCTTCTCTTGGGCTTGGGTTTTCTTTTGAGCGGCCCTTTCCTTGGCAGCTTTCTTATCATTAGAAGCACGTAAGGATTCTTCAGTAAGAGGTCCATAGTATTTTTTAACTTACTTCCATTAAGGAAACCAACAGTTTCGACTCCATCAAGAGTCTCCACATGTATAGTACCTTGTGGAGTAACTACACAAACCCTAAATGGTCCCTTTCTGGTATATTTAAGCTATTTTCTTTTCTCACTGTGGACCCCATACATCAGTACAAGATCTCCTACCTCGATCTCCTTGTCCTTGAGATTTTTATCAAACCATTTCTTTCTTCGGTCCTTTTCTGTCAGCACATTTTGTACTACAATTTGTCTCTTCTTTGTGAGTTGTTCTAAAACAAGTAATTGGTCAACAACCAATTCATTACCATCAAGCTTTTCACTTATGGCTATCCTTAAGTTATGGATCATGTCTTCCCAAGGCATTACTACTACCTGAAGTTGATACACCATCTTAAAAGACATGCAACCAATTGAAACTTTGTATGATGTGGGTAGGCCCATAAAGGTGTTGTGTGAGCTTAGACTCCTAGCTCAGTGTATCGAGCCTTAACAGTATTTGTCAGTATTGAAGTAAGAACCTTTTTGGTGCTCTTTGCTTGGCCATTCGCCTATGGGTAATATGGAATTGACTTATAGTGAGAGATAATGAATGTGTTAGTGAGATTTTTTATTTTGCTCTCATCACTGGAAATCCCATATTTGGACATTATATGCCCAAGAATAACTTTATGTTTCACCTAAAATTGGCATTTGTAAGGGTTTAAGGATAAGTGATAAAATTGAAACCTTTCAAACACCTTTTTTAGGCATGCTAAGTGATCTTTCCAAGACAAATGAATGCACAAATCATCCAAGAAAGCTTTAAGAAACTTTCTTAAGAAGTCCATAAAAGTAGTATTCATAAGTCTTTGGAATGTGGCTGGTGCATTGGTTAGACAGAATGACATAACTCTGTAAGAATCTACACCATGCTCAGTGATGACAAAGGCTATTTTGGCTTGGTCCTCAGGTGCAATCGAAATTTGATTATAGACTTAATATCCATCCAAAAATCTATAAGCCTTCCTGGCTATAACTCGTTCGAGCACATGTTCTGAATATGGCAAGGGGTAGTGATCCTTACACGTGGCAATATTCACTTTCTTAAGATCAACACACACTCTAAGTTTTCCATTCTTCTTGGGCACAACCACATTGGGTGAGACCCATTTTGAGTGTTCAATCTCATAGATGAATCCACACTCAATGAGTTTATTGATCTCTTCCTTGACAATGCTTGCATATTTGGGATTCATTGGATAGGGTAACTATTGGACTAGTTTAACTTTGGGTACCATGGGGATGGTGTGTTGTACCACCTCTGTAGGAATTCCCTTCATATCATGGTATGGCCATGCAAAGCAATCCCTATACTCCTTGAGGAGAGCTACAAGTTCAGCCTCCTTGACCTTATTTAAGTCCTTGGCTATGTAGACTAGCTTAGGATCTTCTCCTAGTTCAACCAAGTCTACTTCCTTGACCTTTGCAGGCCCATCATAGACTCCTCCACTTTCACTTTTGGGGTTATGTTTGGCATTATCAAACACTAACTTGAATTCCCCTATGGTGTATGACTTGTAATGCTCAGGTGCTGGACACAAATCAAGCTCGTTTTCCTTTCCTTCATCAACTACTTTAGCTACAGCTTTAGCCTCTCGTTCCTTTGTGCGAGTAATTTTGTTTCCTTCTAGCGGAGCGACTTATTTTTGGTTCATCAAAGACTTCCACCTTAGCTTTATCGCATAAGACATACGCACTTACATAATACCTCACCATAAACTTGTCGAAAGACACCAAAATTGCATAAACCACCAATACACAAAACCGATCTATATCACAACCCATATATAAGTGACTTTCTTACATAACCACAACTATGTTGAAAGATCCCAAAATTTCCTGAACCACCAACACACAAAACTAGTCCAAAATAAAGACAGAGAAAACATTGTAACCACCCAAAACTAAACCACACAAAACATTCTAACAATCCCATGTTCTACAGACCCCAAAAAGGCATAAAAATCCAATGAAACATAACCACATTTAGCCACGCTCTTTCAAGGTGCGACATTTTATCCCTTGCCTCCAAGTGTTTGAAAGAACTCAATTTTTGTCAGAGTTGCCTGGTGAATAAACTCATGAGCAGTCGCATCCAAACCAAGCAACTGCAAGTAAACAAAGTACATGTGCTTGCAAGGAATGTATGTAGAGCACTTGCTCTCTCTTTTTTGAAATCTTCACATATGTGCATCTTGGAAAGTTGTTGATCATAACGGAGTAGTTCACTCCCAATGCTCTAGATCCATCAGTGCTTACGTAGAAGATATGAGACTTATTGTATACAACTCTGGCCTCATGGCGGATTGCCTGTCCGTCCAAGTTCTGACCCTTATCAACGTTCTCATTAAATTCTTTAGTTAACCTTGTCCTCCATCTCACAATTTTCCCGTCACAAAACCGTGGATAAAAAGAACTACACACCGCACCATTTGCAATTGTATCATTCCGTGTGCTTTGCAAAATAGCAATCCTTTTTTGCAAGAAGAATCTATTTCTTTCAACCTCATGACATTCCAAATTGGTACCTTCTTCCATAGGCAAAACCCCGGGCGCCCGGTCTTGGTGCGTATATCACATGGTCCTCGTCAACATCCCAAGAGTGTGTTGGAGACGAATTGCAGAACCACATACCCTCCAACAACTCCACCAAGATACTTTCTAATGACCCCAAAAACATGGAGCAGGCATTGCACTGTTTCTGTCCAACCCCACATCAATAATTTGAGAGCCACATCTGACATTTTGTCCTGGCAATTACTTGAGCCACATCTGACATTTTGTCCTGGCAATTGCCCAAAACAAGTTGCTTTGCTACCAAGAGTAGTCTTGCATTGTTTTGGGCATTTTAGTCTCCACACATGCACTTGTCTCCACACTCTTTGCATGCTGCGTGCTACCCTCGGGACGGTCTATTGTCACAGTCACATACTCTGGCCAATGATTGTCTTCATCTAAGATCTTGCTTGGATCCGCACACTTTGCTGACCTCTCTTGCCACGTTGCATCTCAGGAGAGTCGATACCCATCTCCTGCATAGTTGTGTGAGCCAAATCAATCAGTATTTTGCCATAAGTTATTTTTTTACCCGTAGTCATAAATCTATCAGCCATTTCCTGCATTTTTAGGCCTATGCCAAAGTGCACACCTTTCAAGTAAGCATTATACTTCACACTTTGCAAAACAACCAATGCCATGCCTACACTTGTGGCCTCAAACAAGGTAATTTGACTTTTATAACCTCCAGATGCTCTCATACTCGCACGCTTCGCCTCAACAAGGTTTGTCCTTGGAACAAAAAATCTGGATTCCACCTGATGGTGAGTAACAAACCAAGAGCCTCAGTGAAAAGCCCTAATATCCCACCAAGCTAGCCATGTATCCAATGTAAGAATCTCTCCCTCCACAGCATGGCCTGAAAACCAAAACTTTCGAATCTCATTTTTACAAGCCTCAATGGCTATCTCTGAAGGTGCATTTCTCCATTTTTCTACACAAAGACTTGTGTTCCTCAATGAAAGATGGTCAAATACACTTACATGAGTGCCTTACCATACTTTGTTCCTAATGAAAAATACAATTTCTCTCTTTCTCAGGCAATATTTACTTTGCCCCTCCAAAATAAATGATAAGAATAGCGATCCAGTTAGCATTTTCTTCATCTTTCCCATGAATCCTCGGAACTCAAGTTTATCAAAGACATTTTGCTAAACCACTGTATTCAACATTTTCCAAAATTCTATTTATGCATGCCGATCCTCAACTCTAAATTCACAGGTAGCTATGGTGACCAGTTCACGGATGAATGGATCGTATACATGGGCAAACATAGTGGGCCATCCAGACACCCTATGAACATGGTAGAAATGGACACACATGTTGCAAACTACCACATGGCCTCATCTTGTTAACTAAGTCTAATCCACTACCAGGACCCTTCATAAACATCTTAAAAACATGAGGTCTATTTTTGTCCCCTAACTGGCCAAGAAGGAGCACACTTTGAAGAAAAGGGTATCGACACTTGTTCTTAAGTTCAAGTATTGCTTCAAGACCAGTTGTAGTAGCTAAAATATTTTTACCCCACTTGGCATATTCCGAACACCTCTCAATGTGTTTTTTATTGGACAGAGGAGTAACACCTCTCAATGTGTTTCTTATTGGACAAAGGAGTAACATACTCCAACATTTCTGCAAACTCATCATCCCCAATATCTAAGTAACCATTTGCATCATCCTTCATTAGCATGTCAAATATAACATCTTGTGCCTCTGTTGTTTACAATTGCTTTGTTGTAGTGAAAGGATTTAGAGCGGCTCTACAATTCACCTTCTCTTCCAAATTTTTACCAATGCATGTACTTATGCCTTCTTTAAGGATGTGCATGATTACCCATATGTATAGCACATCTACTTGTATTCTAATGATCTCGTGGTAGACAGTAATAGATAACAACTGGGCATGTTTTCACACATTCAAGCATTTGATCACAATGTTTACAATAAATATTACCAAACGCTAAACCAACCATTACCTTTGGACAACTTCTTTTCAATCGACCTTTCCATTGTGTCTCATTATGCAGTGCATCCTAGCGTAATAAGGACAATCTACTTTCACATAACGTAAATGGCATGAGCATCTACCGTCTCAAAACAACCAGAACTTCTTGTCATGTGCTCAGCCCATGAGTGACAATCCTGCCTCTGTTCCATACCATACATTGTAAAAGCACTCCCACATGGCGACAGCTCATAAGCAACATATCTCTTACTAGAGTGTGAGTGTGTGTATGGTGTGTATTTAGTCACAAAACACATGAATTTCCCAATGTTCATCTCCATTCCCCTTCATTTCTTCTTCGCGTACTGTACAATGTATATCACACATACACACTCCTCTTTCTCACACAACCCTATCACTTAACTTTAGGGTGTGTTCACACCACTGACACCCACACACACTTACATAATCACGAGGTTATATTTCAACAATCCCCCTCAAGCTCAACATGAGCTTGCACATCATCGAGGCCTAATGCTGCCTTGAAATACTGGAACTTGTCCCTGCTCAATGCCTTTGTGAAAATATCAGCAACTTGCTCATTGGTCTTAACATAGACCAAGTTAATCTCTCCTGCAACCACTTTCTCCCAAACAAAATGGTAACGCACCTCTATATACTTGGTGCGTGCATGATATACTGGGTTCCTTGCGAGCATGATACTACTTATGTTGTCACAATATATGACAACCCTATCCTGTATATGGATCCCAAAATCTGCAAGTAGGATCCTCGGCCAAGCCTCCTCACATGCGGCAATGCTACTCCACGATACTCTGCCTCCGTGTGCTCGACAAGGCTACGGTAGGTTGCTTCTTGCTACTCCAGCTGATTATAGCACTTCCCAACGAAAAAGCATAACCACTAGTAGATCTCCTGTCCATGACACTACCAACCCAAACGCATGAGAGAAATTATGCTGCCCCCACGACCTGGAACTACTTTCAGTAGTATATGCCCCGAAGTTGTGGAGACATTACCTACTGGGCCAAAGATTCACTTTGATGACAAATCATCAGAGTTTAAAGTGGATCTTCACTCAAAAGGATCTCAACATGCGCCAAAGAAGGTGGATGCAGACCTTGCAGGAATTTGATTTTGAAATCAAGTACCGCCTAGGCAAAGATAATGTGGTAGCAGATGCCCTCAGCAGAAAAGCCTCCTTGCTTGCAATTACTGTAGTGTCAAATCCTTTGATTATTGAAGCAAGAGAGAAGATCATGCAGGATAGATTCTTTGGCCCTATTGGTTTGTTGTGCCGAGTTTGCGGATTACGGGTGGAAGATAAATTGCTGCTAGCAGAGTCCTTGGCATATTGACTGGAAGTCTTGAGTTCATTGGATGAAGATCGGCTGTGCGGAGTTTTTACTGGGCACAAGAACTCTAGAATCAGAGGAAACGTTAGGTGGATCGACACTCAAAGAAAAAGATTTTTTCAAAAGGGCAGTTAGTTTTGGTGTTCAATAATCACATGGGGAAGTTGCCAGGAAAGATGAAGTTGTGGTGGTCCGGTCCTTTCTGGATATATGCTCCTTGTGGGGCCACCTCATTCTTTTTGGCGAATTTGCAGGGTGAGGTTCTCTCTTCTCTAGTTAATGGGTTCCGGTTTGCGGCATTATTATGCGATAACGCCCATTCAATGCCCTTTTCCAGTTTTCGAAGAGGTGGATGTCTCTCTCGTGAGATGATCTCTTTAACAAGTAATGAGGAAAAAGATACAATCTTAGCTGTTGGTTGCTGCCTGAAGTTCGTTGGTGGCTGCCTGAAGTTCAAGGAAAAGTTTGCATGCAAATGTGGTTCGCTGTGCGAGTGGTTGCATACCTGAGGGGAATATTCCATTTTTGGATTTTCACTTTTGTGTTCACATACCTTCTTGCTTCTTTAAGCGCTTTGCGACTTCTCTGTTTCTCCGCATGCCCTTCTCTATCTGCAAGCATGATGGCTCTGGCGTAATTTCTACTACTAACTCCTATTTAGAACCTTAAGCTGCCTATTATATTGATGCCTGGCTCTGCTGGACATGCGTCGATAACTTTTTGCAAACCTTCATTGGTCACGAGTGCCAGTGCATCCTATAGCGTATATGGTGGAAATGGTGGAAATTCATGGAGAAGTTTGCAAACCTTCATTGGTGTTACATTCCCGTAACGCCGCTACGGGCGTTACCATAAGAGGGGACGGCCTCTGGCTCACCACCCAGCCATAGAGGAAGAATGAGGATTGCCCCTCATCCCCCAGGCTATATAGTGTGTGGCCTGCCGTCCACACTAGCCTGGCCGCCCATGACTCCGCATGGGCGTCCTCTCCCACTGAACCTCGGACATGGCCATCCGGTCTGCCCCATCGGTCACAGGCATTACAGCCTACGTGACAATTGGTCATCACGAGTGCCAGTGCATCCTATAGCGTATATGGTGGAAATTCATGGAGAAGTTTGAGAGTTAATTGTGTAGCTTATTGAGGAATGTCTTTCCTTGCCTTTAGATGGTGCTATTCAGGCTGTTCAGACAGTCATTACACACAAGAGATGGAGGCTGAGTTTGGGCCAAGAGTTAGTGGTGGCGAACACAAATTATCTGGGTGCACCAATCTAGGGGTTAGGGATTGTTATTACAGATGGTTCTCATAAGCAATTTGGTTGCAGGCCAGGACTTATACTATTTCTCTTAGGGTTATGAGTTTTTTGAAGACTACTGAATATGGCATGGTATCCTGGGCCCGAGTTCTAAAGGACAGGATTCGTTTTGAAGCCCAACGCATCTGTGCACAGGTTGCAAGGGGAGCCACAGTGAATTCTAAGATAGGACAAATTTTACAGATATTATTTTCGATGGAGCACAATTTTTTGGTTTCAATGCGCCCTCTGTGCCATTTTTCAGGGCCTTTTTCCATTAGTGCCGAAGTTACAGTGGTAGTCTCTAGTGGCACCACTCACCTAGATGGCAGTTCTTAGCAAAGGGGAAGAAAACGGACATCTATGACTTTAACCAATACTGTTTTACCGGTGACACTAAATGTAGTATCCAGCGAGGCTCAGAGGATAGCGAGCCATGAGGATACCCTACCAGTCTCCGAAGTGCCTGGAGACATATCGATTTTGTCACTTTCCACAGCTGGGTCTGTATCAGAGATACTCACTTCTGTTGTATCTACTCTGGTGTGGTTCAGTTTGGAAATGACACCGCAGGGCATTTCTGCTCTCGACAGATGGCGCAGGCAGGTGAGGCAGAAGATGGCAATATGTGCGGCACCAACTGTGCTAGTTGCTTCGACAACTACAAGTTCTAAAGAGCCTAACCCGGTTCGTGCGGCGGTGTCTCGGAGACCCCAACAACTTCTGTGAGACTGCAATTCATACGGATGCGGTGGTAGTAACTGCATATCCTTTTCCTTAGGAGCAACCACAATATTCTTTTTAGCTGGATCATTTAGAAAGCTATGCCAGACTGCTGACTCATACAGCACATTCTTTGGGGGCTATGCCGCAATCCAGCACCCAAGCGGAGCGGCTGCAAGCCTTGGAAGAGCAGGTGCAACTTTGAAAAGACAGAATGCTATTCTAAGAGGGGAAGTTGCTGCTGTACATTTGTTGGAAAGTAGAATCAATGCATTAGAGCAAAGGATATAGGCTGCAGAAAGTAGTGAAGAAAATGTGCGAGAGGCTCATGAAAATTTCTCTCGAACAGTCATGGAAGAAACTGCTCGTCTCGCCGACGCACCAATGATGCTTTAGCAAACTATCTTATGCTTAATTTGGGCGATGTTTTGATATGAAAGATTTAGAATCCTTGGCAGTCACTCTTCGCGCCTGGAAGTGGCTTAGCAATGGGAGGAACAGATTACCCTATGGCGTCGTGTAGGGGTAAACAAGCCTGCTGCAAAGTCTAGCCTTCTTGAAGAACTTGCTCCTATACAGGTCCCGGATGCTGCTGCTTCACAGAGTGATAGGGGTAAACAGGTGATTGCTGAAGACAGGGCCTTGGATATTTTTGATGGCAGTCACTCTTCACGCCTGGAAGTGGCTCAATAGTGGGAGGAACAGATTACCCTATGGCGTCGTGTAGGGGTAAACAGGCCTGCTGCAAAGTCTAGCCTTCTTGAAGAGCTTGCTCCTACACAGGTCCCGAATGCTGCTGCTTCACAGAGTGATAGGAGTAAACAGGTAATTGCTGAAGACAGGGCCCTGGATATTTTTGATGCAGATATGGCCAAGATAGTTCATGAACGTGATGAAGTAGTTCAAAAGAGGAAGTGCATTGCAACGACATTTAACAGGCAGAAGGAGGTCATCCGTAATCTCTGCTTCTGGATTGAGATGTGCTCTCATAGCTTTGCCCTGCATTTGCCTCCTCAACCTCCATGGTGGAATGTGGCCAACAAATTTTTGTTATGCTAAAAAAATCCTACAAACATCTTTAAGTCTATTTCTAGACCCAAATAGCAAAGCCTTGAGTATATGCTTACCTTGATAACTTGCATGACATAATTATTTGCTCTATTATTTATAAGCAGGTAGTGGGCATGATATACAACCAATGGTAAGAGTTTAAAGAGGGAAGCTTATAGGTGTGCAAAGGTAGACTTCTATTCATATATATATGTAGAAGATGGTAACTATGGAGGCTCTAAGTAAACCTAAGCATGTTAAAAGAGTAGAAAATTCAAATATTTTTTCGGCATGACAATTTTAGAGGAAGACATCATATAGCCTATGGGTGTAAATTTTGACCCACGTAGGCATTTATTGTCATGAAGGAAACTCTTGTCATGCAATATGAATAATGGTGGAGGGAAAAAATTATAGCCTATATCATGTAGATATGTGACCTGGTAGCAAAAACTCATAGTATGCATATGTTGATGTTTGATCCAGATAGCCATTATCATGAACGTAAGTGATGGTATGTCTAAGAGTAGTGTAGGAATGAGTTCTAGTTACAATTAATTAGAGTACATGTGAAGGATGTTGAGAGATAGTATATCTAAGGGTAGTATACAATGAGCTCTGGTTATAATTATTTGGAGGACATGCGAAGGATGCTGAGAGATGCAATCTTAGCCCGCGACATTGTCTTTGTGTACAAAGAGAAAAGAGAGAAGCTTAGGGATTCTTGAATGGTGGTAGAGAGGAGCTTGGAGCTTTCATGATGACGACAGATTCAAGGTCCCCTATGCTATAGAGCATAATATTGCACATAGGCATGGTAGAGTCCAAGCACACATGCACCCCCCTCCCCGACATAGATGGTCCCACCGTGTGCATTTGCTTATAGTTCTTCAGCTTTAACATTGAATTGTAGAATAAAAATCAAGATTGGTGAATCAATCGCCTTATGGTCTTCCAAATCAATGGGAGCATTGCACATTTGGATCAAAACCAATGGATTACATGTCATCATCTCATCTAGCTCTTCTACTATCATGAATTTTTGGCATCTACTATGTAGCGATATTATTTATGATACAAAGATTATATAGATACATAGACAAACATGTTTTTTAATGGCCTCCTCCCAAATTTGTTGTTAAAAGTTGCAACCATGTGTGTTTTTCAAGTCCTTAGCCCTAAACCTATGTTTTGCCTATATCACCTTATCATAGGCATATTTTTTCTTTAATTCTATGATTATTGAGATTAATATCATGTGACTCTATTTGCGTTTCAAGACACTGTTAATTTTGGACATAGTGTGTTGATAATGATATCCATTTGTGTAGATCCTTAACATTATTGATCCAAAGCATGGTGATGCATGGTAGGCTAAAGTGTGGTCCTTAAAGTGGGATGTGGATAGCTTTGCAACACTAGAGAAGCAAAATTTATTAGTGTTGTATGATGTACCAATAGAGTCCAAAATCTTTTGGTTGGGTTTATCGGAGGCAAGCAAGACAACCAAAAATATGTTTGGCCTTGTGCACGGAGATCATGTCTATAGAAAATAAGTCATGGTTTTCTATAGTTATTTGTGTTCAATTGTCAAAATATGCAAACATGTCATATCCATACTTTCCTTTGTGATGTGATTTCTTTTTGCTTTGAAGCTAGCTTTGAAAAGAGGTCACTCTTGAAAAGATTTTTCAGGGGGAAAATTCTATCCTTAAAGATTTTGTGGATGAGCCTAATGGCGTGGTGGTGCCCAATGATTGCTTACTCTATGATTATTACAAGGAGATATAGATTGAGAAGAGGAATCAATTGTTACCTCTTTAGACGACAGGCCAAGACACAAGGGGAAAAAAAGAGTGCTAAAAAGGCAACACAGAAGTCTGACATGGTCCAGATGGCTACCCCCAGAGGTTGATTTGTTCTGCAGGTGGTATTGGAAGCGTTCTTAAGAAAATGCTACATTCTTTTAACTCAAAGATGCTTTCTCAATCATATATTTCTTTTCAATGTTTTCAGATATTTTGTGTGTTTGAAAGAAAGGGGTCATTTGGTTGTCATGGCTGTAAGAGCAAAGAAATGGTTGGCTCTAGATAATGAGGCTTTGTGTATGTACCCCCAAAGTATGAATAAGTTGTCCAATAGGGAGCTAGAGATGTGCCCTTGGTGGATTGACCTTGAGAAAGGTCATGTTTTGGAGCGGGAGAAAGATCTCCATTAGCATTTCAATCTTGGGCATCCTCATGTGGAGAAGGTGGTTAATGAGGAGGTGACCAAAAGAGACCTACACAAAGGAGAGGTAAGTCAGGTTCTTTATCAATGTAGGCATCTGCTAAGTATTGGTCATTGTCTTGAGTTGCTCGTTGCTTTATTTTGCATGTATAAGACAAAGACAAAGTTCTGGAAGAGTAGCC
The DNA here is from genome assembly GCF_041138505.1 of Cibotium barometz. Taxonomy (NCBI): domain Eukaryota; kingdom Viridiplantae; phylum Streptophyta; class Polypodiopsida; order Cyatheales; family Cibotiaceae; genus Cibotium; species Cibotium barometz. The sequence continues at coordinate 32,812,745 of NC_141087.1, read as the reverse complement.
AAGTGTGGACTTATTGGATGCAAAGATAGACATGAATATAGAGGATTCTCATGATGATGGTAACTCTTTTCCAACCTCTCTAAAATTGAGCTTGGGATTTTATTTTTGTTGTGTTGATAATACATTATGTGAGGTTATGATTTTGTCTTTCTGTCTATCCTATCGAAAATGGCATGAATAAGGAAATTTGTTTGACATTAAATCTTTCTTTGGATTGTTTTCAAGATGAGGGCCTTCACGGCAAAAAACCTTGATTATTTCTAAAAGAATGATAATATATGTCTAACCAGCCACATGTGCCAGTTTCAGATGTGTCATGTGGGGATGGTCCAAAGTGTTTGGCCATTATTGGAGATTATATTGCTAATGGGAAGGGTTTTATGAATGGCACAAAGAATGCATCTTACACCATAGTTCATGAGCACATGAAAAAATCCTTACCCAAGGGTAGACAATATGCAAGGAAAGGGAGATCAATTTCTTGGGTGGCTGATTTGATATTTTTGGACCTCCCTTTGGGTGGACTATTACATGGTGCCACCGACTCTAGGCCCCTGTGGGATATAGTATCTGAGGACCATGTGTGATATGGAATTGGTTTGGCTCGACTCTTGGTGATTATGGCTGGTTGGGTTAATTATGGTAATATTCCATGTATTGAAAGCTTGAAAGCATTTACTTTTGTCTTGCAATTCGGTTGATAAAAGTTATGTTATGTTTTATAAGAGAGACAGTGGGTTGGGTTAAGCACTATTGCCGCGTATCGAATTTGAAGATTTGGCATCGTGTTATTGTCATGCATCACTCACCCTATGGATACTATGAGACTGGTGGTTTCCAGATAGAGGTATTGTGTTTAGTGGTGGTTCCAGGGAAATTTGTTCGGTATATATGATTTTTTTTTTGCCTCATTTAGTTCTTGTCATCCTATTGTAGTATACCTCTTCTATGCTCTTTGTAGTTCATAGACAAGGTATGATTCATGCGATTTACTACTTGGAGAGTGCACCTCTTTTCGAGGTGCTTCATATGGATCCTATGGATTTGGTGGCATACCATTATTTATGAGATGTATCTCATGCTAGGGATCTCGAGGGTGTGGAGTTCCATGGTGTTTGGAGTGCAGTGTTACTTTCATTATAGGGTATTTGGAGTTGTTCTATCGTCCTGGTTGTGTTTGCCTTGAGTTAGGTTGTGGCACTTAAGGCATGTTTGAGGTCAGGTCGTTTATACGCTTCGATGGACTCTAACAAGGGTCTTTTGTCTTCATACATACAGCCATTGCCATTGCTTTTGGATAGGAGGCAAGTAAGCCAGGGGGAGGCTAGCAGTTCACATGATTGGGATGATGATATCAATGAGCATGTGGGATAGAATCCATATGATTAGTGAGCATCTAGACCTTATTCAGTGCTACATTGATGACTATTTATTTGGCTTTGTTTTTTGATGCGCTTGAGACTACTCTCACTCTATTTTGTTATGGATTTATCAGTGTTTTGCATTAGGTCAATTCTTGAGGATCCTAGTTTGTTATTTTGGTTGCCTTCATGCATATGTTTTAAGACATGAACATTCAAGTTTGATCTACAATACAAAGATATACTTAAACATGTGAATTTGCAAAAACTAAACAATTTTTATTCTTTATTTTATATCCAAAGTGTTCTGCCAGATTATGCCAAAGCAATGGCAAGAACCATGGCTAGAGACGCACGTTTTGAGGACCATGCAAATCGAGGTCACGCTCATCATGTTTTAGTCTGATATCCCTTTTGACTCCATTATTCTATCATAAGGTGTATCTACAAACTCATTTCCTTGAATAGCTGGCGAACAACTCAAACCTTCATGGAACCTCAGCTTCTTCTCCTTTTGCTAAGAAATCTTAAGAGCTTCTTTCAAGTTAGTAAGTCTCCTATAATCCAATTTCTCTCTCAAGATAGGGACTGGTCAAATATCCATGTCGGTAAATTGAGCACCATTGAAGCTCTCTCCTTGGGTACATATGTACATTTTCGGGGGATCTATTGGCCTTCATTCCCTCTTGGAGTGCTTTCATGAAATCTGTGAAATTCATTTCTGCCAAAGTGTTACTTTTAGCAAGGAGTTTAACCATAGAAGTGCTATGTCTCATGAATTTGGAACAAATAGATTTAGAATCCAATGCTTTATCTCCCTTGACCATGAGATTATCCTCTAGTTGGATGAGATTAACCACATATTGGCTAAGGCATTCCTAAGACAACTATGTCTGCACACTTATGTAATGGGCACCGACATTATATATTGTAAATCCCATTATTTGACTAGGGACACACCTTAAATACACTCCCAAGTATTTAGCTTTCAAGGACAGACAAGAGGATCTTGGTTAGTTGGCCAAACCATAGAGAAAAGCCTTGTAACTATGTTTTGGGCACCCCGGGTCACTTACTCTCGAGCGGCCTAGTGAGAAAAGGCTTAGAACTATAAAGGCAATTTCTCTTGTTTGTAACTCATTCTCCCATTTGTGCAATAGAAGTGGAGTGCTTTCTAATCTAGCATGTGTAGTGTGCTTAGGGTCAGGGTTTTGGAGTGATTAGTGCTAACCACTTGTTTTCTCATGTTTCCCTCTTGCTTCCTCTCTCTCTCTCTCTCTCTCTCTCTCTCTCATGATTAGGGCTACTAACGTGATCCTCCTCTGGGGGGATCCCACACAATCTTCACGAGAGAGCTTGCATCACCTGTTAGATTAGAGAAACTGCCTCGGTGCGATAAAAAGTGTGGAAGGATAGTGGTGACGAGCGGCTACGAACGAGCTCTTGAGCCTAGCTTGAGCTTGGCGGATAGTTAACTTCCCACGACATGTTAAGGTAGGGTTTCCGTGACATCTTTGGTGCTGCTTTGCTGGGAAGCACCAATCTGCTACTTGTCTATGCCATGATTTAAGTCCGATGGAGTCTCCATAGCCCAGTGCCAAGTTAAAGAAATGTATATAAGATGATATAAAAGCGACGCAAGAGCTGGGTGTGTTTGTGCAGGTGTGCAAAATGAAAATAGAAACAACATGGGAGAATAAAGGAAGGTGGGCGGTGCTACTTTCTGGAAGAAATGAAGGGCGGTGATGGGGTTCAAGTAGAAGATTTTAGTTTCTTGTAAAGGACTCTGCAAGACAAAGTGGCTCGTGTTACCACAGTTGAGTGGAGTCATGTAGGTCTGTCTCGATAGTTCCAGGCTGGGATACTTGCAGGTTTTGTTCAAGTTTTCAGAAGAGAGGGACAGTGAAGTGTGAGAAGGCTAATTGAATCATAGCAAAGGAAGGGCTAGAGTCCAGAGAATTGGCTAAAATGTGTGTCCCTTAGGTTCTCTGTGTAGCCTCTCTGTTAGATACTTGGTCCAAATCAGAACTTCTCAAACAACTGTTGTTTGCTGGGTGTCAACTTGATGTTGAATTCTAGAAAGTTTGAAGATGTTGTGAAAAGTTTGAAGATGTTGCTGTGAACTTCTCCATGTTTTCTTCTTTTTCTTTGAGCCCCAAGTCTCAGGGATGTTGAGACTGTCTATTTTTGTTTCAATGAAGAATATAGTGTGTGGAGCTTGAGTTCTTTGTGAATTCATGAGTTTTTGTTCCATGGTGATTTATTTGTGTTGTTTTGATTGAGATTAGGGAAGAAGAACCCTTGTGAGTGCAAGTTCATATAGTCAATTGTGTCAGGACTGAGTCAGTCACCTTCAATTGAAAGTCTAGAGTCAAAAAGTCTAGAGTCAAACTGAGTCAGTTAAGCATTAATTCTTGTGATTTGTGTGTGTAGAGGATGAGAACTAGTATATATGGTTTGAGTGGAGCCTATTTGGAGTTTGGTCTAATAGCCAAAGGTCTATCAGTAGTAGGTAGGAGAGAGGTTTGAGTTGTGGAATGATGTCTTAGAGTCAGCAAGCAATCAGTTGGCCAACTGAGGGTTTGTTCTGTTTGGTCTTGGTGAGTTCTAAAGTGTTTGAGAGTATAATGGTGTCAAAGGACATTGATAGAAAGAATTCTGAGTAAATTTTGCTACGATCAGCTAGTCAGATCTGAGTCAGAGAGTTGTCAGCACAGGATAGTTGACTAGTTTAGAGAGGATCTGAGGGTCAAATCTTGTTAACCACATATTGGTTAACACATTCCTATGACAGCTATGTCTGCATACTTATGTAATGGGCACCCATGCTATATTGTAAATCCCATCATTTGATGAGAGAAATGTCCTAAAGACACTTTCAAGTATTGACCTTCAATGGACAGACAAGAAGATCTTGGTCAGTTGGCCAAACCATAGAGAAAAGCCTTGTAACTATATTTTGGGCACCCCAAGTTGTCACTTACTCCCGCACGGCCTAGTGGGAAAAGTCTTGGAAATATAAAAGTTAATTTCTCTTGTTTGCAACTCATTCTCCCGTTTGTGCAATACAAGTGGAGTGTTCTCTATCTCCCTCTCTCTTGCAACTCTAATCTAGCATGTGTGGTATGCTTAGGGTTAGGGTTTGGGAGTGATTAGTTCTAATCAATTGTTTTCTCATGCTTCCCTCTTGCTCTCTCTCTCTCTCTCTCTCTCTCTCTCTCTCTCTCTCTCGTGAGATTAGGGCCACCAATGCGATCCTCTTCCTCCAAGGGGATCCCACACGATCTTGTTGAGAGAGCTTGCACCACCTATTGAATTAGAGAAACCGCCACGATGTGACGAGTGTGGGAGGACAGCGGGTGTGACGAGCAGCTATGATGGAGTTCCTAAGCCTAGCTCGAGCTCGATGGATAGGCAACTTCCCACGACACGTTAGGGTAGGGTTTCCTTAACATCTTTGGTGCCGCTCTCCCGAGGATCACCAATCCACTACTTGTCTACACCATCTTTGATTTTTGAATCCGATGGATTCTCCATAGCCCGGTGCCATGTTAAATGTATAGAAGATGATATAAAATGAGTCCAAGGTGGCAAAGGCGATGCAGGAGATGGGTGTATTTGTGTAGGTGTGCAAAATGAAAATAAAAATAGCATGGGAGAACAAAGAAAGCTAGGCAGTGTTACTTTCTAGAAGAAATGAAGGTGGTGACGGGGTTCAAGTAGAAGATTTTAGTTTTTTGTAAGGGATGCTGCAAGACAAAGTGGTTCGTGTTACCACAAGTGAGAGGAGAACCCATGCAGTTGAGTGGAGTTGTGTAGGTCCGTCGTCGATAGTTCTAGGTTGGGGTACTTGTAGTTTTTGTTCAAGTTTTCAGAAGAGAGGGACAATGAAGTGTGAGAAGGTTGATTCATAACAACAGAGGAAGGGTTAGAGTCCAAAGAATTGGATAAGAGGTGTGTCCCTTAGGTTCTCTGTGTAGCCCCTCTATTAGATACTTGGTCCAAATCAGAACTGCTCAACTGTTGGCTGCTGAGTGTCAACTCGATGCTAACTTCTAGAAAGTTTGAAAATGTTACTATGAAAAGTAGTCGTTGTTGAGGTCTATCAATGAAGGACCCAAGAGTTCTCTGTGTTTTCTTCTTTTTCTTTGAGCCCCAAGTCTCATGGATGTTGAGACTCTCTGTTTTTGTTTCAGTGAAGAATATAGTGTGTGGAGCTTGAGTTCTTTGTGAATTCATGAGTTTTAGTGCCATGGTGCTTTATTTGTGTTGTTTTTATTAAGGTTAGGGAAGAAGAACCCTTGTGAGTGCAAGTCCATAGTCAATTGTGTCAGGACTGAGTCAGTCACCTTCAATTGAAAGGTTAGAGTCAGAGTGAGCCAGTTAAGCATCAGATCTTGTCAGTTGTGTGTGTAGAGCATGAGAACCAGTCTGTCTAGGTTGAGTGGAGCCATTTTGGAGTTTGGTCTAGTAGCCAGAGGTCTTTCAGGCAATAGACACGTTTGAGTTATGGAATGATGTCTCAGAGTCAGCACAAGCAATCAACTGGCCAGCTGAGGGTATGTAGAGTTGGGTCTTGGTGAGTTCTAAAGTGTATGAGAGTATATTGGTGTCAGAGGACATTGAGAGGAAGAATTCTGAGTTAGTTTTAAGTCAATTGTTGTTAGCTAGGTTAGATCTAAGTCAGAAAGGTGTCAGTAGAGGATGGTTGACTAGTTCAGAGAGGATCTGAGGGTCAGATCTTGTTAACCACATATTGGTTAACACATTCCTACGATAACTATGTCCGCATACTTATGTAATGGGCGGCCGTGCTATATTTCAAATCCCGTCATTTGATGAGGTTTACACCCTAAAGACGCTCCCAAGTATTGAGCTTTGATGGACAGATAAGAGGATCTTGGTCAATTGGCCAAACCATAGAGAAAAGCCTTGTAACTACGTTTTTTGTGCCCCGAGTCGTCACTTACTCCCGGGCGGCCTAGTGGGAAAAGGCTTGGAACTATAAAAGCCAATTTCTCTTGTTTGTAACCCATTCTCCCATTCATGCAATAGAAGTGGAGTGTTCTCTCTCTCCCTCTCTCTTGCAACTCTAATCTAGCATGTGTGGTGTGGTTAGGATTAGGGTTTGGGAGTGATTAGTGCTAATCACTTGTTCCCTCTTACTTCCCCTCTCTCTCTTTCTTGAGTGATTAGAGCTACCAATGCAATCCTCTTACATCACCCATTGGATTAAAGCAACTGCCTGGGTGTGACAACGAGTGCGAGAGAATGGCGGTGATGAGTGGCTATGGTGGAGCTCTTGAGCCATGCTCGAGCTTAGCGGATAGGCAACTTCCCAATGACACGTTAGGGTAAGGTTTCCTTAACATACTTGGAGCCGCTACCAAGGAATGCCATCCACTACTTGTCTATGCCATCTTTGATTCGAATCCGCCGGAGCCTCCATAGCCCGGTGCCAAGTAAGTTCTTTGACATGCATTTTTTTTTATTTTTGATGTTTTTCTTGGTTATTTTGATGTTTTTGTTGAAATTCATGTATATCTTTGTGTTTAGAGTAGGATTACTATTTGTTTGAGTGAAAAAACTTGAGATTTGGGTGATTAGAGAACTTAATCAAGAGGATTTTTCCTTAAACCTAGACCGTTTTTCTTAATTTTAACTTAATCTTTTTTCTTTTGCTTAATCCCTTTGCGTAGATAGGTTAGCATTACTAGATAAAACACTAATCAAACCAAAAACCTAAAAAACCATAAACTATCTCTTAATTTTCACTAATTATCACTAACACTAATCTACTAGTTAGTGTTATTAGTGCACATAAAGAGAGCAAAAACCAAAAAATTGAGCCTAATTGCTTGTAATTAGAATAATTGGAGTGGCATTAGTGTTCTAAACACTTTTCTTGACTCAAATCTATGTTTAGTCCACTCCAATTAGGCCTTAATTAGCAAGAATTAGCACTGATTTGGTCCCTTTTGTCTAATTTTTCCTCTTTTGAGTGGATTAATTAGAGAACTAATTAGTGAAATTATTTAGGGGTAATCACATCTTTGTATTAGCCTAAACATTGCTAATCCACCTATCAAATCCCTGTGCTTCCTCACCAATTAGGATGAATTTGAGGGTAAAGAAGAGGGTTAAGGAGTGATTAACAATGGAATTAAGAAGATTAATAATTAGTTAAGTTAGAGTGCCTCTAAATTAGTAGAAATCCACTAGTTTAGAGGTAGCCTCTAACTTTAGCCCTTGCCCACCTACCTAGCATTAATAAAGGGATCTTAGTTGTCACCCACTCACTTCCCTCCAATTTGAAATTCAAATTTCAAAAGTTGCCATTCAAAATGTCGTGGCCGTTCCATTCCAAAGTGTCGTGGCCGTTCCATTGCAAGTGCCGTGGCCGTTCCATTCCAAGTGCCATGGCCGTTCCATTCCAAGTGTGGTGGCCGTTCCATTCCAAAGTGCCATGGCCATTCCATTCTAAGTGTCGTGAAGACCGTTCTATTCCATTCCAAAGTGCCATGGCCATTCCATTCTAAGTGTCGTGACCGTTCTATTCCAAGTTCCATGGCCATTCCATTCCAAAGTTGCCATGCAGCCATTCCATTCTAAGTGTCGTGACCGTTCTATTCCATTCCAAAGTGCCATGGCCGTTCCATTCTAAGTGTCGTGACCATTCTATTCCAAGTTCCATGTCCATTCCATTCCAAGGTTGCCATGCAGCCATACCATTCAAAGTGCCATGGCCATTCCATTCCAAGTGCCATGGCCATTCCATTCCAAGTGCTGTGGACGTTCCATTCTAAAGTTTCCATGGCCATACCATTCAAAGTGCCATGGCCGTACAATTCAAAGTGCCATGGCCGTTCCATTCCAAAGTGGCATGGCCGTTCCATTCCAAGTGCCATGGCCATTCCATTCCAAGTGATGTGGCCGTGTTCCATTCCAAGTGCCATGACTGTTCCATTCCAAGTGCTATGGCTGTTCCATTCCAAGTACCGTGGCCATACCATTCCAAAGTGCCATGGCCATTCCATTCCAAGTGCCATGGCCGTTCCATTCTAAAGTTGCCACGGCTGTACCATTCAAGTGCCGTGGCCATTCCATTCCAAGTGTCATGGCCATTCTATTCCAAAGTGCCATGGTCGTTCCAGTCTAAATGCCTTAGCCATTCCATTCCAAATTTTCGTGGCTGCTCCATTCCAAGTATCGTGGCCATTCCATTATAAATTTTCCATGACCGTACCATTCAAAGTGTTGTGGTTGTTCCATTCCAAGTGCTGTGGCCATTTCATTCCAAGTGTCGTGGCCGTTCCATTCCAAAGTGTCATGATGTTATATGCACATTATGTGTGCATATACTAGGAGGCTAACCCACATTAGGCTTGTGAGCATGGGAGCATGGGAACAAGCTCTAGTGGAGCATGGGTTAAGACTAACCTTAAGGGTTAAGGTTAGGGTCAGGCATCCAAGGGTCACACATGGGAAATGGAGAGTCAAGAGTCACTTGAGGTCCCTCCTATATAATAGGGGCATGGGGCACACTCAAGGAAGGCTTGGAGGCTTGGAGGCTTGGGCTTGTGAGGCTAAGGCTATGTTATGCTCTCTTGTGTAGAGGGTCATATCTACTCACATACCATTTCACACTATAGCTTCATCTATTGGATTGGAGAAATACCTCTTGATGGTATGGGACATCAAGGTAGAGGTATGATGTATTTCATTTATAATTCCCTTGGGCTCGGGGGTGGTTGGGTGGATGAGTTTATGCTTGATTTATGCATGTTTATGCATAACAATTATCTAGAGAGATCTTAGGGTTTTAACAGTGGTATCAGAGCAATCTCTAGTTAATTGTTATTGATTTTTTTTGAAGTAAATTTTAATATTTACTAATAAAAATGTTATTTTGTTGATTTGTGTTGATGATTTACACATGGATCATCAATATGGCGATTGAAACGTGTGTTACTGCTATTCAATGGACAAATCGATGTTGCAGGGGAATTTCATGAGTTTAATGCTATTTTTTTCTTATTTTTGTGGTTTAAAATAAGCATTAATGGAAATTTTTACAAAAATACCACTTATTTTATTGTGGATATTTTTGGTAGAATGGATTTCCTAAATTTCTAGAATTTTTAGGAATTTTTTGAGCATTTTTATGGTTAAAAATGTATTTTTATACATTTTTGCGAGTTTCTTTCTCCGCGGGTATACGATCAAATTTCTGTCGATTTTCTGCTAAAATGCAGTAGGGGATAGCATGTTGATGCATGAAATGCTCTCCCGTGTGCGTGGGACCCTCTCCACCTCTCAATTCTGATTTTTCCATGTGAATTTCTCTTAAAAAGGATTTTTTAAAATTAAACATCAATCATAATTAATGTTAATTATGATTAAGGGTTTAATTGAAAACTTTAATCCAAAGTTTAATGATTTAACAAAGAGAGAAAGAGAGAGAAGGAATGGGAATTTAGTGGAGAAGATGGAGAGGAGAGAAGGAGTGGAGTATAGATTCTCTCTCTCCCATTTTTTGTGCACAGGGCGGCGGCGGCGGGGGTGCACAGCAGCCAGTCGCCGGTGGTGGAAAAAAATGCCCCCCCCTAAAAAATCAAAACCATAAGCTTAATTAAAGCTTCTTAAAGTTGTTTTTTTGTTTTTTTTAAAATGCGTTTTTTATTTTAAAAAAAAGAGCTTTTGAAATTGTTTCAAAAAAAGCTTGTAAAAAGCCTAAAAAAGAGAGGAAAATCCGAATTTTGAGGAAAAAAATTCTCTGAAAATTTCTAGAATTTATTTTCTTGAAAACTCTTGGCTTTCCCTTTCTCGAAACCTTTTGGCTTTCTGAATTCCAGGAAATCTTTTGACCTTTCGGATTCCGAAAACTTTTGACCTTTCACATTCCGATTTTTTTTTGTCTTTTCATTTTCCCGCTTTCCATATTCCGAAATTTTTTGACCATTCGTATTCTAAATGCGTTCGGGGTAAATAATTTTTTTTAAAAAATTCTTGAAAATTAGTGGAAAATTAGACAAAGGTTATTTTAAATTTCTGGAAAATGTGGGGTTGGTGTTTAGCATGTGGTGTGTCCATTGGAGCGCCCATGACCATTCAAATTCCTTTAAAAATATATTTTTTGACCCAAAAATTTAAAAAATCCATTAAAATTGTAAATTTTCATTGGATTTGAGAATTGTCGGGCAGAATTGGAAATTTTGTGAACGATGGGATTTTCAAGAAAAATTAGGAATATTCTAGAAATTATTTTTAAAAATCCTAGAAATTGGTATTTTTTAAAATATCAATGGTATTTTAGCAAATTTATTTGCTGAGGTTTGGAATTCCATAAGATAGGTTTGGTGAAATTCAAAATTATCATATTTTGGATCCCTAGAAAATTAGGGAAAATTATGAAAAAATCATGATAATTCTTTTTCTAGAGAATCTAATATTTTCGAGGGTTATTTAATGTTGAAGTACGTTTTCACGTGCGGACATTAGATAGATGCAGGTTATTCACATATTATTAATACGATTGTACCTCGTATTAGTAGATATTTTTGTTTGGATTAATTCTAAACGATGTCTTCATGATTTTTTGCCATTGTTTAGCCATTCTTTTTGGACATGTTCCATACTTTTGATGGCTATAATCTGCATTCAAAGTGTGTTTCACCTTTGACACTTTTCCAGGATAATTTAAGCCTAAGACAAATTCTATCATGGGTTAGTTGATCGGTTTGTTTTGGTGGATTTTATTGGATGTTTTCCAAGTTTTATTTGGACTCATCAGGTTCTACCTAGATCACTTGTGTCTAGGGGTTTTTTAATGAGTGTTACACACATGTGTTTCACTTGCTCACTTTGGAGTTTTGTTTGAACGACACTACGTTCATATACTCCGGATTGATGAGTTGGCCACCAATTTTAATGCTTCTTTTGGCATGATTAATGTCTATTAGATGGTATGCATTGATTTTTATGATCAACTATGGTTTCATGGATTTGAGGAGCTTCTATGCTTTTATCCATGGTTTTATAAGGATCTTTTGATCTTTTGGATAATATTTTATGTGCTTTGAAGGTAGCATTTGCCTTCGTTTTTTGTAAGTAATTTTGCACTATGTTCCTTGTACTCTTGTACATATTCCAACTCGGATACCTAGTTGCTTATGTATCTAGGTGAGTTATTTTTCTACCCTAACTTTATTGTTTATTGGGTAGTTATCATTAGAAAGACGCAAATAATTCAACTTCTTTTCTAATGATGCACTCGGAAAGAGTGATTCCTTGATGTAGTCTCAGGTATATAGAGACAGGTTTTAGTATGTGAAAGTCTGGGATAAGGCCATCTTATTCCTTTTATACAAGATTTTATTCATATTTTCCTAGAAGGCATACTAGGGAGTTTCAAATTGTTAGGTATGTATGGGTGGTATCATGGTGGTATGGGACGCTAGCGATCTCTCACATATATTATCTTATGGGATAATTTGGGCTCAAGATTGTTGCTTTGCTTACATCACTTAGCATGTTGACCTCAACATTCAAAGACAATCTCATTTTCTAAATTCACTAGAAGTTATAGTGTGGGCATTCTCTAGATAAACTTCTTTTATCTATAGCATACATGTATTAATGAGTGTAATCTCATCGGCATTTTCACTTGTTGAAATCTATTTCTTTAGAGTTCAACGAGTTTATCTTGTTGTGTTCGGATTAAAGAAATTTGGATTTTTTCTTTGGTGGCATTTCTTTCTCTAGTTCCGTACTTTAGGTGATTTATACAGTCAACCTGATGGTTTACGAATGGACATATGTGACTCATCAAGACGCTGATGAATCTCTATGTTGATATCGGTAACTCGGGATGTCGATTATTCCATGTGTAGATGTGGGTATGTCGGGGCGCCGATGAATCCGTGGTTTCTACTGTTATAATGCCATGTTTTCCTACTTTATTCCGAATGGTTTATAATAAGGAAATTACTCGGGATGTCGATTATTCCATGTGCAGATATGGGTATGTCGGGGCATCGATGAATCCCTGGTTTCTGATGTTATAATGCCATGTTTTCCTACTTTATTCCGAATGGTTTACAATGAGGAAATTACTTTGAGTATGAATTCCTCTGATCATCCGCGGTTTGATGGGCAAACAGAGCGTATGAATCAAATTGTAGAGGATATGCTTTGTGCATATGTCTCTGGAAAAGCATTAAATTGGAAAAAATATCTTCCAATGATGGAATTTGCCTATAACATTTTTAAACATATACGGCTATTAGTTTTAGTCCGTTTATGCTTATGTATGGGTATTAACCCAGGGCACCTATTGATGTCGATCTTAAGGACATTGAGCTTGATGCATCGCGAGGGATTTCTTGCGTGATATGCAAGAAATCCTGACCGAAGCTCGGGATTCTATCAGGAGTGCTCAAGATAGGGCACGGTTTTATGCTGATAGGGGACGCTCATCTCGGTCTTTTGAACCAGGAGCATTGGTTTATTTAAAAGATCCTAAAGATTTTCAGACTTTGTCAAAAGGAAAATGCTCGAATTTATCTGCTAGATATTGTAGTCTATTTCAAGTTATACATTGGATTGGCACGGTTGCGTTTGAACTAAAACTACCTCCAATTGTTAGAGTTCATCCAGTCTTTCATATCGATAGATTGAAAGGGAAACTAGGAGGTGAGGATAACACAGTTACTCCTCAAGAACTCATTGAAGTCAAAGATTTATCCTATGTTCCACATGAACCTGATAAGGTACTTGAATTCAGGGAAAGGAAACTTTGTAGTTGACTAATCCCTGAGGTTAAAATTAGGTGGAAAGATAGGAAAATAGAGGATTCGACTTGGGAGTTGGTTGATATTGTTCAGTGCAGTTCTCCTTCTTTTCATTGCAAGAGTGAAACATGAGAATTTGACAAATACCTAAAGCAACAAGGTATCAAAAGTCAGTTGACTCCAAGATATGCGCTACAAACGTCCCTTGGGTTTGGGGGTGGTTGGGTGGATGAGTTTATGCTTGATTTATGCATGTTTATGCATAACAATTATCTAGAGAGGTCTTAGGGTTTTAACACGTGGCCATTCCATTCCAAAGTGCCATGGCCATACCATACCTAATCCCCAACTGTATCATACCTAAGCCACGGCCGTACCAACCTAAGCATACGGATGTACCATTCATGGGAAAAAAATATTTAAAAAACTTAAAATTTTAAAAATTTCTAAACCTTTGAAGGTACTTATGGTCTCCCTCCCCGACTCACTAGAGTCATTTTTACGCGCATAAAAATCCTCAAAAGACTAATTTTTACCTTAAATGTACGTTCATCATGTGTGAGACAAAAGTGAGCCAAAACCCTTATTTCAGGCCCGCGTGCGCATTGTTGAAGCTTCTCTAGGCTTCCTTGCACACCATGGAAGCCTTTTGGTCATGGTTGCATGCCCCCACAGCCTCCATTCTATTGGATGCCCCCCCTGGCCACCACCACCATTGCACATTGGTAAAATGATTTTTGAAGTGCCCTCATCTAGTAGTGCACCTCCCTACATGCACTTGAATAGACACCCCGCACCCACTCATGTATCTACCCCTCTAACCGCGGATCTACCCCGCACCCACTCATGTATCTACCCCTCTAACCGCGGATCTATTCCTACCTCCCACCCTTGTACCACCTCCCCCTGCGGCCCAACTCAACACTCTGAGCTGCTTAGCACAAGCTCTAGGAAGGGGAGTGTCACAACACTTTCACCCACAACCATCACATACACAACCTATGTGGGCAAACATTTTCAAACTTTTGTCAAAATTCCAAGGCATTGGGGGAGACCCCATATTCTACCTTGAGGTCTTTAACCAAATCTGTTAGGCATTTGAAATTTTTGATGATGCAACTGAAGTCCAAGGAGATGGTTCCAATCCTTAGACCCTTGGCACAAAGGCGCTTTCAAAGCCATGAGAGAGGCCTTCATTCTTGGATTTTCACCCTACGGATTCAAATGGAACCTTGTAATCCAACTGTTTTAATTAGAACAAAAACAAGAGAAAACCTTACGTGCAACTATATTGCACACATCAAGTACCTTGATTCACGTTGCAAAGCAATGGAAAAATTGAGTGATAAATAATTAATGCACCGTTTCCTCTTGGGCTTGTATGATCCAAATCTTCACGACCACATCTTAGTCAAGGACACTTCCAACTTTGATCAAGCTTGCAAATGGGCGATCTTTCTCAATGAAAACATGCAAGAAAGATATTCCACGCAATTGGCCACCGTGCCAATGACACACCAAAGCTCATTTGTAAAACATTACCTTCCTCTCCTCTCGGGCCCGAAGCCTTACTGGTGGCACCACCCCAAACTAACAGAACGCACCACCACAACCTTCTCTAGCACCAATCTTTCCATTCCAACCGTTGTCTCTCCAAGAAAACCCCATTGCTCATGGAAAGATTCAAACACGGTCCATTGCTAAACTTGTAGAGCCCATGCGCCCTACCATCCTGGAGGCACCCCTAACACCTCATCTTGCTTTATTAGTGCATCACATGGACCCTAAACCACTTGTGCACACTATAGGTGCACCCACTAGGAAGCCACCTCTTCAGTGTTTCCTCTGCCAAGGACCCCATAGAGTGGCTGAATGCCCTCAAAAGAAACACTTGCTAGTGACACCACAATGTCATGGTGGAAGTGGAATTGACCATTACTTTAATGATTTACCTTTGCAATCGGTTTCTCACTCCATAGTTGAAGGCATGTCATCCCTCAATGTGTTGAGCATTCAACATGGGAAGATTTTGAATGTCATCCCTCAATGTGTTGAGCATTCAACATGGGAAGATTTCGAATGTCCCATTGAATGTCGTCACACGGTTGCATGCCAAGCTAAAGAAGGCCACATCCCAAAAGAAACAATGCTCTAAGCACGTTGGCCACAGAGAAGATCGGGTTAGCATCTACGATGGCTCAACAAAGACCACATCCTCCTCCTCCGGGGGAGCAATGATTGTGCCAAACTACCACTCCCCCATGCAACCCAACATAAACTCACCAAACATGAAAAATGGCTGGCCACTTATCCCGATGCCAACCTTGAGAAGCAATGTCTTTGGGATGCCCAAGCACTGGTAGAGCGATACCAGTCTCAACTTGAACCGCCATCGCAAACCCCCATTAAACGTAAACTTCTGCACTAGGTAAGGTAGGAGCCCCTGCAAACGCTCAAGGCTAACAAAGATCCGTTTTCCGACATGGTGTTGACAAATGACAATTTTTCCCCTCGTGCGCCTCCTCATCCTCCATTTCCTATTCCACGAATTTCCCAACCCAAATCCCACGTTCACATCAAACAACTCAATGCAAATAGTGACACACAGAGTCCGACAACGACTCACGAGGTCCACACACCAAATTTTTTGAGGTATTTTATCCTCCTATGGCCACAAAATCTTGACCTCCACCCCTGTTAAATAAGAACCAAATTGAAATTCTATATACTATTGCTGGTCTACCCTATGATTAAGGCCCCGTCCCTCAAGAAGCTCCTACTCATCAATGCGACTTGGCCGGTCTCTCTGCCCTTCCTTTTCTTCCAAATCCAAATCCCCATTGGAACCTTCTTAAAAGGTAGTCCAAATTTATGGAATGACCTCTAGGATTAGATGGAATGCAAACTATAGGCTTCTATGGCGGAGGGTACTATCTAATATTCCTCGGATGAGTCTGAGCACCATCATCCAGACTCACCCCATCACCACCACCCACAACCCCAAGGTGCACCAACCATTCTCGTAAATGCATTGGGACACTACTTTGAAGGTGATGACACCAATGCAGCCTTTGTCCAGCTCTCCTTTGGCTTGAGGGATTGAGGGTTCTACTCTTGTTTGAAGTAAGAGTGGCCACCAATTCACTCTGGAGTGGATTAGGCCAAAAACTACTGCATTATTAAAAAATTCAATGTAGATGGCTCAGGACAGGAGCAGAGTAACAGTGCATAAACATAATTAAGCTTTTACAAAAGGGGAGCCTTCTATTTATAGGAAAAAGTGTGCCTCTAACCAAGCAAACTGATTCTAGAATTTTTCAGATCAGTTTGGTCAAATTTTTTCCATTTTTTGGTCAGTTTAGCTTACTTTTTTGGATCTAGTTTGAAATAGGAGAGAGGAGAGATAAAAATATCTCATTTTATTGATTAAAAATTGGGAATAATGATGAGAAAAAGGCACCTACTTCATGAGGGGAGATCCCCACACTGAGGTGTCAAAATTTTATTTTTTAATTGTTTTCTTTGGTCCTTAGTCCACTCTTCATCTTATGTGAGCATTTACTCATTTTTGGGGGGGGTTTCTTTTATTCTTCAATTTATCTCCTCCCTACATTTGGATTAATCCTATTGGTCCATAGAAACCTTAATCCAAAATTTTCAAAAAATCTGGACCCTCAGCTGTGGTCTTTTGTGCACATTATAATTTATTTCTAATGAACCTTAGGAATTTCTTTTTGAACTTCTATTTCGGGAGAGCTTATTTTAATAAGAAGGGATATTTTTCCATCCAAAGATATCTAAAAACTGAATTACCTCTCTCTAAAATATTTTCTCTCTCTAGGCCAAAATAGATAGAAACAAGATATGTTATTATTCTGAAAAGGGGATTGATTATAGTGGGAGAAACTGGACATCTTGAGGGGCTAGGGAGGAATCTTACAATTAGGATTAAAAATCCTTATGTCACATAGATCTAACCCCACAACACGTAAAAATGTTAGAGATTATGATTAGGCTTGCATAATTGTATAAGCATGGGAATATACATAAGGTCTTTCATCATGCATGCATAACAAAAAGCTGAAATTGTAAAGCAATTGAATTGAGAAAAAGAGCATGAATTTATGAATCAAATATATTACTTGATTGAAACACCTTAAGGGAGCACCTTTGTTTTCCAAAGAAGATGATCAAGCCTCAAAGCCCTCTTAGTATTAAAAATCACTTGTAAAGTTATAGCTCACACAAAGCTCAAAGCATGGATAAATCATCAAATAAAGCTAAAGACAAGCTGCACACAACTTAGGCTTTTTATGATGCACAAAACTTTAAAATCTTTTTAAGAAAGCTCACATGCACACAAAACCTCAATCACCGATTGCACACACTCTAACGTTGAAAGAAATTTAGGTATAACATATAAATACCTTCTTGTTGAAACCTTGGGTACATATAGGTAGCTATGCAGAGTGCTTAATGGTGGACGTTGTGAGGCATTGTAAAAAGATGTCAAAAGTTACACATGTTGCACAAGCAGGTAGTTGAGGGAAAATGTCATCCTATCATGTTTATGAGCAAGACGTTGAGGGAGAAGTTGAGAATGTTGGAGCAAAGGGTCATCCACAGACCACGAGCAAAGGTAATGCCTAAGCCTTAATATTACAGTATTACTAGCTAGTAGTAGTGGCCCACAGGCTATCCTCTAGGACTGTAGGTTCACCAATCGTGCCACCATAATGATCTGTATTAAAATTAGACTGATTATCACCGGCTCCAATTTTCACATGCCTCTAGTACCCTACACTTAATAATTATTATTTATAATAATCACATAATGATACGTATTACAATTTATGTTGACATACAATGTGCATCACTACATGCACATTGTATGTCATCACCGACTCCAATTTTCACATGCCTCTAGTACCCTACAATTAATAATAATTATTTATTATAATCACATAATGATAGATATTACAATTTATGTTGAAATACAATGTGCATCACTAGAATTTGGCAATTGCATGCCCATTGCCTCTAGTACCCTACAGTTAATAATAATTATTTATAATAATCACATAATGATAGGTATTACAATTTATGTTGACATACAATGTGCATCACTAGAATTTGGCAATTGCATGCCCATTTCCCAAGCCCCACCATCCACGATTCCATGCTAGTAGGCTACTAGGCATGTAGCTACTAGGCTGTAGCTACATGCCAAATTCTAATTTTGTGTGTGTGTGTGTGTGTGTGTGTGTGTGTGTGTGTGTGTGTGTGTGTGTGTGTGTGTAAAATTGAAAGGTTATAAGCAGTGCCTTCCCTTTTATTTAAGGATGGATTTTTAGATCACCAAAAAATGTGCGCTTGGGTAATTTGGCTGTGTTTTTTTAGCTTTGCCCAGTTTAAAGCCTTGTGTTAGGCCCTTTGAATTTTGGTTAATTCCACTCAAAGCTTTCTCCCTTGTTTTAGATTAATGTTTTTTTCTCCCTTTGATTAAGTCCAATTTAGAGTGTGATTGGAGTGTCCTTAGATGCAAAAATTGGTCATATCAAGTGTGTTGGTCTCGTGAGAGAATGGGTGCAAACCACTTCAATTTAACACGAACACACTACACAATGGACCAATTGAGGCCAATGAAGCTCTTGTTTATTGGGAGCCCATGGTAAAAAATAATCTAAAAATGGGAGAAGAAGGTTGCAAACTATTTGTCTTTATTTAAGCCTATAAATAGAGAAAAAACATTTTGGGTTTGGGACCATTAGTTGCGAAACAATACCTAGGTATTGTTTCCCAACTAATGGTTTCCAAACCCAAAATATAGGGAAAAAAATTGGGTTTGGGAACCATTAGTTGGGAAACAATTAATTTAAGCCTATAAATAGCGAATAAACATTTTGGGTTTGGGAACCGTTAGATGGGAAACAATACCTAGGTATTGTATAATGTAAGGAAGATCATGATGTAACATATTTTCATTATACTACTTGTTTTAAACTTGAAAAATGACTGTGTGGTTTTTATTTTGTATTTCTCACACTCACATGCAAACAATATATGTCTTTATCATTTAGATAGAAAACTTAGTCTTCAGAAAAAGGCACCTTGTTTCAAGTGACCTAATAACCCTATGTCTAGTCAAGAGCCTTGTGGTGGTAAGGCTTGTGATGTGCCACCACAAGGGCCATTCCACTCCTCTCCTTGAATCCAAGAGTGAGATAAAGAGAGCATGCAAAGCCACATGTAGGAAAAATGTGATGCATCTATACAAAGTAATTTCTTAAAAATAAAAGAAGAGAATATTTGTGCTTTTCAACCTTGTGTTATATTATCGTTAAAAAGCACATCATATTCATCACATATTCATTCCTTTTTATTTTAAATTAAACCCCAATTAACAAGGGTGATTATTGGTATATGAAATAAGAAATCATTCAATTTGAGGTGTATACATGAGAAATCCTTTTTGCACCACCAAAATTATAAAATTTTACAATCCACACCCTAGAAAAAAGCAATCCACACCCTATAAAATTTTACAATCCGCAACCTTAAGAACTTGCATCCTTAAAAAATAATAATGTACCTTAAAACATAAAAGAACATGAAAACAAGTTACCATGTTTCAATAATACAAAGAAAAGAAAAGAAATGAATGTGCATCCAAAGCAATACAACCATACACCCTTCCAGTGATAGTAGATGTAAGTTGCTAGAGAGGCATGTCAAGTTGTCTTTTTCATGTGTGAGACAGATGTGGGAAATGGTTTTTTGTTTTCCCATTCTATAATTTCTAGATTATACATAGGAGGTGTAGGGATAACCTTGTAGGAAGAGGAGAGAGAGAGAGAGAGAGAGAGAGAGAGAGAGAGAGAGAGAGAGAGAGATGATATAACTACATTTATTTTGACGTGATAAATTCAAGGAATTCGAGGGTTGAGAGTGAGAATGGAATAAAAAACTAACTGTAGAAAATGAAGGTCCACCAATCACCTAGAGGTTGCACTTCTGAGGCTTTGATCACTGAAGCATGCATTCAGCTGGGATTTCATAGATCTTGGGAAAACTCCTCTTTTGTATTTGAAGATGAGAGATGGAACCTGATTTGTGACTTGTTGAATGGGGTTTGAGGGGTGCCAAGTCAGCATTTGAGATGTAAGTGCTTTTTGGTATATAAATATATTTACATTGGTTTTTTTTTTTATAAAGAAAATGAAAATGGATGTGGGGAATGGTTCAATGTTTCTATGTTAAAATGTAAGGGGGTGTACAGACATGAAGGTTGCAAGAGACGTGTGTTGAAAGAGGTCTCTCTTGACTCTCGCCTCGCCTTATACACAACTCTCAAAAATGTAAGGGGGTGTACAGACATGAAGGTTGCAAGAGACGTGTGTTGAAAGAGGTCTCTCTTGACTCTCGCCTCGCCTTTGTCGAGCGTTGTCGTCTACCACAGTTTGCTTATGCGCATATGACTCTCTCAATGCTCATAGCAGGAGCAATGGAAAGCTTGGGAGCCTGCAATATAGCCTTGACGACCACTAACGGCGGGAGTAACTCCGATGCTGAACGCAAGAACGGAAGCTGCGTTGCGCCAAGCCCGTGTCCGCTTGGCAACGTAGTAGTAGTGCAAGTTGTTGACGGAGGTCGTACTGTCGAAGAGGGGCGCGCACACTCTAGTCCGGCGGCAGATCCGGAACTTCTTAGCACCGGCGGCGGCGGCGGCAGCCTGCGGAGGGCTGCTTTGGAGGGGCTGTCACGCAGTCGAGCGCACAGCAGCCAGCTGAAGGAGTGGCGGGACGAGGAGAGGGCGCTCCGGTCGCGATTGCACCGGAAAGAGCAGAACCTGAGCGCGGCGCAGTCAGAAATCTACCAGCTGTTGGGCCTCTTCTCGCTCTTCCAAGGGGTCATCTTCACGGCTCTTGCGCAGGCCACCATCCTCTCCTGCGCCTACTGGTGGAGCCCGTTCGGCCTCTCGCTCACCGTCATGGCCGTCACTCTGGTCGCCCTCCAGCAGAAGCTCAAGGTCTTCTACGACGTCCAGCAGGAGCTAGCGGATATCAAGCTGCAAGCGGGCGCCCTCTTCGACTCCATTGTAGAGCTCAAAAAGAAGGGCTGCGACTTTGATCTTGCCGACCTCGGCTCCCAGCCGCGGAGTGTTACCCAAGAGCCCGAGTCCCGTCACTGCAGCGCCCGTCTCAGCCGGCTTCTGTTCAAGTACAGCTATGCCGTTGCCGTCACTGCCACAGTCCTCGTCCTTTCCTCCATCATTCTGTTCTCCTGCCGCACCATTCTCTGCCGGGAGGGCGGTTGCATCTGCTCAACATGACAGGGGAGGAGCTCCTTTTGAGGTAATTATTGACGGCGATTCGGCCGGATTAAGATTGGCTTGG
The DNA here is from genome assembly GCF_041138505.1 of Cibotium barometz. Lineage (NCBI taxonomy): Eukaryota > Viridiplantae > Streptophyta > Polypodiopsida > Cyatheales > Cibotiaceae > Cibotium > Cibotium barometz. Next base: position 32,791,196 of record NC_141087.1, on the reverse strand, counting down.
ATGTATACCTCTAGTTGGGTTAGATTGGATTAGTTTGGATTTATTGCAGTTAAACGTCTGTCTCTCCCTTTGATATGAATATGCTATGGAAGTGTATTGCAGTTAAAACGTCTGTCTCTCCCTTTCAAGAGGAGTTCTGTAAGGCCATCAGTAGAACAAAGGTGTAATGCATTATGGTTCCTATTATATCAGCCCCTCCACCTTATGGTTCCTATTATATCAGCCCCTCCACCTTACGATACACGTAAGGGAAGCCATTAGGTGGATATACACCCCTAAGGTAGGTACCTCTTCCACGTGGCCTGCGTTTCTCTGCCAAGCTCTTGCACCGAGGCTATAGAGTGGGTCCCTGGACCCTTGTAGAGAAGCATCGCCCAGTATGCCCATCTGCTTTAAGTTAGGGATTGAATGCAGAAGTTGGGGGGTGGAGTTCCTCTTGCTTTTATGCTGAATTAAAGGCCAGGTGGAGTGCAAATGAGAAATGACTTTAGCAATAGATATATGTGGAATTTTCCTTATCCACTTGGAAACCTAAGGACTTTAATGGGGCTCACTAAATGGGAACCCATATAGCATGTGCATTCAGAGGTATTTCAGACATGTAGACTTGAGGACTTCCAATTGAAGATTGGATATGTATATGTAATACCATGAAAAGCAAAAAAAACAGTTTAGATATATAATATGTGTAACTCCACGAAAAGTAAAAATCTATTTGGACTTGTAATTGAAGATTATGTATGTATGTGTAATTCGATGAAAAGTAACACGTAACAATTTACATAGTGAACCCACCCATGACCTGGTTATATGCTATAGCATGACTTTGAAAAGGCTTATGATATATATTTAGTAATTGTCTGTTGTCTGCTAGTAATGTGATATTCTAAATGGGCTTTGGCACTATTAAACCATCATTACTATTGAGCTTTGGCATTGCATAGCTATAATATTGGTTAGTCATTTTGATGGGCCATTATTTATGAAAAAATTATAGACCATTACATAAATATTTAAAAGAGATTTTGTATGCAATTGGTTGTAAGATTGCCACTATAAAGCTATTTGTCTACTAGTGATGTGGCAATCTTATAGTGGCAATTGGTTGTAAGATTGCCACTATAAAGCTATTTGTCTACTAGTGATGTGTGGTATAGTTGTAAGGGCACTTAAGTTTCCTCCTTGGGAGGTTTTTTTCCTTGAGCACACGTACACTGTTATCATGTCACTTTACTTATTCTCGGCAATCTACTTTGAGTGTTGTGCTTCTCTCTATCTCTACTTGCTTGCTACATCTATGTGTGTGTTGTTACCTTTATCCCGACACCAACAATTAGTATCAAAGCAGGTTCTCTTGGCCCTTACTCCCTCGCCATCTCCTCCTTGAGCTGCTCTTCTAAGGTGGAGAAGGTATACCCTATAGTGTGATATTAACCAAAATAGTTGTTAATTATATTAACACAATATTTTTGGTCTTTCGTGCAATTTCGTACATGTTTCGAGGCTTGTTCACATGCTATAAGATTTTTACAAACATCCTAGGGGAGTGTATGTTTGAACTATCTTTGTTTAATTTTAGGTTTTTTACATTGTACTAGCATGCATTTGGTGTGTAGACAAGTGATCGTCTCATTGTCATCTCCATTATTATCAACATAACATCTTCGAGCTCATTATCAATAGCTTCAACAGCATTCTCATCAACTTTTGCATCCTACTGAGTAACATTTCTACACTCTACCATTTTTTATACACTTTGTAGGTTTCTTTGTCACATCAGTGAACTATTAGTAGTCATCTTGGTCGCACTCAATAGGCATTAACATTACCTCTGTAGGGGTTTTCTACACTCTACCATTTTTTATACACTTTGTAGGTTTCTTTGTCACATCAGTGAACTATTAGTAGTCATCTTGGTCGCACTCAATGGGCATTAACATTACCTCTGTAGGGGTAGTTGGGATATTTACATTTGTGTCAGAGATTCGTTATGTGTAGTAGGCAGTGATGTATTTGGGATATTTCTCGCTAAGGATAAGCTTGACGAGATCAACTACCCATTGTGGTTCTATATGGGATACTTTTCACTAAGCTCTTTCACTGGGGCTCTCACCTATACTACACTTGAGAGAATATAGAGAGGGTCCCTCTGCAGAGAAGCATCACCTAGAGAGAGTGACAGAAACACATGTCCCTTTTCCCTCCCTTGTCTGCTCCCTTGTCTCACCTATACTACACTTGAGAGAATATAGAGAGGGTCCCTTTGCAGAGAAGCATCACCCAGAGAGAGTGACAGAAACACATGTCCCTTTTCCCTCCCTTGTTTGCTCCTCTACCGTGGCATGTGAATGCTATGGTAGAGGGGTAGCATGTGAATGCCACCATGCTACCATGACTAATCTCCTTCTCATTCTCTCTAGTCCCTCCCTCTGGCTTGCCTTGTGCAGCTTGCAAATTAAAGTACACAAGAGAGAGATTTGCCTTATCCACATGGAAACTAAAGGACGTTAATGGGGTCCACTAAATGGGAACCTATATAGCATGTGAATTCAAGGGTAGTATTCAAGGGTATAGATTTGAGGACTCTTAATTGAAGATTGGAAAGTATGTGTAATTCCATGAAAAGAAAAAAATGGACTTTCAGTTGAACTTATAGCATGTAAATTCAAGGGTAGTATCCAGGGGTATAGATTTGAGGACTCTTAATTGAAGATTAAAAAGTATGTGTAACTCCAAGAAAAGAAAAAAATGGACTTTCAATTGAAGATTGGATATAATAATTCCATGAAAAGTAAAAATCTTTTTGGACTTTGAATTGAAGATTGTGTATGTATGTGTAATTCCATGAAAAGTAAAAATTCATTTGTTGATTCTCATGCATTATGGTTCCTATTATATCAGCCCCTCCACCTTACGATACACGTAAGGGAAGCCATTAGGTGGATATACACCCCTAAGGTAGGTACCTCTTCCATGTGGCCTGCGTTTCTCTGCCAAGCTCTTGCACCGAGGCTATAGAGTGGGTCCCTGGATCCTTGTAGAGAAGCATCGCCCAGGGGCCAGTATGCCCATTTGCTTTAAGTTAGGGATTGAATGCGGGTGGAGTTCCTCTTGTTTTTATGCTCAATTAAAGGCCAGGTGGAGACCGTGTAGTGCAAATGAGAAATGACTTTAGCAATAGATATATGTTGAATTTTCCTTATCCACTTGGAAACCTAAGGACTTTAATGGGGTTCACTAAATGGGAACCCATATAGCATGTGCATTCAGAGGTATTTCAGAAATGTAGACTTGAGGACTTCCAATTGAAGATTGGATATGTATATGTAATTCCATGAAAAACAAAAAACAGTTTGGACTTTCAATTGAAGATTAGATATATAATATGTGTAACTCCACGAAAAGTAAAAATCTATTTGGACTTGTAATTGAAGATTATGTATGTATGTGTAATTCGATGAAAAGTAACACGTAACAATTTACATAGTGAACCCACCCATGACCTGGTTATATGCTATAGCATGACTTTGAAAAGGCTTATGATATATATTTAGTAATTGTCTGCAAGTAATGTGATATTCTAAATGGGCTTTGGCACTATTAAACCAACATTACTATTGAGCTTTGGCATTGCATAGCTATAATATTGGTTAGTCATTTTGATGGGCCATTATTTATGAAAAAATTATAGACCATTACATAAATATTTAAAAGAGATTTTGTATGCAATTGGTTGTAAGATTGCCACTATAAAACTATTTGTCTACTAGTGATGTGTGGCATAGTTGTAAGGGCACTTAAGTTTCCTCCTTGGGAGGTTTTTTCCCTTGAGCACATGTACACTATTATCATGTCACTTTACTTATTCTCAACAATCTACTTTGAGTGTTGTGTTTCTCTCTATCTCTGCTTGCTTGCTACATCTATGTGTGTGTTGTTTCCTTTATCCCGACACCAACAATTAGTATCAAAGCAGGTTCTCTTGGCCCTTACTCCCTCGCCATCTCCTCCTTGAGCTGCTCTTCTAAGGTGGAGAAGGTATACCCTATAGTGTGATATTAACCAAAATAGTTGTTAATTATATTAACACAAATTGAATATTTTTTGTCTTTCGTGCAATTTTGTACGTGTTTCGAGCCTTGTTCACATGCTATAAGATTTTTACAAACATCCTAGGGGAGTGTATGTTTGAACTATCTTTGTTTAATTTTAGGTTTTCTACATTGTACTAGCATGCATTTGGTGTGTAGACAAGGTGGTCGTCTCATTGTCATCTCCACTATTATCAACATAGCATCTTCGAGCTCATTATCAATAGCTTCAACAGCAATCTCATCAACTTTTGCATCCTACTTAGTAACATTTCTACACTCTACCATTTTTTTATACACTTTGTAGGTTTCTTTGTCCTCATCAGTGAACTATTAGTAGTCATCTTGGTCGCACTCAATGGGCATTAACATTACCTCTGTAGGGGTAGTTGGGATATTTACATTTTGTGTCAGAGATTCGTTATGTGTAGTAGGCAGTGATGTATTTGGGATATTTTCCGCTAAGGATAAGCTTGACGAGATCAACTACCCATTGTGGTTCTATATGGGATACTTTTCACTAAGCTCTTTCACTGGGGCTCTCACCTATACTACACTTGAGAGAATATAGAGAGGGTCCCTTTGCAGAGAAGCATCACCTAGAGAGAGTGACAGAAACACATGTCCCTTTTCCCTCCCTTGTCTGCTCCCTTGTCTCACCTATACTACACTTGAGAGAATATAGAGAGGGTCCCTCTGCAGAGAAGCATCACCCAGAGAGAGTGACAGAAACACATGTCCCTTTTCCCTCCCTTTGCAGAGAAGCATCACCCAGAGAGAGAGTGACAGAAACACATGTCCCTTTTCCCTCCCTTCTCTACTCCTCTACCGTGGCATGTGAATGCTACGGTAGAGGGGTAGCATGTGAATGCCACCATGCTACCATGACTAATCTTCTTCTCATTCTCTCTAGTCCCTCCCTCTGGCTTGCCTTGTGCAGCTTGAAAATTAAAGTACACAAGAGAGAGATTTGCCTTATCCACATGGAAACTAAAGGACGTTAATGGGGTCCACTAAATGGGAACCTATATAGCATGTGAATTCAAGGGTAGTATTCAAGGGTATAGATTTGAGGACTCTTAATTGAAGATTGGAAAGTATGTGTAATTCCCCACGAAAAGAAAAAAATGGACTTTCAGTTGAACTTATAGCATGTGAATTCAAGGGTAGTATCCAGGGGTATAGATTTGAGGACTCTTAATTGAAGATTAAAAAGTATGTGTAATTCCAAGAAAAGAAAAAAATGGACTTTCAATTGAAGATTGGATATAATAATTCCATGAAAAGTAAAAATCTTTTTGGACTTTGAATTGAAGATTGTGTATGTATGTGTAATTCCATGAAAAGTAAAAATTCATTTGTTGATTCTCATGCTTTGTTCCATCGATATTTCTTTTCCCACAAAATCTCACCTTACAGGGCCTAACAATGTAAGTTACACATAATAATCTCTTACGAGTGGGTGTGACCTTATCATGTGTACTTCACTATTCTCATCAATATACTTTGAGTGTTGTGCTTCTCTCTATCTATGCTTGCTTGTTGCATCTATGTGTGTGTTACTACCTTTGTTTCCACCCCAATAATTAGTATTAGGGCAGGTTCAAGCAGGTTCTTTTGGCTCTCACCCCCTCACCATCTCCTCCTTAATCTACTCTTCTGATTGTTTCAACTACATTAACTTAGTTTTTGTAACCTTTTCGACCATTTTCAGATGTGTTTTGGGGCTCATTCACATGCTATAAGGTTTTCACTGCTGACATTTTAAGAAAGTGTTAGTTCGAACTCTCTTTGTTTTTGAATTTAGGTTTTCTACACTTTAGTAGAATACATTTGGTGTGTAGACAGGGCCATTATCACCGATATATTTATTGTCATTGACATTGCATCTTCAAACTCATCATTAATAGCTTCAACAAAATTATCATCAAATTTTTCATCAATGCTAGTAGCATTTCTACACTCTACCGTTTTTGATACACTTTGCAGGTTTCTTCATGATCAATGAACTAGTGATTGCCATCTCGATCATTATTTAGTGGACATCAATAGTACTTATAGATAGTTGGGATAACAAGACTAACTACCCATTGTGGTCCTATACGATTCATCATATATTGGTCACCAAAGGGCTTTGGAATGTTGTTAATAGCATTGAGGCATGCCTTTCTTCACTAGTGCATAATAGGATGGGTACTTTAGATGGTGATACTAGTTTAGATATAACTGTGGCATCTGCCTCTGCACCTTCCACAATGGAACAAGCTAGGTGGGATGGCAGGGATACACATATGTGCACATGCATTGGTGGCACTTTCTATGAAAAGAAGAATTATTCCTTATATTCTCTCATGTAAAACCACCAATCATGCGCGTAGGATACACTTATTGTGCTTTACCATGTGTGTGTAGAAACGAGGCTTAAGTATGCTAGTAGTTAGAGACCGAGCATATGAATGAGGAAGACTTAATGGATGAGTTCCGCAGTAGAATCAAAAATCTCAAAGAGAAGTTTCTTACATGTATTAATGATGTTGAATGAGGAAGAAGATGATCTACACCCTCACACACACACACACACACACACACACAACAGTGACGAGAAGCTCAGAGAATGAGAGAGATGAAGCTCGATGCTAGAAAGTAATCAATGATAATGATATGAAATGAGTGGATTCAAGAGTACAAATAGAAGCTCTAGCCATAGGGCTGATGTAACTAGCCATAGGGCTGATGTAACTAGCCATAGGGCTGATGTGGTAACACACAAGAGTGTGTTCACACGAGGAAAAAACCCCTACCAGCATAGGGTAAAAAGTGCCCGTGTGTAGGGTTGTTCACACCAGGGATGGCCATGCTAACAAACCCCCCTAAAATGAGTGGTGTGAATGTGTACAGGGTGTAGTAGACTACCTTGGTAAAGGTAATATGTTTAAAGTTTTTTGGAAAGCTTCAAACATTTCCCAGGAAAGGGACTTGGTAAACCCATGTGCCACATTGTCCTGGGTAGGCACATAAGTCAAGGCAATCTCTCCTGTATATGGAGTCTTTCCCTGACATAATGATAATGCACCTCAATGTGCTTTGTCCGCACATAAAATACCACATTTCATACAACTGCTAATGCACTTTGATTGTCAGTGAAAATGGTGGTAGAATACGGCTATCTAACACCATGATTTGCCAATAGACAGTGGAGCCATACACACTCCATAGTAGCTGTGAATGCTGCCCTATCCTCAAGTTGAAGTAACCACTATTGGCTACTTCTTGCTAATTCATGAAATGCATGAATTGCCAAGAAGGAAACAATTACCATTGGTGGACACCCTAGTGCCATAACATCATGCACAGTCATTGTCAATGTAGGCGAACAACCATAAAGAGAACGTATTGTTGTAAAATAATGCAAAGTCCTACATGCCTTGAAGGTAACGAAAAGCCATGTTTCACTACTTGCCAATGTCAAGTGCTGGGGCAATGCATAAATCTGCTCAATTGGGATACTGCATATACTGAATATCCAGATGGGTACTCCATAGATATATAAGGCATTCGACAACCTACTACTGATAAGTGGCAACATCAAAAGGGTCGAAAGGGACCTCAAGAGACAAGCATAGGCCTAGTTCCACAAGAGTAGAAACAATTTTACAATCTGTCATTTGGAACCGTTCTAAGAGCTGTTGAATGCATCTTCTCTGAGATAACATGATTCCCCCCTCAATTGGTATAAATTGGACACCCAAATAGTAATGTAATAGCCCCATATCAAAAACATCAAATGCATGATGTAAGTCAGCTATATGAAAGCTGAATGTGCCCCTCATCAAGGCCAGTCTCACAAGCTGATCATCCACATAAAGGTTTAGGATTATGAGATGATCCCCTTGTTTGTGAACATAGAGGGTACTCTCAGTCAGACTATTCCGAAACAGACAAGAGAGAAAGTATGTATGTATCGTTTGATACCAAGCATGTGGAGCCCATTTCAGGCCATAGAGTGCTCTATGCCGTCTGCATACCTTATGCTTTGCATGTTTCTAAACAAATCTAGGAGGCTAAGATACATAAACCTCTTCCTACAAATCACCATTCAGAAAAGAAATTTTGACATCCAACTAATGTACATTCTAACCTTTGTGCATGGCCAATGCATAGTTGCATCCTCTTCAACTAATGCATCACCCAAGGCATCCGAATCAAAGTGTGGCACATCTAGAGCAACTTATAGGCAATGTCAGACTACTGAATCTGTTGACTGTCAACAGAGGGCAGATTCGGAGCCAAAACAAGGCTCAGCTAATTCAACACTTGTACCAAATAGTGGCAGCAATGTATCAAAAATGTATGGGACATCAATTGGTGGTTGTAGCCGACATGAAAGAATAGGTGGTTCTATAAAATAAACTATTGCTTCTTTTTAATAATGATGTCATTGTTTCTAATCTTGCATTTCAGTCTACTGACATGAAACATAGGATGTACTCTGGATCCTTCAAATAAAGCTACCTTATAAGCTACACTTCTAATTTTTTAAATTATTATATAAGGACCACAATACCTTGGACTTAACTTTGGAACTTTTACACTTTTTAAAGTTTCTGACTTTTTAGAAACTTTTACATAAACTGCATCTGAACCTTCGTCTCAAAATTAATTGCTTTTCTTTTACCTTTCTCAGAATTAATTGGTCTTTTTTTACCTTTCTCAAAATTAATTGGTCTTCTTTTACCTTTCTCATAACTAATAGAATGATTATGCGCTCTCTTAATGTTGCTTCTTGCAATGTTTAGCATGTCTTTGAGAAAGTCTGTTACACTCTACAATTTTTCCTTTTGTAACTCAACTGCTATGGGTGCTCTAGGTTAAAATCCAAACATTAGTATGAATGGACTAAAATCCGTAGCAAAATGTTTAGCACTATTATAAGTAAATTCTAATAATGGAAGATACTCATCCCAATTGTTTTTCTTATGATTAACATATGCTCGAAGCATAATGTTTAGCACTATTATAAGTAAATTCTAATAATGTTTAGCACTATTATAAGTAAATTCTAATAATGGAAGATACTCATCCCAATTGTTTTTCTTATGATTAACATATGCTCGAAGCATATCTTCTAGGACTTAGTTAACCCTTTCCTTCTATCCATCCCTTTGTGGATGTTTAGATGTACTCATACTAAGTTGGGTGTCCAACTTTTTGAACACTTCTTTCAAAAATGTCTTATAAACTTTGTATCTCGCTCACTTACTATATCTGCTAGCAATCCATGGAATCTATATAGATGATGGATAAACATTCTAGCCAATTCTAGTGTTTTTACTTCTTTTTTAGTTGGTATAAAATTGTACCAACTTGCCTATCCACTACTACCCACACTGAATCATTCCCTCTACTTGGTTAACCTATCCACTACTACCCACACTGAATCATTCGCTCTACTTGTTTGGGGTAGTCCCACTATGAAATCCATAGAAATACTTTCACACTTACTCTCAGGTATTTGTAGTGGTTGCAATATTCCACCTACTTGTAGGTGCTCAGCTTTATTGACTTGCCACTTAACAAATTTTATAACATAATTCTCGACGTCCTTCTCTAAACGTGTCCAATAAAACAGTTTTTTAACAAGTGCATAGCTCTTAGAAATTCCCAGGTGCCCCGCACTTGGATTGTCATCATCATGACATTCTAGTAAAATATTCTCACGAATATTTTCTTCTTTAGGTACACAAATATGACCTATATAATAAGTACCCATTATCGATGGAAAAAAAAATCAATGATCTTTTTCACTTATTGACCCTTCTTTAAGTGATTCCTTTGAACCGCTATCTTTTTTAAGTGACACCCTTTTATCACTAGGCTGCATTTTCTTTACTCTCTATTTGAGTCTCTATTTGAGAGTTACCTTCTTTAATCAAGTAATTCCAAACTACTTGATAGTTAGGGTCATTAGTACATTTTCCTTTCAAGTGAGCTAGCAACTCACTTTCTAGTTGAGCAAAACTCAACTCATTTATCATGGGTGCTCGACTTAGAGCATTTGCCAACAAACGACATTAAATTTTTCTTTTCTATATCTAATTTTAGAGTCAAACTCATTAGCCTTATTTTGGACTCTAAAATGGTCCTCCTAAGGTTTTAGAATATTCTAATAAGATGCTCTCTCAACCAATGAGCTTGGGAGATCCATTACAGAGATTTCAAATTTACTTTTTGGAGGGAAAGACATATCTTGAGCATATCAACTCTAAATTTATCAGAGATTATATATTTAGAACCTACTCATCATCAAGAGCTTTCCAACGATATGTCACATGAGGGGGTTTTGATATAAGGTAGGGAAGGTTCACCCAACTACCCCCATTTTTATAGGCCTTTATGACATGGAATTCCTTAGGAGGCCCATTTTTTAGTCCAAAATAAGCTAAAGCTTGTAGGATTTCAGCCCATCTAGCCTTCCTACCTCTTAACTCTTTTTTAGCATTTAACCATTTAAGACTTTCATGGTCAGACGATACTTCAAAATTGGCACCATATAAATAATGACGCCAATTTTGTAAGAGCATGCACAATTACAAATAGTTCTTTTTCATAAGTTGAATAGTTACTTTGAGCTTTGTCCACCTTTTTACTTTCAAATGCAGCTCGCCTTCCCTTTTGCAATAATACTTCTCCTACAGCAAAATTACTAGCATCCATTCCCAATACAAATGGTTTATTTGGATCCACTATTTGGAAAATAGAAGCAGTAGCTATTGCTACTTTTAATTTTTCAAAACTAGATTGTTGATCATGAGTCCAAATAAATTATTTTCCTTTTCTTTTAAGCTGGTTCATCATTGGAACAACTACCTAAGCATGATTCCTTATAAACTATCGCGACGATAAAACCTTGCGAGTCCTAAAAAGGTTTTTAATTCATATATATTGGATGTGGCCTTCCATCTCAATATAGCTTCAACTTTATCAAGATCCATACAAATCCCTTCCTCGGATACTATGTGTCCAAGATATTACACTTCTTTTTTGAAAAAGTCACATTTAGAATTTTTAGCAAAACAATTTGTTTTTTCTCAATAACTAAAATACTTTTCTAAGGTGCTCAATATGTTCTTGTTCATTTGACTAAAGACTAGTAAATCATCAATAAAATCCACCATAAATTTTCTAAATAAGGATAAAGTATAGTGTTCATCATGGTCATAAAAGTAGCGGGAGCATTACCAAAGGCATAACTAAAAACTCATAGTTCCCAAAAGATGTCCTAAATACCATTAGTTAGACCAAAGGCATAACTAAAAACTCATAGTTCCCAAAAGATGTCCTAAATACCATTTTTGGCACATCTTATTTGACGATATCCAAACCTTAAATCTATCTTACTAAAATATTTACCATCTTTGAGTTGATCAAACAACTCTCATCTATCCTGGGAATATGAAATTTATTTTTTATTGTGATTGCATTCAATCCACAATATTCTATGCACAAGCATATAGATCTATCTTTTTTCTTCACCAATAATATTAGTGAAGCCCAAGGGAGACTTACTTGGCCTAATAAAGCCTTGTTCTAAATATTCAGCCAACGTTTTATCAACTTCTTGTCTTTCAGTCAAACTTACTCTATAAGGTGGCTTACTAATAGGCATTGAATCCTTTAAAATTTCTATGGGATGATTTATCCCTCTATCCGGAGGTAAACCTTTTGGAAAACAAATTTGAAAAACATTTTCAAATTCTTCTAACACATTGTTCAAAGAAGAATTAAATACTTCACAAATTTTGAATCAAACTTTTCACAATGGTTTGAATCCTTATAAAATGACCCATTTTTCTTTACAAAATTACAGGTTTTTATAAAATGCCATTTAAAACTCCCTTATATAAGTAAATTTCTATAAAATTTTCTCAAAATCTTAGTTTTAAAAATCCCTCCTAATGATTGCATGTAGTAGACTTACATATTTCTAAGTGAATGCCACGAGGCCGATATGCAATTTGTAGGTCTGACTTTGTAATTAACTGATTTTTCATTAAGGTATGAGTTTCTTAAGTTGTATTACCTAATTATAGAGGATTATGAAGATTTATTATGTGCTTTACTTTATGAGCAAGTAGTTCATGAGCTTTAGCAAGCTAGAGAAGATGTGAACAGTGTTATAGCTAGGATAGAGTAGGGCAAGATTATGGAGCATATTGCATAGTATACAGAGTAGACCAGTTAATTTTGCATGTTAGAGAGTTCCACAAATCCTTGGATGTGTTAATGCAATACTTACCATTATATACATAGCCTATTACAAAGGTGCTTGGGTGTGACGACATCTTCCTCCTTATGCACCACCATTTTGCACAAGGCTTGCTGTAGTTTGTGCTTAATAGATGATATAGATGCCGCTGACAATATGTTCTAGGATGTGGACATTTTTTCCATTTATCTTATATCATTCAGAATCTAGTGCATTTTGTAGCATATCCCTCTTGCCGAGCATGAGTTGACTTATCAACGTAATGAGTCCTAGGTAGTATTGGATGACATCCACCTCGATGCTACTCGTGTTGATGTTAGGACTGGAAGGCTACTTGATTATATAACACAGGATGACTTAGAAGGAATTGAGGCTATTGGCAAAGCAAAGACAGATAATTCTTGATGTTGAGGTGCCTCCAAAGCTTGAGTGGAGGTGTATACAAGTTTTATACCTACCAATGTATCCTTCAGGAGAGCAGGCTCATTGCACACATGAGCAAGTGGGTGGTGTTGGTCCTAGTGGCACGTCGGACCATGCTGGTGGTAGCATTATCTATCTCCACGAGTATCATGCCATTATTATAGAGAAGCTTGCACATGCAGAGTGGTATGCATGAATATCAACAGATCATACATTTTGGGTTTTCAAATAGAGATGCCATGCAGCTCCACATTGTCGATAGGAGGGAAAGGGGGTTGTTTCAACTTATAGGACTACGAAGATCCCTAGTATGCCACTACCTGCCCACATGATCTACCTCTGAGAGCTAGACCTACCACCAGAGATTCAGTACTCCCCGCAAAGTTGGCATAGCCTCCTCAGCATTTTGCACCTATAGCGAGGATAATATAGATTGGTTCCTTATCAATAATGACTAAACGTAGACTAGTTTGGTTAGTTCACATTGTACTTAAATCTTTTGCCAGTAAACTAAACCTAAACTAGCCGGGTTAGCTCACACTATGATGATGTACTTAGTTGTTCATCTTCATGTTTATGAGATATGTTTTCATTGAGCACTGTTTTGCTCATTGTGTTGTACTTAGTTGAAGTTTGTGATTTATATAGTTTCTTCATTGTATGTTGCTATCTTCTTCTTTATAATATAAGAGCTCTAGACATAATACCATATCATCTTAGGGAAACTCGCACTAAAAATGTGGGAGGGAGTGCCATATCTCACCTTAACACGGTGACATCTGATTGCAATGACCAAACTTTGCTAGCATGTGATTGTTGAGATATCAAGCTCATCTAGTGAGGCGTGAGGTGGTGGACACTGATGACCCGCTTGGGGGATAGGCCCCACACTTACACCACTAGCATGGTTGGTGAGATCATGGGTGATATGTGGCCAGTGGGATGACAGGCTGTGTGACAGCCATTCTTGATTGGCATAGTTATAGCGCCAGCTCATTTAGTTGGGTTCACACTATAGAGAACCCAGTATGTATTTGGTTGAGTACCTTTTCATATGGTGTGTACTCTTATCTTTGTATATGGTGTGTTGAGTGTTGTGTGAAGAAGAACAAGATTTTCAGCCTCTCACCTTGGGTGGTTGCAAGATGAGGGTACTCACTTTCGTTCACTCTCTCCAAAATTGGGACATCCATCCATCTCGGGCGGAGTACCTCGATCGTGATAGTGCCGCGAATCAAAAGACGACACGTGCCTCCCGAGCCTAAATCGACATATCTCGATCGAGATGCCAACTAATGCCACGCTAGCAGGTCCGGCTATCCAGGCGTCATCCATGTCACCAATACATGTCACCGCCACCACAATATCTCGATCGAGATATCTATGCCACTCGGATCCACATCAGGGCCACGCTGTATCCCCGTAGGCATATTTGACTAGCACATCTCCATCGTCCACGTATCTCGAACGAGAAATATACATCCAATCGCGACCATTCATTGTTCGAGGTAATCGGATACAATCTCCACCGTCCCCATATCTCGATCGACATACTGAGTTCAAATCTCAGCCGTCCAAATATCTCGATCGTGATATAGAGATTCAATCTGCACCGTCCAAATATCTCGATCGAGATACGTAGATGCAATATCCACCGTCCAATTATCTCGATCGAGATAAGGAAACGCAATCTATACCGTCCATTCACGTACGCTGGAAGATGCGATCTCGGCCGTTTAAATATCTCGATCGAGGTATATAATGAATCTTGACCGTCGAGATACTTTTCGTGGTAATGCCTTTAAATCGTGGCCGTCCAATTACCTCGATCGAGATATTAATATCAAATCTCAGCCGTCGATCCTTCCCCAACCCTAGAATTAGGTGTGTATCTTGGCCGTATGTTGCACTAACCCTAATATCCAGAGCGTTAATCTTGCAAACCCTAAATTGCATGATGTTACCGAACCTCGATCGAGGTTATAAAACCGGAAAACTTTTTTTTTTGCCTCATTTTCACAAGTCGTTTTCACTCCCTTGCTCTCTCTTGATTTGGATTAGTGTTAGTGAGCCCATTAGCTTTGTTTTTAGCTTCATTAGTGCTACTTAGCACTAAGCATTAGACCTTTCACATTAGACCCTTCACATTGGACCCTTCACATTGGGCTTAGGTTTTAGCATGGAGGGCCACGATGAGGGCCACGAGGAGGGCCGCTCATCTATTGCGGACCTCATCGCGGAGATAGACCGTGAGTTAGCGGCTATCCGTAGGAGTGCTAGAGACACTCCATCTACATTACATATCGTGGCAGACTTGGAGGCGATGCTTGCGTCCCTTCGTAGCCTTCACGATATTGTTTATGTAGATGAGTGGATAGCCCACCATCGCGCTGCTCCGGTGTCACATGGCCTGACATATCGTCAGGTCTGTGATCTTGCTCCTATTAGGGATGGGGCTTTCCTAGATCTTTTCCTCGATAGTCGTGGGATGAGGCCCGGGGCGGGGAAGCCCCTCACTATTTCGCGGTGTTCGCATCCTCGTATGGCGGCACATATCTATAGTCGATATGTTGCCGCATATGGGAGGATGCCGAACAACCGCCAGATCCCCATATACTTCGCAAAGCAGTTATATGCGGAGTTTGTCTTAGGGGAGGAGGTCGATTACACCAGCCATCGTCCGGGTGGTGGTGCTGGCCGAGGCCGTCTCCAGGACCAGGGTAGGCGGCCTCCACCAGCACTTCGTGTAGCACCTGCCACCACAGATCCTTCATTTGTGCCATTGTCGACAGTAGAGGCTCTTGGCACGCAGGTCGGCATTGACGTACGGAGTACCACGGAGAGCATCCAGCACGTGGTGCGCCTATTCTCACGAGCTATACCGACGACAGATGTGGAGGTATTTACATATATATTACGTCTTAAGTTTTTTTGGTCATTTATCTTCATGTTTATATGTACTTTTCTATATTTTTACATGAGCAGCATGGTTGATTGTGTCACGCAGGTTCCCACACCTGCCACTCAGAGGCTCACTCAGGAGTTGGTAGAGGCGAGAGCGGAGATAGACCGCCTCCGAGCTGCATTACAGATGGCAGAGGCAGCTACTGCAGAGGCACAGCATCTGAGAGAGTCCGACATCCAGCAGGTAGGTTTCTCTTGCACGTTTAAGTTACAAATTTCTTTAAGTAATACCTAATGAGAGACTAATCAAATATTTTAATGCTTTACTTTTTTGCGTAGGCTCAGACCGAGGTAGAGAGCTCCAGAGCTGAGGCACAGCATCATCAGATTATGGAGCAGATTGCCCAGCACAGGGCAGAGCAGCTGATGCTGCATGTTCGAGAGTATCGTAGATCATCGGATGTGACAGTGCCTTACCTACCGTTATATCCACGGCCTATCACAGAGGTTTTTCGACGACCTCTCCCTCAGGATGCACCTCCCTTCCTACGTGATGCGTGCTGCTGTTTATGTATCGAGGACATTGATAGTACAGGAGGATATGCCCTAGGATGTGGACATATTTTCCACTTGTCTTGCATCACCCAGGAGCTCGTCCGGTTCTCAGCATGCCCATCCTGCCGTGCACGCGTCGACTTAGCGACGTACAG
The DNA here is from genome assembly GCF_041138505.1 of Cibotium barometz. Taxonomy (NCBI): domain Eukaryota; kingdom Viridiplantae; phylum Streptophyta; class Polypodiopsida; order Cyatheales; family Cibotiaceae; genus Cibotium; species Cibotium barometz. The sequence continues at coordinate 32,774,802 of NC_141087.1, read as the reverse complement.
GGTATTGGGCATCGATGATCTTCACCCAGGCCTTGTACGAGTAGATGCCAGGACTGGGAGGCCTGTCGACTTTACATCAGCTATGGACTTGGGACTCGACGCCTTCGACGATAGAGCCCAGGAGCCTGAGGTGCCTCCTGAGATAGAGTGGAGCTCACATGAGTTCGACGCTTACCAGAGAGTCCTACATGAGAGCCAGGTGACAGCATTTGAGCGCGTGGGTGGTGCTGGCCCTAGTGGCACAGCGGGTGATGGTGCTAGCAGCAGTGCTGCTTCTCATGAGCAGCGTGTCCTTACAGCAGAGGAGCTTACACGAGCAGAGTGGCAGACACGCACCATTGCAGATTATAGATTTTGGGTGTACAGACAGAGGCGTCTTGCATTAGCACGACGCAGAGAGAGAGAGAGGGCCATAGCAGCTTTTGGGACTCGTGAGCTCCCGAGTATACCGGCACCAGCTCACGATCCTTCCTTTGAGGCAGACCTCCCCGCAGACATTCGACGACCCCCGCAGCCGGCACAGCCTCCTCGACGTGCACAGCAGCCTCGACGCGCACGTCGACCGGCAGTTAGAGATGACGATTTTGATTGGGTTGCTGTTGATAGTGACTAAACTCAGACTAGCTGGGTTAGCTCACTTACATTGTACTTAGATTTTTGGGCAGTGACTAACCTCAGGCTAGCTGGGGTAGCTCATTTTCATTCTGATGTACTTATTTGATGTTTATATCATTATGAGTTTTCTCATTATTGAGTATCATTACATTTTAGTTGATGTTCTTGATTTTATTATATTTCTTAACACTTTTGCTATCATATTGTTTGTTGAAAATCTCCATGCCATCATACCCAAACATGCTCCGATGGGGACCAAACTTTGCAAGCATGTGGGGGTGGGCCCCCCCCACATGCTTGCAAAGTTTGGTCACAATCAGAGCATGTTTGGATTGGCAATCGGCGCCCAGTGCGGGTTTTTCAAGTCTCTTGGTGCTTAAGAGGCCATGGAAAATCCGGGCCTTCCCCATACCATCGTACCCAAACATGCTCCGATGGGGACCAAACTTTGCAAGCATGTGGGGGGGGCCCACCCCCACATGCTTGCAAAGTTTGGTCCCCATCAGAGCATGTTTGGATTGGCAATCGGCGCCCAGTGCGGGTTTTTCAAGTCTCTTGGTGCTTAAGAGGCCATGGAAAATCCGGGCCTTCCCCATACCATCGTACCCAAACATGCTCCGATGGGGACCAAACTTTGCAAGCATGTGGGGGTGGGCCCCCCCCACATGCTTGCAAAGTTTGGTCCCCATCGGAGCATGTTTGGGTTGGCAATGGGCGCCCAGTGCGGGTTTTTCAAGTCTCTTGGTGCTTAAGAGGCCATGGAAAATCCGGGCCTTCCCCATACCATCGTACCCAAACATGCTCCGATGGGGACCAAACTTTGCAAGCATGTGGGGGTGGGCCCCCCCCACATGCTTGCAAAGTTTGGTCCCCATCATCGGAGCATGTTTGGGTTGGCAATGGGCGCCCAGTGCGGGTTTTTCAAGTCTCTTGGTGCTTAAGAGGCCATGGAAAATCCGGGCCTTCCCCATACCATCGTACCCAAACATGCTCCGATGGGGACCAAACTTTGCAAGCGTGTGGGGGTGGGCCCCCCCCACATGCTTGCAAAGTTTGGTCCCCATCGGAGCATGTTTGGGTTGGCAATGGGCGCCCAGTGCGGTTTTTTCAAGTCTCTTGGTGCTTAAGAGGCCATGGAAAATCCGGGCCTTCCCCATACCATCGTACCCAAACATGCTCCGATGGGGGACCAAACTTTGCAAGCATGTGGGGGTGGGCCCCCCCCACATGCTTGCAAAGTTTGGTCCCCATCAGAGCATGTTTGGGTTGGCAATGGGCGCCCAGTGCGGGTTTTTCAAGTCTCTTGGTGCTTAAGAGGCCATGGAAAATCCGGGCCTTCCCCATACCATCGTACCCAAACATGCTCCGATGGGGACCAAACTTTGCAAGCATGTGGGGGTGGGCCCCCCCCACATGCTTGCAAAGTTTGGTCCCCATCGGAGCATGTTTGGGTTGGCAATGGGCGCCCAGTGCGGGTTTTTCAAGTCTCTTGGTGCTTAAGAGGCCATGGAAAATCCGGGCCTTCCCCATACCATCGTACCCAAACATGCTCCGATGGGGACCAAACTTTGCAAGCATGTGGGGGTGGGCCCCCCCCATGTGCTTGCAAAGTTTGGTCCCATCGGAGCATGTTTGGGTTGGCAATGGGCGCCCAGTGCGGGTTTTTCAAGTCTCTTGGTGCTTAAGAGGCCATGGAAAATCCGGGCCTTCCCCATACCATCGTACCCAAACATGCTCCGATGGGGACCAAACTTTGCAAGCGTGTGGGGGTGGGCCCCCCCCACATGCTTGCAAAGTTTGGTCCCCATCGGAGCATGTTTGGGTTGGCAATTGGCGCCCAGTGCGGTTTTTTCAAGTCTCTTGGTGCTTAAGAGGCCATGGAAAATCTGGGCCTTCCCCATACCATCGTACCCAAACATGCTCCGATGGGGACCAAACTTTGCAAGCATGTGGGGGGGGGCCCCCCCCCACATGCTTGCAAAGTTTGGTCCCCATCGGAGCATGTTTGGGTACGATGGTGTGGGGAAGGCCCGGATTTTCCATGGCCTCTTAAGCACCAAGAGACTTGAAAAACCCGCACTGGGCGCCCATTGCCAACCCAAACATGCTCTGATGGGGACCAAACTTTGCAAGCATGTGGGGGGGGCCCACCCCCACATGCTTGCAAAGTTTGGTCCCCATCGGAGCATGTTTGGGTACGATGGTATGGGGAAGGCCCGGATTTTCCATGGCCTCTTAAGCACCAAGAGACTTGAAAAAACCGCACTGGGCGCCCATTGCCAACCCAAACATGCTCCGATGGGGACCAAACTTTGCAAGCATGTGGGGGGGGCCCACCCCCACACGCTTGCAAAGTTTGGTCCCCATCGGAGCATGTTTGGGTACGATGGTATGGGGAAGGCCCGGATTTTCCATGGCCTCTTAAGCACCAAGAGACTTGAAAAACCCGCACTGGGCGCCCATTGCCAACCCAAACATGCTCCGATGGGGACCAAACTTTGCAAGCATGTGGGGGTGGCCCACCCCCACATGCTTGCAAAGTTTGGTCCCCATCGGAGCATGTTTGGGTACGATGGTATGGGGAAGGCCCGGATTTCCATGGCCTCTTAAGCACCAAGAGACTTGAAAAACCCGCACTGGGCGCCCATTGCCAACCCAAACATGCTCTGATGGGGACCAAACTTTGCAAGCATGTGGGGGGGCCCCCCCCACATGCTTGCAAAGTTTGGTCCCCATCGGAGCATGTTTGGGTACGATGGTGTGGGGAAGGCCCGGATTTTCCATGGCCTCTTAAGCACCAAGAGACTTGAAAAACCCGCACTGGGCGCCCATTGCCAACCCAAACATGCTCTGATGGGGACCAAACTTTGCAAGCATGTGGGGGGGGCCCACCCCCACATGCTTGCAAAGTTTGGTCCCCATCGGAGCATGTTTGGGTACGATGGTATGGGGAAGGCCCGGATTTTCCATGGCCTCTTAAGCACCAAGAGACTTGAAAAAACCGCACTGGGCGCCCATTGCCAACCTAAACATGCTCCGATGGGGACCAAACTTTGCAAGCATGTGGGGGGGGCCCACCCCCACACGCTTGCAAAGTTTGGTCCCCATCGGAGCATGTTTGGGTACGATGGTATGGGGAAGGCCCGGATTTTCCATGGCCTCTTAAGCACCAAGAGACTTGAAAAACCCGCACTGGGCGCCCATTGCCAACCCAAACATGCTCCGATGGGGACCAAACTTTGCAAGCATGTGGGGGGGGCCCATTCCCACATGCTTGCAAAGTTTGGTCCCCATCGGAGCATGTTTGGGTACGATGGCATGGAGATTTTCAACAAACAATATGATAGCCAAAGTGTTAAAAAATATAATAAAATCAAGAACATCAACTAAAATGTAATGATACTCAATAATGAGAAAACTCATAATGATATAAACATCAAATAAGTACATCAGAATGAAAATGAGCTACCCCAGCTAGTCTGAGGTTAGTCACTGCCCAAAAATCTAAGTACAATGTAAGTGAGCTAACCCAGCTAGTCTGAGTTTAGTCACTATCAAGATAGAGATCTAGTCAGCAGCACCCTCTCTAGCTCTCAACTGCTCTAGAATGCTCTCATGGTCATCCACTCGAAGCCGAAAACGAGGGTGAGAACTGTGTTTTCGGCTCTGTACTCGAACAAGAGTGAGCCTGGTAGCAACCACTAGATGAGAGAACTGAAATGCCTCTAACTCCCACTTCCACTGCTGGAACTCAAGACTCCCCCGATGAAGTCGAATCTGCTGGTAGAACCGGCCTGCCACAATCATGCTATGGGCGTCATAAGAAAACCCATGATCATCCACTGTATCCTGGTCAAGCATGCACTTTGGCCTAGTGCAACTCATCAGATAGTAGTCTACTCCCTCGCTGTTTCCCTCACTGGCAATAACAGCAAATACATCACCCTCCTGTAGCAAATCTGTCAGGTCATCATAACTGACCATGAACGCAGGACCTGTGTGCTCATCAGACAGCACTGGATGTGAAGGATGCTCGGGGGAGAGGAATGTCTGTATCCATGCATCTGCCCATCCTCTCGAGGCACAATGTGACCAATCGCCATCCATACATGCTCCACAGAAGCATGCAAACCGTCGTGTGTAAATCGTGGGGGCCGCCATGCACGTGCTCCTGATGGAATGTAAGCCCAAGGTGCCAGGTACTGTGTCACAATCATGGGAGGCTCTGCGGTCAATCGTGCCACCATCCACATGCCAAAAAAATCTCCTGACAATCCGAGCATCACGTCTGGGGTACGATGATGCTGCACTCCCACACAAATGTTGGGAGCACCACTCGACTACGTGGCCCGCATCTCTGAACCGCTGAGCATCCTGTCGTCGCAGCTGATGACGCCTCAAGGCACGTTTCACACACGCGCCTGCACCATCATGCTCACCCTTCCCGTGACCAGTCTCAAAGAATGACCAAATCACTGGGATACTAGACTGCACATGCCACCTATAAATCCATAAAAGATAGTCTTAGTTATTGTTTTCTTTAAGATGTTCTAGTGAATTTAGTTTAATTGAAAATGTAAGAAAGCCATAAGTACAACCTGTAGAGCCAATAGAATTGACGTGATGACTTGAACTGTGCGCCACAACCATCCGACCAAACCCATCGCTGGACATGTCTGATCCCACAATCTCCTAAAAAATCGTCATGGAGACGAAAGCAGTGTTGCACAAAATGTGCATCATGTGAACGATCATCACTGATATAGAAATGATACTCTCGAATAATGACACGGGTCTCGGGGGTACTCGCTATCCCATCTACATGAGCCTCTGCATGTCGATAGCTAATGTGGACCAAAATAGCAACCTGGTGAGGGAAGCAATACATACGTTTAGGACACAAAAAATCAATTAAGTAATGAAGCTCAAACATAAAACAAATAGTACAAAATATAACCATTACCTGCTCTGAGAAGTAATACTCAGATTGTATCTCCTGAAAAGGTGTGAAAGTGTAGTTCTCTGCAAAATCAATCACAGAGACGACCACACCAATAGGAAACTCTGCTAGGCATGCTCGGAACTGACGATCCTGCCACTTGGCACAATGACTGTGCCGTATGTAGGGGTAGATCTGCTCCCTAAATGTGGCTGTGAAGTGACAACGTGGTGTATGTTTGTCCACGAGCTGCAACTTCCTGGACTGTCCACCACTCTGGAGCTGGTGTGTCACATACTCATAACGTTGCCATGCCACTATCTCTTGGTCACTTGCATCAAGATCTACCATCTGTAGATGTGCAAGTGAACCACATGATGTGCAATTGCTCTCCACACAAGGCATCCTATGGAACTGGGCATCCTCCGTGCGTGCACACAAAAGAGAGTGGATGAAATCACGTGGACTACGAGGCAACTCTCTATGCCCACTAAGAGAACGGAACACATCATAAAAAAGATTGAACTCAACATGGTAGCGACAACAACATGTGTCACGCTGACGTGAGTACCTCACAAACCAAGGCTTACACCCCTCAAATGACCTTTGCCCAATTTTAAGCTCTGGATACGAAGCTACAAACTGAGAATACAACTCAGTTTGGGACATTTCAAGAAAGCAAGCACCGTGCTCAATGAACACTCCTCTTGTCACTCTCTTACGCAAAGCTTTCTTGAAAACTGGCGATGCACGACAATTCTCCTCCCAAAAACTTTCTATCAAGGTTCTAGTGGTTTCATCTAGTAGGCGATCATGCCTAGCTACACGACCACTACTCGCCCACATAGCACCAACCTCATTGGCATCTAAACTTTGTCGCCTAATAGACCCAACTCTAAGTGCGTGTGGTGCTATGGAAAGGATGCGAGATGTGGCACTAACCTTACCCTTCATTTGGGAGCTACTTATGGCTGCCACAATAGCCCGTCGAGCAGCCAAAGCGTCCGCAGAGTTCCTCTTCTTGTTAACTATATAGGAATGACGAACACTTTGTAGCACCGCCATGCCAGCTCTCCTCTCTCTTCGACCTCCAATGTCGGAAAGCGCCCTGCAGTTGGCCATGTTGGGCAGATCAATCAAAGCATCAAGCACACATGCCTGTGATGAAGACGTGAGGTCTTTGAAATAGGATTGGAAGATTGCATGGGCACGACGATGTGCCCCTGACTTTGATAGTTCTTTCCTATCCACACGAAGGGCGCCCAAAGGAGGGGGGGTGGGTTCTTGTAGAAGAGAGGACTCAAGAAGGGCGGGTTCATGTGGATTATCTAAACTAAGGGGTAGTGGGGGGGAAGAGGGCAAAGGGAGAGGAAGTGGAAGAGGAGGAGCAAGGCTTGGATCATCGCCAACGGAAGGTGTTGCTCGTTGACGTGCTCTCCACTCTCTCTTTCTCTCACGAGCTACCCTTCTCCTCTCCTCCTCTTGAACTTGGTGGATGGGGGGGAGTCTAGTCCTATCACGTTTCCGACTCCTACGGCTTTGAGAACCCATTCTCAAGGAAGCTAAGAGAGAAAATATTATAAGGGCTCAATGATGGGATAGTACTACAGATAAGTGTGGGATAGTACTAGAGATGTGTGATTATATAGGAAAAATAGGTTATCCACTTCAAATCTCACTGGATTTCCTATCTAAGATTGATTGGATAACTAAGATAAACATAAAGATATTTAAAGATAAACTATTATCCACTTAAAAATTAATATTATTTATAATATTTATTAACAAGTCTAAATATTTATCATTACCAGATATATAAATATATATAAATATATCTTTAAAGAAATCTTTTATTTTATAATTATATAACTGCTTTTTTTAAATAAAGTATTTTTTTCATATTTTATTCAAAGGTTTATTCTACATAAAAAATTTTCAAGAAATATAAAAATAAAAAATTTATTTTTTTAAAATTAATAATATGATCTTTAATAATATTTTTATTGATCTAATCCCAAAATATAATCCTTTTAAATTAGTGATTTTAAATTCTTTTATTTAATAAGTTACATATATTTTATTATTTAAATTTCTATATTCTATTTCTCTAAATTACTAAATTAACTTTTCCAAAAATATGTTTTTGAAAAAAGAGGGGAGGTGGGAAGGAGATGCCACGTGTCACAAGCGTACATGACACGTGGCATTCTCTTGACATGTGGCACTATTATGGTTGATGTGGCAACTCCATGATGTGGCATGCCATGTCACCATGTGCGAGGTGGCATGCAAAGGTGGCAAGATGATGTGGCATTAATGATGACTAGGATGATGAGGTGGGGAGTCAACTAGGTTGACCATGTTGACATGGAGGGTGGAGGTGGCAAGCTGAGGTGGCAAGCTGCTTATGTGGATCCTCTCGATGCTCACGTGGACATAAAGTGGCATGCATGTATAAGGTTTGGGCCTACCCAAGCCTCACACATGGAATGAAACCTAAGCTGTGAAGTTTACCAAGCCTAGATTTCCAAACCTAACTAGGATTGGTTTTAGACTTGAAAAGGGGAGAGTTGACACAATATGGGAATTTTCACTTGGGAGGATTGAAAATGGACCTTCCCATACTCAAATCAAGCCAAATTTTTTTTGATAAATTCATGGCAACAAGAGTATTGATCCCATGAGTTTTAGATTGAAAGATTCAATATTTAATTTTCTAGAATTAAATTACTATTGATTTAATGGGCCTCTAACAGTCATAATAAATTTTCCAAAGTAAATCTACAAAAATCAAACCGTTAGATTTGTAATTTTATCTTATACCCACATTATACTAATCTTTCCCAATCTAATCATCACTAGATCCATACAATTTGAGCATTTTAAATGGTAGATGTGGTGGGAGGATAAAATAGTATGTTTTTTAACAATTCTAATATCTTTTAAATAATATAGAAAATAGTAGAACACATCAAAAATTACTCGATAAATCAAGTTAAGCTCTATGTTATTTGTATTTGTGAAATGCAAAGTGGGAACATCGTATGAGTAATAATGTAAAAGTTATAAGCAATTTACTCACATTCACTATACCTGTCTAAACCTAGGACAGGGCCTGTATACAAACTTGGTTCCCAAAGAAAAGGGGATTTGCAATTATTGGATATTCGATCAGATTATAGTTTTAGGTGCCCAACTTTGCATATGATGTTTCATTAGAAGACCTTGAAGTGAAACTCCTTGGCTAACTATGAGAGATTGGCTATTCTTCTTGAAAAAATGCCTGTTTTTCAGCTAAAGCCAAGGGCGCCCACGCCATGAAACTAGATAACCTCATCTTGCAACCACCCCCTTGTGTGTTCTCTTTTAGGGTTTTGTGAGTGTGTGTGTGCTTGCAAGAGCTCAAGATCTCTTCTCCCCTGCATCTTTTCCTGTATCAGAGCCTAGTTCATGCTAAGGGCTGAGCTGCAAGCAAGAGAAGCACAGGAAGCAATACGAGGGTAAGAGCTTCATCTACTCTTCCCTATTTGTGTTGGCGACTACACCCTTGTCGGGAGCTCTACGGGAGGCATCGGCAAACGATCTCTGATTATTGAGGAGCTTTCTTCGCGGGAGTAAAGCTATAGGGCAACTATAAGTCCTATTGGACAAATTTTTTCGAGCCAAAAACGCGTTTCGGGCACATTAGGACCTCGGTTTTCGGAAAACATGCGAGTTTGAGCACTGCGGGTCATTGATTCTATGTAGAACTCTGTTTTAAGAACTACAGGAAGACAGATTGGTTGTGCTGCAGACATTGTGTGAGCTGCAAGGAGGTCAAACAGTTGCCATTAGGTGTATGTATGCACATTGAGGTCACTGGTTGTGACATTTGAGTGTAGTACAATACCGCTACAGAAAATACAGCAGTTTGTGCAAGACAAACCAGAGTGCTATTTCTGGTAAATTTGTGTGTCTGGTAAGATGTTAAATGATGGCATAAACCACATTGTTGCTGAGAAGCTTGACAAGAACAACTTCCATTCTTGGAGATTTAGGTTGACAAATTTCCTGATGGGAAAGGGTTACTGGGACTAAGGTGAGCATGAAGAGGCACCGGAGATACTGGAGATCAATCCGACTGCTGCAAATGTGAAAGAGTTCAAGGATTGGAACAAGGAGCCAGAAAAGTTATGTATTGGCTCTCTATCAATATACATGACACCATGATTGGGCACATACAGGATGCCAAGTCCCCTAAGGAGGCGTGGGACACCTTGGTAGAACTCTATGATGAAACGAATACCAAGGCATGAAAGATACAGTTGAAGAATGAACTTCATACTGTGGAGAAAAAGAGTATGCCTGTAAATGACTATGCATTGAAGATCAAGGGTATTGTGGAATCACTTGCATCTATTGGTGTTTCAGTAGATGATGATGATAAGGTGGAAGTCTGTCTACATGGTCTCAGGCCACAATACAAGGCATTCAAGACGTCTATTCAGACTCGAAAAAACATTCCCAATTTCACAGATTTGGTGTCTATGTTGATTATAGAAGAGAAGAGCTTGGGTGAAGATAGTTCAGAGCAACATGCCTTCTACACAAGTTCAGGAAGAGGACGAGGTAGAGGAGGCCGTGGACGCGGCCAAGGAGGTGGCCGAATAGGTAATCAGAATTATGGCCAGCAGCAACAACAACAACAGTCCTAGAATTCACAACAACAACAACACGCAGGTGGAAGAGGCCAATTCAGAGGCAGGGGGAGTCAAAGAGGTCGTGGAAATTGGCAAAGGCAGTATAATGATACACGTGGATGCTTTTATTGTGGTAAGCCTGGACATGTGCAGGCAGATTGTTATAAGAAGCAGGCTGACATGCAAAATGGGAAATTGCAGCAAAACAACTATGCATCCTCGAGCAGAAACAATGAGGATAATAAAAGGTTTTTTGTTATGCAGCATGTCGTTAATGCCATGTCTGAAAATGTTGAAGCAGCACATAAAGATAATGTATGGTACGTTGATTTAGGTGCCTCAAACCACATGATAAGTCATGGGGAGTGGTTCAAGGAGATGAAAAATCTTGAAAGACCAGGTTTTGTGGAAACAGGGGATGACACTGCTCATCCAATTGCCCATGTTGGAGATGTGCCATTGTCTATGCAGGATGGCAAAGTGAAGTACCTTGCAGATGTACTTCATGTTCCGAACATAACAAAGAATATGGTTTCAGTTGGTCAGATGATTGAGCAGGGTTTGCAAGTTTGGTTTAACCTTGATGGTTGTTATGTTGAAGACTTTAATAAAGACAAGTGCTGCAGGTTGGTTGCAAAAGGTAACAAAGTGGGCAAAATGTTTACATTGAATAAACATGCCTGAGAAGTGAGTGCTGCGATGTTTGCAAATGGTTCAGGAATTGTTGCAGACACAGACATTTGGCATAAAAGAATTAGACATGTGAATGTGCAGAGAATGAAGTCTATGCAGACTAAAGGAATTGTGACAGGGCTGCCAAAGTTTAAAGTTGAAGGTATGCAGAAAATATGTGAAGCTTGCCAATTTGGAAAGCAAACAAAAAATGTATTTCCACGTGACAGAAATGTGAGCAAAAATGCACTAGATGTTGTGCATTTAGATGTATGGGGTCCTACGAAGAGGTTGCGAGGGTTTAAGGGCTATTTTGCTTGAAAATTTATAAACATAAAAACTTGAGGTGGTATAACATACCATTCCCATTATTATTGAAGTGTCAAGTTGAGTGAAACAACATCCTTACATGATGAATCCAAAGTATTATGAGATAATCAAGGATAAAATTGAAAACTTGTGCATGTAAGAAAATCATTTATGAATTTCAACATACTAAATGGATATTTTACTTTGTTGTAGTCCCAAAGAAGAATTGAGCATATTATGCATATCTTAGTCCAAGAAGAAAACGAAAATCAATATGTGTGATAATTTCAGCCCTAATTCTAGTTTTTGATCTTTTCCTTCTACGCATCAACACTTGCATAATACATTGCCATAGTTCTGTCTAGGTACTTGGACTCATAGCTAGAGAAAGACACTGATGATGAGATCCTAACCCTCACACCAACAAAGTGATAGAAAGTACTCACAAGTTTGGTATTCTCTTTAAACTTTATTAAGCCATAAACCAATAATCTTCCATGACAATGTCTAGTACCCAAATAAACCACAACATTTCCCAAATTGGCTACAATGAGCACTGGCCAATTGTCTTGTTTGTTTATAAAATTAAATTGTCACAAGGGAATGTATAGGCATTCAAGATATGCTTGCAAGATTCCTAATATGTAAGTTGTAAAACATTCTTCTTTCATATGCTGGCTATGTGTAGTATCTGTAAAAAGGTTATAGGATTTCCTTAATCTCAATTTGAGAAATTGAGAGGGTTCTTTCATAGACATTGGCCTCCCATATTGAGAAAAACTTATTTAATTTAAAGGGAGAAGGTACCCTTTTTGATAGGTTACCAAGCTTTGCCAAGTCCTATATTATTTTCTCTACCTTCTCAATCAATTTTGAAGAGGTTATGGGGAACATCGTCTTGACAACCCCTTCAAGGAAGATTAAGAAATGGTGAACACAAGAACATATAGTTGCCCATTGATATAATTCAATTAATGATACCAAATGGGATGTTCTAAAATTAAGACCATATTAGGGAGTTTGGTAAAATCCCAATTCCCATTTTGCAAGATCCAAAAATAGGGGGCATGGTAAACCCTTTTTAAGATTTTGTCAAACCTCATGTGACACATCGTTGGCTCTTGAAGAGTAGGTTCTAAATCCAGATTCTTCGACAACTTTGGAATTGGTATGCTCAAAAAACACCAAAAAATGGATTGAAATGAAAATTCCCAAAGTAATGGGATTTTCCCAAACTCTCTAATATGGTCTTAATTTAGCAATCATCAACTTCCAATTATAAGTTTTTAAGTGACCATTATATAGTTTAGTGAGAGGATATCTCTCAAGCTTCTTGAATACATCTTTTCTCCAAGTTATTGGAAATAAAATTCTTGTATGGACCTTGTATGTTTTAGTATTAGAGTGCTTTCTACTAAAGTATGTTTTAGTAGTTTTTGTTATAGTATGTTTTAGTATTAGATTACTTTTCGGTATAGTATGTAATCTTATCTTTTTTATGTTATGGTTGTTTCGGTATAGTATGTAATCTTATCTTTCATATGTTATGGTTGTAGAGAAGTAAGAAGAAATAAGAAAATTCAGTCTCATCAATCTCTCTCTTGAGTGCTTGTCTACTTGTGTGTGTGACTAGAAGTTGTTTTTGCACGGAGCTCAAGCTCACCCTCTCCCCCGCATTCTTCTCAAGAAGAGGAACTTAAGGATAATAAGGGGAATAAGGTTAAGATTGAACTAAATCCAACCTCCAAAATGCTTTCTTAATATTGGGTTCATAGATCAATTTTAATTTTAGATTTCCAAGCAATAGGGGCACAACCTTAAGGCAATATCACATAGATTTCCAAGCAATAGGGGCACAACCTTAAGGCAATATCACATAGAGATACACACAAATCATTGCAACAATGCTATCATAGAGTTATAGAATGTGATGATGAAATTTCGTAAGCAATGAGAATTATTATGATGTCGAGGTCAACCTTTTATGAGGGACCATGGATAAAGGATGGTCAAATTCTAATGGTTGACCTTAATATACAAAAAAATCATCCCATGGGTGGATGATTTTTTGGAGATGGATCTGTGATACAATAAATCAAACTATATTGTTTTATTTTTATCATAAGAGAAAAGAAATAATTGGTGGTGGTATTTCTTTTGAGCCACTTCTAGAGCCTAAATTTTGCATAGAGCTAGATGCCCTTATTGGCAACTATCCATGTGGCACCCAAGCTGGGTGGGTACCATATATTTGGATGTTGAAGATAATGTGAAAATACCTAGAACTTACATTAACATGGTTAGTGCTAGGATAGACTCTACTATGAACTTACATTAACATGATTAGCATTAGGTAGAGTATACTATGAATGAATTTTACACACTTGCGATAACATTTCAAACAATAAATCCTTCAATTCATTATCAAATAAATCATCCAAATAGAAACATGCAAAAATATACAAGCTAACTAATACAATCTTTAAAGGAGGACACTTATAGACAATTAATGGTTGTGTTATCTTGAAGTATTTAAGGTTTATGAGATGAATTTACCAAGAATAATGGAGAAGAACTCCAAAGGTTCACAACCTAAATAGACATGTAATGAAGATTAAGAACTCGACTGAACAACTTAACCAACCAAGAATGTCTAAATCTAAGTGAAGATGTTGCAATAGAGCATTAGCCTAAGAAAGAATGCAAGCCAAAATAATTGTGGAAGAAACCACAAGAACCGTGTCCAAAAAAGCCATGATACACAAGAACATCCCTAAGTAGCTATTGGTGAAAGGGGAAAAACAAATTATAATAGATATTAAATGGAATTGGATGGAAACATATATAGTTTGGAATGGACCACTATCAAGTAGCATATCATATTTCTCAAGGGGAAAAAAATCAAGGGGAGAACCACAAGGTCCATGGCCAAAACGACATGATACATAGGAACATACCAACATAGTCGATGAAGGATTTGAAATGAACTACTGTTAAGTAGTATATCATATTTCTCAAGGGATGCACACAAATCTCAAGGGGAAAACCACAAGAGCTATGACCAGAAAATCCATGATACATGTATAAAAACATCCCAAAATAGTAGGTGACGAGAAAAAATAAATAACAATAGATACTCAATGGAATTGGATGCAAAATCCTATAGTTTTCAAGGATTTGTATTGGAAGTAAAATTAGAGTATGTGGATGCAGAGAGATTTACAAAAATAAAAGGTATGAAGACTCATGCCAACCCAAAACTCAAAAAATAAAAAACAAGTTCTAAGTCTAAAATGGTGCAATGTACCTAGTTCTAGTGGTCCAATGTACCATTGTAATGGTATGATATACAAATCTAGTGTGGTACGTCCCATACACTTCTAGTGGTTTGGACTTACAATGTTGTGGTAGAGGATTCCAATGGGTTTGTTGAAAAAATCTAATGGCCCAAAAAGTTAAATGATACAAGACATAACTTGACTTAGTTTGATGTATAACAACGTACCAATTCAACAGTATGATAGATAAATCAAGTGGTTGGATGTCCAGCAATCCAATAGATAATTTTGTTATCCAATGTATCATACTCAATGTCTTAACATCCCAAATCAATGATATGTTGTACAGTGTAAATAGCCAATGTATGATGCTCAATGGCTTGACATTCCAAATCAATGGTATATTGTATAGTGTAAATAGACAAAGAAATAATTATAAATGATTTGACATACCAGATCCTAATTCAAATGGTCTGCATCTTATTCATTTAGTATGATGTATAATTGATCATGTACAATTGCATACAAGATTAATCTACATCCCAATTCAAATGGTATAACTAATCAATTTACATACAAGATATAGTCAATGCTAATAGTCCATGAACCATTGCAACCATTTGATGGTTGGTTGAGTGGTCCAAGAAACTATTCTATTGTAAAAGTCTATAAAAAGGTAATCCTCATCTCATTGCATAGCATCCACTTCGTCTGGTTGGTGATTTGAGATAAAAACTCTTGTAAAAATTTTAACTTTTATGTGTTTTCTTGCAACCCTCCACATTTGCAAGAAAAAAACACATCACTAAGCCTCTCACAACACTCTTCTACATCGCATCTTCCATTTCTATACTATTTGCATTGAGTTTATTATGGGTGCCTCATCTATCTATGCTTTATAAGGCCATACATTTAATTTGGGGTCTCCCAATTGGCGAGCAAGTTTATACATAGTCCCAAAAGAAAGCATTAGCAGGCTACTAAGCGAGTATTTTCATAATTACATTTATATACTTATGCATGTTTAATTTACACTCGATGTGTTTCTTCTTACAAGGTTGTGTTTCACGTGGATATAAATGACAAGAAATGGTGGTATGCCATACAAGTCACTCCTTGTTTCAAAGAGCATTTTTCAAGATAGGGATGTCGACGAGCTCAAGACAAAGTGGCAGTAAAAAATGAACATGTGGAGGATCTAGTACAAGATGAAGAATGCGAGATACCACAAACTAATCAAGATGAAGGTGACTTTATCCAAGATAATGAGGAAGGAATTGATTCCGAGCATGATGATGGTGATGATGATGATAATGAGTCCACTGCTAGTGGGATAGATCTTTTTGTTGATCTTGCAATGGGACATATAGATCTTGAGATAGACCAGCTAGCATGTATGGATTTGATGGAAGATGTAAGAGATGTTGGGCCAAGCTCACCCTAATTCATTAAACGATTTCTAGTCTCGATTTAGTCCATATTTGATTGTATTATAATACATTTAGTGCCTCTTCTTCTATGATATTGGGATCACATTTTGTGCTTTTTTTCCTGTGATATCGAGATATGTTCAGATCTCAAGAATGCTCTCTCGAATGTCTGGAAATTTTCCCAGTATGAGGCTACACACACGGCCACATGTAGCACGCGACTATAACTGTGTATATAGTTGCATACTATAATTGTGTACATCTTGTGTACCTGCTCAGGTCACCTCTCTCTACTCTCTCTCCTCTTCACGCGGCTATGCTCCCCATCTCTTATAGTGAGAGAGATTTTCCTTTACACAAAGACGATAGAGAACATGTTGATTTAATTCCTTGGGCTATTCTCTATGATTCAGCTACATGATTTGAGTGATTCCAATTGGGATAGATTTATGAGACATGAGTGTCCACTAGACTTGACTTTTGATTTTATCTTGGTGATTCATGTATATCATGGATCAAAAAGAAGCAATGACGGTGGTAGCCACTTTGAGTTGTGAAGCTAAGTACAAGAAGGTAGCTTTTACAATGACTATAGAGTGTGTATGGCTTAGATGCCTTTTGGCAAAACTTAGTAGTAGCCCCCTACCTCCATCTTCATTGATAGCCAAAGTGCAATAGTACTTTTGCAACAAACCTAGTGTTTCATGCTCACACAAAGCACATTGAGGTGCATTTTCATAGAGGCTCATTATTGTAGGTGCATTATCATAGAGGCTCATTATTGTAGGAGAGATTAGCCTTGCTTATGTCTCTACACATGACAATGTGGTAGATATGATCATGAAGCCTCTCCTATGAGGCTTAATTCAAAGCTTTTTTGGGCTTATTTACATTTGGGGATTGATTAGGCATGTCATCTCTATATATGTTCATTAGCCTTGCTTATGCCTCTACACATGACAATGTGGTAAATATGATCATGAAGGCTCTCTTACAAGGCTGAATTCAAATATTTTTTAGACTTATTGCCATTTGGGGATTGATCAGCCATATCATCCCTATATATGTTCACACCATCACTATAGAGGGGATTTATAGCCATTTATATGGTCATGTGGTTCTACTAGGTAAAGAAGTAGCTAATTTGTTGTCCTGCAATGTCTGCACTAGCATTTTCACATACTCTTGGATAAAATTACTTTTTTAAATCTTTCCATTTCTTGGGAGATGTTCCCTCAACCATGAGCACCCCACCATGAAGGACCCATACTTAAACTAGAACCAATTACTTCTTTTTTTAACAAATTGTTCGTCGAAAGAAGAAATCATAGCTTCAATTACAAACTCCAAGGAGTTCTTTTAAAAAAGGGTTCTAGTAAACATTTGGACACATATAAAAGAACACAAAAATGATAAAAAATCTTTAAATTTGATTTTGTAGTTAACCTTCAAATATGCTAAAGAGCATGCAAATGTTCATTATTTTAAATTTATCTTTCATTAAAAAGAATTTTTAATATTTAGGTTGTTTTTATACACATTTTAAAAGTGTTATACTCAAAAGCTCATTAAAAACTATAAAAACTCTTTTATAAAAGAGCGCATATAATTTTGACGTTATGTAATTTTGCTAATTTTTTATAGATAGCACATTTTTGTGATATTTTGAAGGGAATATTTTAAGGAGAAATGTTTAAAGTTACACATTTAATCCATAATAGTGCTACATTCTATTATAAATTTATCAATAGATACTAAATAACATTAGTTTAGGCCTTTAGGGGTTCGCTCTATAGAAAACCCTATATGTGTTCAAGAGGTATCTCTAAATATGGAGTATTTGAAATGACCCTTTTTTCTTTAAAAACTAGAACTTTTTTCCCAAATCTTCTTAAAGAACCCCTTATGTAAGTATATTTCTAAAAATTGTGAATTTAAAACTCATTCTAGTGAACTCATGCATGATACACTTCCATATTTTTGAGTGAACCCCTCGAGGTTTAGGTGCATTACTAGTTTATGCTTGTGTGGCACTCAATCCAAAATCTTTACACTAGTACTTGAGATCAAGGTTTAGAGGGATAAAGATAAATGATACTTGATGTGCACTTAAGCTATATGAAAAAAGGCCCATTAATGGGATTCTAGTCAATTATTTCACATAGGGTTTACGAGGAATAGATATAGATTTAAGAGCTATATAATAATTAGTAGATTTTGGGTCTAATATGTGATGTTATTTTTGTGCACAAAGGCACTATTAAAACAAATATGACATCACCTTAGAATTGCATGGGAGATAATAATTTTATAGGGTCTACCTATAGTTTTACATTACATGTCAGTGTTTCTTATCATCTTAGCTATTTGAAACTTATAGTAGAATTATTACATTTTTTCTAAAACAAGTATGTATAGCTATCATAGAAACATTTTTTATATAATCCAAAATATGTAATTAAATTTTTTTAATATAATTTAAAACATGTAAAATAGACCTTTTTGTAAAACATGTAAAGTATGTAATTAAAAGGAATATTTTTTATATAATTAAAAACATGTAAAATAAACCTTTTGTAAAACCTTTTTCATGCACTAATACAAGGTTTTTCTTTAAAACGACAATGCCCACCCTTCCTCCCCTTCCAAATTCCCTCCCCCCAGCCTCTTCCCTTACCATGCAATGGTATAAGGGTTTTCTTTTATAAGGAGTCTCCTCTTCCCTCTGTATGCCCCTATTCCTTTTAAATGTAATGATATAAGGATTTTCTTATATGGAGCCTTTGTAGTGGGAGGAGATAAAAATGCTAACTAATGGTAATTGACATGCCCCAAAGAATTTCAATCCCAAAAAGATAACTTTAATGGACCTCCTACCATTTTACATAGTTAAAACTTCATAAGGAATCAAAGACATAGTTATGATACTTTAAGTCAACATAAAAATTATAAAGTGAAACCAAATTAGATAAAAAGCCTTAAGTTTTGAATGAGGTGCAAGTGGTTATATCTCTTTAAAAAGTGAAGCCATATTAGATGAAAAGTATTGACCTTTCAATGAGGTGAAAATGATTATGTCTCTTTAGAAAATCTAACCAAGATATAGAGAGCATGTGAGATTTTCTAACCAAGATATAGAGAGCATGTGAGAAGTCCTTATAAGCTATTATGTAAGAAAAATGACAATACAGTTTACCTTAAAACAGTTTACCTTAATAGCTCAAAATTCTTGACTTTTTAATGAGAATGTCGTCTATCTCTTTAGAAAAATGTATCCAAGATGTAGAGAGCATGTGCGGGGTCCTTATTACGTAAGAATTCATAGGCAAAAGAAATCATCCTTACTCTAACAATATCTCAAATGGTGTGAAATTTGGGATAGAAGGGTTGATGAGGGTGATGTCCAAATGGACTCATATTATCGAAGTCTTTATTCCACGACTTGCTTCTAGAAAATTAAAGTAATAACCTTTATTCAAATCTCTCTACCATGGACTTTGTTTTTTGAATCCTTGCACAATCCCTTTTGACACTAGCTCTTTTAACAATTGAAAAAAATGATCAATGTCATTTCTATAAAACATTGACATACTAAGTTTACTAAGTTTACATTTGTGAGTTTAGTACAAGAAATTATCCTATTTTTGAGTTCAATGATATACAATTATGGATGTATGGAATGTAGTACCCAATGTAATAGAACATAGTAACTAATTTCAAATAATAAAATTATGGATGGATGGAATGTAGTACCCAATGTAATAGAACATAGTAACTAATTTCAAATAATAAAATTATGGATGGATGGAATGTAGTACCTAGTGTAATAGAACATAGTAACGAGTTTCAAATAATGATAAATGAGATATAGTTAATAATGATGCGTGCCATTAGAATATATGAACATTGTGCCTAATGTTTCAATCAAGTTTTAAAAAGGTACATTTTAGCAATAAATTTTTTAAAATTCTAAAACAAGCTCATATGAATCCAATTACAAATGGACTTCTGCCTTTTGCCTTCTCTTAGGAACATGGAGTTAAGGGTATGCTCCAACTTTCTTATTATGGGTATGGAGTTAAGTGTATGATCCAACTTTCTTATATTGGGTAATTTCTTGGTTTTTTAACACAAGTGCATATTTGGGTCTCTATTCATGTAGTCTTTTAGCTTTGTCTATTTTTTTAAATCTCATTTTACAATACAATTTTCTCATTTTTTTTAAATCTAAAAGGCTCTCCTCCAACAATTCTAGTCCCATGCAAGCTAAGAGTCTAAAAGGTTGAGAAATTTCACTCATGTGAGGAATCGAGGTGTTTAGAGTGATTGTCATATTAAGACCATGTAAATCATTTGTATTTATTATGTGTATATAAAAAAATTATCTAGGAATTTTACCCTCTAACATAAAATTTTTCTTGTTGTAGACCTTTCAATTGCTTATTCATTATTATGATATATGTTTATTCATAATTCTACTTGCTGGTTCTTTATATTCACCCTTTGTTTCCATGTATAAAAGCCTTTATACTAAATCCATGCATGCTATATGTATCATTTTTCTTTAATTGGATCTCTTGACATAGAGAGTTGAGAGTTTTTATACTATTATGCTGTTTTCTAATTGAGAAAAGAATAAAAGTCATATTGCTTCTAATTGTAACCATAACACATTTTGAGATATTTTGGAAACATTGTTTAGAATTTAGAAGCCAAAGGTATGGTGAGATTATAGATGCTAACTAATTGAAATTTGTTTTTTTATAAAAGTTATTTCTACTCTCTTTATACTGGAAAGATTTACTTTGCATTAGATGGGTAATAAGATAACATGACATGAGACCTAGATGTTTCTTAAATTTACTTAACTTCAAAGGATGTAAAAGTGTCATTGCTATTCAAATTCTACAAAACTCACATCATTACCCTGATCTCCTCTAGATCTTTACATTCTTTTTTTAAAAATAATGAGAAAATAACATCTGTTTGATTTAAAAAAAGAGAACCCTACAAATCCTTGTGTTTCAAATTTAGTTGACTTCAAAGGATGTAAAAGTGTCATTGCTATTCAAATTCTACAAAACTCACAACATTACCCTGATCTCCTATAGATCTTCACATTCTTTTTTAAAGATCACATTTGTTTGATTAAAAAAAAGAGAACCCTACAAATCCTTGTTTTTTTTTGAAGTGATTACACATTTTACATTAAAGGTTTTAGAAAATAAACATTTCACCTCTCAAATTCACAAAAATATGCACAAGATCTCTATACTCAAAAAAAAATTTGAAGAGTTTAAAGGTTAACACAAAATTTAAAGAATTCATCTTATTAACCATCCATTATTAACTTTAGGAGGTTGAAAGTTCCTATTATGTGGAATGTGAAGTGAAGTTTCAACTTAAGTATCTTTGACGCAAAGGCTTGTGCTTCCATGATTGATATTAGGTGATTGCTTATAAAATATTGTAATAAAGAGATAAAAATAATGTTCTCCATAAATTGTGTCTCCAACACAATATGACGAAAATTAGAGGAATCTTAAAGCAACACTCAAGTGTGGGAAAAACCTTGTGAACCTTATAAATCTTTGTACTAATATAAACAAACTAGACAACTAATGCTAGTTAAACAAATGTTTATATATAAAAAAAGGAAAAACAATTTGTTAAAATTTCATCAAAAGGGGGATTTTCTAAGCTTCAAATTTACACAAGATTTTTGTTATCCCTACAACACGGTTGGTATATAGGATATTAAGACAATTTAAATCTCCTAAAATTAACTTCACAACTTTCATCATTTTTACTTAGTGGCCCATCCTAAATAAACGAACCCTATTCTATTGGAAAACTCTCTCTCTCTCTCTCTCTCTCTCTCTCACACACACACACACACACACACACGCGCGCGCGCGCGCGCACGCACGCACACACACACATGCACGCACATGCACATACACACACACACACATACATGCACCCTTGCATACCCACACACACACACAAACCCATGCATGCACACACACACACACACACACACACACACACACACACATGCGCCCTTGCACACCCACCCACCCACACACACACACACACTCACTCATGCATGCACACATATGTGTGTGTGTGCTCGTGTGCGTGCACGTGCACACACACACACACACACACACACACACACACACACACATGCATGCATGCATGTTTTGCTAAAGCAACATTGATGGTATAATGTTTGAAAGTTTGTGCATTTTTTCTAAAAGTTACAAAATATTTTATTGAACATATTTTAGTAACATTGTTGAACCTTGCTTGAATAATTTTTTTCCCTAGCCAAATCCTAGAGGCCGTATTAACTACTTCTAGATGAACACAAGGTCTAATATACTAATTTGTTTGTTAATTCAAAGTAAATTAAATAGCATTCTTAGTTTCTAGCAAGCCTTTTCTCCACATATTTTCATTTTGTGACGATGAAGTTATTTTAAAATACTACAAGCATGCTCATTCAAATACTAGGATTTACAACCTACAAGTACCAACTATGGAAAATAGGTTGTGAACATTATAGATGATAAGTTTTAAGTGATAAGTGCATTGTTTACCCTCTTCTATTTCCTGTTCTTCCATTGCAGTGGACCATGTGCTTGGTTCAACTTATGTTGTGAGCATACATTATTGCCTCGAATGAGTATAAATTTGAACAAGATGGTTTGAAACCCATATTGCTTTTGTTATATTGTGTATCTTGTAATGGAATCCTTTTATGTGACATCATTTGAAGAGAATCATTGTAACATTGCAACAACCTATAAAACATGGTGAAGACATTAATGGTATGTCACATGGTTTGAAATTTTTGTTTGCAATCTAGCATGCAAGAACCTTGCAAGCTCTATGGTTCATCTTCATAGCAAGAAAATGCAAATTTATAGCCCATTCATGCACCTGCCAACAAATGCAGAGAATTTGTGCACATATCCACACTAGAATAACAAAATATGGGAAGTTGGTGTCATCAAATTCAAACTAATATGGCTCATGAGATGGAACCTTGGTAAGGTTATTTAATAGCACTTTGAAACCTTTGGGGGTCTATTGGCCATTCAAGCACAATTGTTCAAGTTTGAGATGGATCTATCTTTGCCTCACCACTTGAGGCTAAAGGCTCTCAAAGACCCTCTCATCCCATGCATCCACCCCCACGAAGTCCATGCCTATGTGACATGTGCAAAGGTCCTAAATGTTTGATAACTCTACATGCTATTGAGTATGGTTGTGCCTTGGAGGTAGGTACCTTAGCAAGCATGCAACACTTGGGTCCTAGGGGTAGAAATAGAAAACCTAGGAGCACACCATCCTATAGATTATTGTGCGGGCTCGAATTGAGTCTGGAGGTGCCTTGTGGGCTTTAGTCCACAATGGTAGTGTGCATGCCTCCTAAAGTGGAGGTACTGGGTTTGAATCTACCCAAAATGGCATTTAATTTGAGTATTGATTCTCCGATCGGGAAAAAAACTTAAAAAAACATTCTGGAGGTGGTGCAAAAGCAGCTCTTGGATTGGACAAAAATGTGGTTTAGCTAGAGAAAGAGAAAGCAAATTACTTAAAAGAAAAATTGAATTGGGCAAAAGTATCACAAAAAGTTGGGAACTTTTAGAAAAATTGAATTGGGCAGAAGTATTATAAAAAGTTGGGAACTTTTAGAAACGTTCAAGACGGGGTTAGGACTTTTTCCAAGGCTGCCAGCTGGCAACAAGCCGGCCGCCGCCCATCTCTCGTCGACAAGAGGTGCAATGTGAAAGGACACTGTGGAACGCGCGACTTAGCATTGTTGCTTAGGATGAAGAGGAACACGTGGATTCCACATATGCTGCCTTGGCCTCTTCAAAGTCATTATAGTGGCTGTTTCCTTAATCATTACGATCCTTGCAAAGCCCAAAACAAAAGAATAATTGAGCTTACGGCATCATAAGATGAAGATTAATGTTGAACATTAGAGACACCCAACACTCTAGGAGGAAGAAAATTGGGTAGATAGGATGTAAATGATTTGACCTAGATATTTCAATGGACAGGAAACGCATTAAAAATGCAAGATCTCAGGGACGGAAAGTTGGGTTAATGAACTGATTGATGCAATTATTTATTATGAGAACGTTGATTCTACGGAATGCATGACTTACAGACAACAATGACTAAAGTTTTGAAAACTATGTGTATGGTATGTGTAATGGGAACACTGAATGGGCCTCCATGGGGTGATTAAGAGTAGTCATCTAAGCTTATCCTTTTACACAATTCGTTGATTTTTGATGATCCTTTTACACAAAAAAAAATTCTTGCTCTTTAGCAGCTAAGATCAATTCATGCATCGTCACATGTGAAGCTGACATTTACCACACCTTAATTGCGTATAAAAGTAGCCCATTTTCTCTCATTTCAATCTCCTTTGCCTAAGATTCAGCCCTATGTACTTCCCAGCCCTTGTGATCCAGCAATGGTTTTCATTTTCATAGCTCATTGATCTGAGTGAACTCAGTTTAATTAGCTTTAATGCTTCATTAATCCAACATATTCTCATTTCTGCCATATATAGTCCTCTCCTTAACATTTATGCTCAGTTCTTGTGATCCAATGTTTTGTTTTTCCAAAAATCAATCCAAAATCATTTCCATATGATGTACTTGGCAGAACCAATTCTCCATTGATACAACATATTATCTTGCATTTATGCAAACAATATATCTTCATGCTTACTGTTTATGTTTTATTGATCCAATAATTCCTTTATGCTCCCTTTTATTGGGTAAAAGACACGCACCCGAGTACCACAGGGGTACCACATTAATCATAATATTTGCCAACATCTAGCACATAACCAGTGCTGAAACACTAGCTGCACAAGTAAGCAAGCTGGAGAGAACATCCTGCACGCAGCAACAAAGCCATGGAGATCAACAGAACCCAAGAACTGATCACTCACGCTTCTCATAGGAGAGTTGATATAATTAACACTTCACAAGATGCGAATGAAAGAGCAAATATAGAAGCTAATCATGATTCAAACCTGCAAGAGATTAGTGATCATCGGCTCTCTAGTCTGTGGTACCGACTGATATGGCACGGGGGTTCCAGCTACGATGCATGGATGAATGCAGTATCTGGCCAGGTGGGAATTGATCTTAGGATACCAGAATGAAGTGTAATCTGAATAATTAGCGTAATTACAGTACTCTTAATTTCGCTGATTGTTCTAATTGTGTTGGGTTATTGCTTTGATACTGTGTAGGTTGGACAAGTGATTCTGTCCATGCCTACATCGTATGCGCAGATGGGTTTTGGGTTGGGGGTGTTCTTCCATCTCTTGTATGCATTTGTGGGTATATGGACATGCTATCTCCTGGCATGCCTCTACATGGAATACAGAACGCGCAAGGAAAAGCAGGGCGCCGTCTTCAAGATGCACGTGATACAGGCAATTTACCGCACAATTGACTATAACCCGATCAATTAATCATAATTATACCATTATATTAACGTCAATTGCATGCTAATCATCTCCTCCTTTCGTCAACATTAAATGATCATGAAAATAACTATACTGTGCGGTGGATTATACTAGATTTGCATGCAAATCAGTTCCTACACTAAACATGCTTTAGGTTAATTTTGTTATATTATGCAGTATCACGAGGTTATGGGCGATCTTGTGGGACCTTGGCTGCGCACGCTGTCTCTTTGCTTCAACATCACCACCATGGGAGCTGTGGCGGTGGTGCAGATAATTGCCTGTGCGAGGTAATATCTAATCATGAAACTCAGATAATTAGTGCATGGTTAACCTTTAATCAGGAGTCTTAATGACTAGGTTGCAATGGGAAATTTGCGATGCAGAGACGTGTAACACTGCTTTGTTCTTGGTTGGCAGCAACGCGTATTATTTAAATCCAAAATTGGACAAGCGGGATTGGGCAATCGTGTTCGGGGCCATGTCTACGCTCACAGTGTTGCTCCCGTCTTTTCACAACTTCCGGATATGGTCCTTCATAGGAGTTGTCACTACCACATACACTGCTTGGTTCATGTTCATAGCCTCGCTGGTTTACGGCCAGGTATAGTAGCCTGACCTTATCTTCTTGTGAAAGATAAATAGTTAGAGAAACTAAACTATAAATTTATTTTAGGCTAACCTAAGGTGCTTGTGAAAGATATATAGTTAGAGAAACTGAACTATAAATGTAAAAAGAAGTTAAAAAGTTCGTTTTTGGCCTTCCCTTCATGGCTATTGAGTTGCATGGCTTTTGAGTTGGGTGGAAGTTTAGTTAATTTTGCATAAATGCGATTGAATACCTGTAAATTTAAAGTTCTCAAAAGTCCTAGATTTTGAAAGATTTTTATCATAAATACCTCCAAGTTATCTAAAACTAGTAAGATATACCTTTGCTAAAGATGAAGGTTTTCATCATTTAGGCAGTTTTTTTTTTGTTTTTTTGCATGCTATTGAGGTGGTGGTTTGTGGTCAAGTGATTTAGTATTGAATGAGCAATATTGACAAAGCTATAGACGATTGTTATAGCTATAAACTAAGGTAATAATGAACTTTGAGGATTTGTGATTTACCAATGAAACTATAGACTAAGGTTATGATGCTTCATGATACTAATATTCTTTTTTTTGGGACCAATAATTATATATATATATATATAAATCAGCAGATGACTCTTTACATCAGAATATAGCCAGACGTCACCTTCCCTACTCCCCACATCTGGTTTATAGCTCTCTCTCACTGTTGGTCGTATATGCTCGTGTTGCATTCTACTGACGTTAATACCTGTCTCTCTCCCCCCAAAGTGCACACAAAGAAAAACAAACACACACAAAGAAAAAAAACAACACAAACTCACACATCATAGAGTAGTACTACACCCCAAAACTTCAACTTGACACCTTTTGTTTCAACATTTCATATTCTTGGTTGTGTTGACCAGGTCCCAAACGTGAAGCACTCGGGTCCTCAACCCTTGGAAAAGTTCTTCACGGGGACCACAAACATACTCTTTGCCTTTGGTGGGCACGCCATCACCATGTGAGTGAGGAGGCCATATATAATATATTTGCCAAATAGTAATCCAAAGAATGTATATTGTATTCCAGTCAAAGTCAAAGTTATTGAAAGTCTCATTTGTGTTGATTGGTTGGCAGAGAAATCATGCACGCCATGTGGAAGCCACGCAACTACAAGTACGTCTACGTGGCCACGGTTCTCTTTGTTCTCACCATCACGCTACCCCACTCCCTTGCCGTGTACTGGGCTTTTGGTGACGAGCTTCTCACCCACTCCAACGCCTTTGCGGTGTTCCCAAAGTCAATTGCCCGTGACATTGGCCTAGTCTTCATGATTGTACACCAGGTACTTCAATGCTAGTTTTTCTACTTGTTTAATTGTACTTCAACAAAATAGTAGAGAGGCTATTGAATTCTAGATGCCCCTAGGTACACCTTCCTCTTCACTATATGCCACGGGGTCTTAAATAAATGAAGCCTACCCGCCGCAGTAGATTTGAACCTATATGCCACAGGGTCTTAAATGAAGCCTATGCCGTAGATTTGAACCCACTACCTTATGCCACACACAGAGAGGAATAGGTGCTACTATTATACGGCTATAGCCAAGAGAGTTAATTAAATAGTTCAATATTTAAGGCTCTATCTTTTCACACAATCCATATCTACAATGGTGCATGCACATAAAAGCCTAGATGCATGTGCATAGGCACACGGGCCCCTTTAAGGCTCTACACACAATCAATATCTACAATGGCGCATACACATAAAAGCTTAGATGTATGTGCACTGCCTAGGCACATGGGCCCCTTTAAGGCTCTATCAAGTTTCACACAATCAATATCTACAATGGTGCATGCACTTAAAAGCTTAGATGCATGTGCACTGCTTAGGCACATGGGCCCCTTTAAGGCTCTATCAAGTTTCACACAATCAATATCTACAATGGTGCATGCACATAAAAGCTCAGATGCATGTGCACTGCTTAGGCACATGGGCCCCTTTAAAATTTGGTTTAAGGGGTCACATGTAGGAAAAAAAACCAACTAGAAGGCTTTAGATTTATGTGCATGATGGCAAGTTTTAGCTTAAATTTGATTTGTCAACTCATGCTCAAAGTCACTAAGTTAGTATATTTCATTGTTTTTTTTGGGCATTAGGCAATTGCTTTCGGGCTATACATTATGCCCCTCAACTTCATGTGGGAGAAGCTACTACGCATTCACCAGGGCCGTTACATTGTAAGAGTTGTGGCGAGGCTACCAGTTGCTTTTCTACTATGGTTCCTGGCCCTCTTGATCCCTTTCTTTGGGCCCCTCAACTCCTTGATCGGAGCCTTCATTATGAGCTTCTCTGTCTACATCATCCCTTGCATGGCATACCTCCTTGTCTTTTGGAAGCCGTCTTCACGTGAGGTATATTCATACAATGGTCTACCATACTCTTCTCCATTTATCACTTTTGAACAAGTTTTTTCATCATTTTCATGAAGTTAAAGAAAATTGGGGGTGGTGACAATAGCCAAGTGGATAAGGGGGAAACCTTTCTCCCCCATATGTTGGTTTGATTCTTGCCCACCTGTCCACCTCACTCCACAAAGGGATGAAAAGGAAAGTGTGCATGTTTCTCTTAGCCCCCCAAAAAAAGTTGAACAAAATTAGTATTTCATGTGTTCATAATGCAATAAACCATTACCTATACAACATATGTCATCATATTGTAGAAACCTATCAAATATATTTCTTAGGCCTTTCTCCATTAGCTTACCTATTCCACCCATATTAACACCATCAATATAGTCTCCTATTCTATCTACAATTGTCTTCCATAAAGTTAAAGCGTCCTTAGGTCCCCGCATCAATATAGTCTCCTCTATTTGCCATTATGTTCCTCCAAGTTAAAACAACCTTACGTCCCCTCATTATACACAGTAAATTAACCATTAATATAGGCCTAAATATTTCTATTTTATTCAAGTGTGGGAATATAAACATCATGTTGATGTAACTAAGGCTTAAAGATAAAATAAATAAATTATTTTAATCACTTTTTTACTAGCTTAGTTTTCTATGTATTAAATTAATGTTTTTTTGGCTGGGTTGTATTGTGTTGTTTTTCAGGATGCTGCTGAGAAGCCGGGGAAATGGATGCCATCATGGAAGGGTATAGTGCCTTTGAATACCTTGATCATTTGTATGATTTTTGTGTTGGGATTTTGCTTCGGAGGTTGGGCAAGCATTAGCAACCTTGCGAAGCAAGTAAAAACCTTTGGAGTATTTGAAAGATGCTATCAATGTACAACGTAATTAATTGATGTAAGTAGAGAACATGAGATGACTTTCTCAAACATCATGAATATATCTGACTATATCCAAAGCTCAAAATCAGCCTTGGCTAACAATTTACTGCCATGCGGATTTAGGTTAATTTCTTCTAAAACCTTGTAAGTCCTACCTTGTCTCAAGTACCCTTTAGTTTAGTTATTGTGAAAAACAAGGAAAAGCACCATAATCAATTTCCATTATGTACATTTATCTTTCTAAGAGAAAATCTCATCGATTCTTGTAATAGATTAATAATTATAAGTTGAGAACATGACAATTATGTGTAATCCTCTAATATGAACAACTTGCATGACTTAGTCTAGTGTGTATCTTATTTGTGTTGACTTTTTGTAACAACCTATATAAAAGTGCTAATTGTTTGTATGTCTTGAAATTATATAACTATGTCTATTTCTTCTGGGACTAATGACGAAGATGTTCAGCATAAATACCTTAACAAGAACAAAAATGTGCAAAATTTAGAGGGCTATATAGAAGTTATCTTAATGAAATTTTTATTTATATACCAAAAGCAATTACATCTCAAATTGAAATTTTTATTTAATGAAAATTTTCTAGCTCCTCACTATTTGGTAGCTATTTGGCATGGCCATTTTCCTAGTTTAAAAAAAATCATGAAATTTTACGTGAGTATCTCCTTTAACCTCTCCAAAAGCTCTTACATGGTGCTTGGCTATTATTATTAACTACATGCACACTTTTGAAGATAGAAGATCAAAGAAGGATGTTTTTATTAGAATTTGAGTTTTCTCATGCAGATTAATGGGATTTGAGTTCTCTTGGGATTTTTTAAATTGTAGATTAGATTGTGATTACTAGAATTTTATAAGATTTTATGGTTTCATGTAATTTGATCAAACTTCTGCGCGAGAGGGGCGATTTATGTGAGTGTGAGTGTAAGTGCAAGTGCAAGAATGAGAGTGAGTGTGAGAAGGCTTGGGGGTGGTCGGGACTACTAGCATTGATTGTGATTTTCTTCATTAAAGGTGTGGTTAATAAATATTCTATACCAGAAAATCATTTTCATCCCATGAAATGTAGATCGTCATAGTATTTTTTGAGTTTTTCCACTCTTAATCTTTACTAACCCTAACATAAAAAACCAATCCAATTAATAAATTTTGTGAAATTTAAGATTTTTAAATGGTTTTTTGACTTTTTTTTATGATTAAGCTAACTAGAATGCATTCTAGCACTCTAATCTACTCAAATACAATAAAAAAACTCATTAAAGTGCAAAAATTAGCATATAAAGTCTGTTAAAATTGTAAAGAGAGCTAAATATTCACTAAATTCCTTCCTAATGCATAATGTGATGCATTCTAAGCATATATTAACCGATTCGGATGCTATAAATAAACCATTCAAATCAATCTAAACATAAGAACAACAAAAATTAAGGAAGAATTTAACCTAAATCACATTCTTTTCAAAACATAAAAGAGATAAAAGATGAGAAAAATCACCACAAATCTCTATCAAACCAACTCTTTTTTGTGGATCACTACTACTAGAGATAAAAGATGAGAAAAATCACCACAAATCTCCAACTCTTTTTTGTGGATCCACTACTAGAGAGTATGGGCAATGGGCTATGTATGCATTTAGAGATAGAATAATAGAAAAAGCCAAGGGATTCCTCCTCGACACAATGGTGCCAAAAATGTGTTTCGGTCAACACATTCATAAGAGCTTATCTTTGCGAGCTTGGGGGTCTTTCCAATGTGGCCAAGTTTAAGAACATTGCTTAAAGAGCTGCTCCACACCTCCATGGGTAGCAATTTTTACCATCATCGCTCGTGAGCATTGTCACACCTCTATGTTACTATGGGTCCTCATACCTCCTCTCACCTTAAATCACTCATACATGCTCACTGCCATGGATTAGAAAAGGTAATTAGTAACAGGATTAGCAAAGCAAGGCTCTATCTATTGCACAATGGGAGAGTATGTTTCATTTTTAGAGAAAGTGACCTATATACAAGGTTATAAGTATTTTCACACTTAAACTATGGTTGGTCGGGCACCCAAGACTCATGAGTGGCAAATTTATTATACAATGATCTAAGAATCTCACAATACATGCATGAACACACACTTAAACTATGGTTAGTCAGGTACCCGAGGCTCATAAGTGGCCTATTACTTATGCAATGCTTAATCTCACAATACATGCATGAAGTACATTCACATGGAATTCATTCTAACTTTTTTCCACATGTTCTTGGAACATGATTCCCCTAAATATTTAGTCACATCGTTTTTGGGTGCACCTATCCAAGTTGTAGACTTGGATAATACGATTACTTCATAGTTTGATCATACATGTTTTTTGGTGTCTCCCCAAAATGGGTTAACAATGGACACCCAAGGCCATGCCTCTCTGATATGTCATCCCCCAACAAGAATGGAATGTAGCAACACCCTTCCGCGCATTCCAAACCCGTCAATGAATTAGTCAAAAGAAACTAGGGTCATGCCACCAAATCCATGTGTAATGGTCATACCCGTGATAGTTCTAATCTCGGATGAGACACCTTAGGTGTTAAGTATTTAACTATTTGCACACATACTCCCTTAGCACTCCCAAATTCTCGTGGACAGTCCATGCTAGAATGCAGCGAAACTTAAAAATTTGTTCGCCTATAGGCTTGGACATGTCAAGCACCTTTATCCCTTTCCATAGACTGTGTTGTAGATCTTGGATGAGCGGTGCCAGGTTTCACTTGGTGTTTTCTTGTATATTCATGCATTTTATCAATTAGATCTTTCAATTGCTATAAAGAGATTTAGTGGATGCAATTTAGGCATCAATTTAATTTTTCACATTTTTAGAAATTATTATCTTTTTTGTTTAATTTATTTATTTTTTGGTTAAGCAGTGGAATACAATTGTAGTTGGCACTCCACATAGCAAGAAGTGTATGGTGGTTGTAGGCTAGATGTACAAAATGGGCATAGATCAAGTATTATAATGGTGTGTACCAAGCTATGAAGTAGCACGAGTAGCTTGTGGATCTTAGGTAATCAAGGGGTGAGTGGAGGTCACTTTTGTAGAGAAATTACAGGTAGAAAAATCTTCCATGCAGGGTCATGGCCTTGACAGTCCTAAAGGAAGCATACCAAAGCATTAGGCAAAATATGGACTCTCATTTTTTCCCCTTAAGGATTTCCACACCTCCTCTCTCTAGAAAAATGGGCTCATGGTGATATTTTTGCAAATCAACTCAGAAGTGAGCGGAGTTTGGACATTTGGAATCTACTCTTCGAGAACAACGATATATAGCATGATGGGCAATTTTGCACATTCAAGAAGTCCCCAAATTGGTGATGATGTGGCATGTTACCCATCAAGCTATATACCGTGGGAAAGGTCTTGAAGAGTAAATTCCAAATGTGCAATCTCCGCCAAATTTTGATTTGATTTGCAAAAATTTCACCATGAGCCCATTTTTCTAGAGAGAGGAGGTGTGGAAATCCTTAAGGGGCGAAAATGAGAGTCCATATTTCGCCTAATGAATGCAATCTTTGTCAAAGATTAGCAACTGAGATGAATGCTATAAACAAAATGTTCCATATCCCAATTCTACCTTTAGAACCATTCTAAAAATAGGAATTGTATTTCATAGGATAATTTAAATCCCTAGCTTAGAGAGAAGAGGTAACAAATACATTCTAGTGGCTATGGACCGCGAATGGGTGGAAGCCAAGGTATTCAAGGATAGCATAGCTGAAAAGATGCACGGGGAAGAGAGCTTGAGCTCTTGCAAGCACACACACACTCACAAAACCCTAATAGAGAACACACAAGGTGAGAGGCTGAAAATCTTCTCACCTTTGTCAAAGATTAGGGCAACTGAGATGAATGCTATAAACAGAATGTTCCATAACCCAATTCTACCTTTAGAACCATTCTAAAAATAGGAATTGTATTTCATAGGGTAATTTAAATCCCTAGCTTAGAGAGAAGAGGTAACAAATACATTCTAGTGGCTATGGACCGCGAATGGGTGGAAGCCAAGGTATTCAAGGATAACATAGCTGAAAAGATGCATGG
This sequence comes from Cibotium barometz, assembly GCF_041138505.1. Lineage (NCBI taxonomy): Eukaryota > Viridiplantae > Streptophyta > Polypodiopsida > Cyatheales > Cibotiaceae > Cibotium > Cibotium barometz. Next base: position 32,741,408 of record NC_141087.1, on the reverse strand, counting down.
GGAAGAGAGCTTGAGCTCTTGCAAGCACACACACACTCACAAAACCCTAATAGAGAACACACAATTTTTACCATCATCGCTCGTGAGCATTGTCACACCTCTATGTTACCTCATACCTCCTCTCACCTTAAATCACTCATACATGCTCACTGCTATGGATTAGAAAAGGTAATTAGTAACAGGATTAGCAAAGCAAGGCTCTATCTATTGCACAATGGGAGAGTATGTTTCATTTTTAGAGAAAGTGACCTATATACAAGGTTATAAGTATTTTCACACTTAAACTTTGGTTGGTCGGGCACCCAAGACTCATAAGTGGCAAATTTATTATACAATGATCTAAGAATCTCACAATACATGCATGAACACAAACTTAAACTATGGTCAGTCAGGTACCCAAGGCTCATAAGTGGCCTATTACTTATGCAATGCTTAATCTCACAATACATGCATGAAGTACATTCACATGGAATTCATTCTAACTTTTTTCCACATGTTCTTGGAACATGATTCCCCTAAATATTTAGTCACATCGTTTTTGGGTGCACCTATCCAAGTTGTAGACTTGGATAATACGATTACTTCATAGTTTGATCATACATGTTTTTTGGTGTCTCCCCAAAATGGGTTAACAATGGACACCCAAGGCCATGCCTCTTTGATATGACATCCCCCAACAAGAATGGAATGTAGCAACACCCTTCCGCGCATTCCAAACCCGTCAATGAATTAGTCAAAAGAAACTAGGGTCATGCCACCAAATCCATGTGTAATGGTCATACCCGTGATAGTTCTAATCTCGGATGAGACACCTTAGGTGTTAAGTATTTAACTATTTGCACACATACTCCCTTAGCACTCCCAAATTCTCGTGGACAGTCCATGCTAGAATGCAGCGAAACTTAAAAATTTGTTCACCTATAGGCTTGGACATGTCAAGCACCTTTATCCCTTTCCATAGACTGTGTTGTAGATCTTGGATGAGCGGTGCCAGGTTTCACTTGGTGTTTTCTTGTATATTCATGCATTTTATCAATTAGATCTTTCAATTGCTATAAAGAGATTTAGTGGATGCAATTTAGGCATCAATTTAATTTTTCACATTTTTAGAAATTATTATCTTTTTTGTTTAATTTATTTATTTTTTGGTTAAGCAGTGGAATACAATTGTAGTTGGCACTCCGCATAGCAAGAAGTGTATGGTGGTTGTAGGCTAGATGTACAAAATGGGAATAGATCAAGTATTATAATGGTGTGTACCAAGCTATGAAGTAGCACGAGTAGTTTGTGGATCTTAGGTAATCAAGGGGTGAGTGGAGGTCACTTTTGTAGAGAAATTACAGGTAGAAAAATCTTCCATGCAGGGTCATGGCCTTGACAGTCCTAAAGGAAGCATACCAAAGCATTAGGCAAAATATGGACTCTCATTTTTTCCCCTTAAGGATTTCCACACCTCCTCTCTCTAGAAAAATGGGCTCATGGTGATATTTTTGCAAATCAACTCAGAAGTGAGCAGAGTTTGGACATTTGGAATCTACTCTTCGAGAACAACGATATATAGCATGATGGGCAATTTTGCACATTCAAGAAGTCCCCAAATTGGTGATGATGTGGCATGTTACCCATCAAGCTATATACCGTGGGAAAGGTCTTGAAGAGTAAATTCCAAATGTGCAATCTCTGCCAAATTTTGATTTGATTTGCAAAAATTTCACCATGAGCCCATTTTTCTAGAGAGAGGAGGTGTGGAAATCCTTAAGGGGCGAAAATGAGAGTCCATATTTCGCCTAATGAATGCAATCTTTGTCAAAGATTAGGGCAACTGAGATGAATGCTATAAATAGAATGTTCCATAACCCAATTCTACCTTTAGAACCATTCTAAAAATAGGAATTGTATTTCATAGGGTAATTTAAATCCCTAGCTTAGAGAGAACAGGTAACAAATACATTCTAGTGGCTATGGACCGCGAATGGGTGGAAGCCAAGGTATTCAAGGATAACATAGCTGAAAAGATGCACGGGGAAGAGAGCTTGAGCTCTTGCAAGAACACACACACTCACAAAACCCTAATAGAGAACACACACACACTCACCTCGAGGGGGAGTGTTAAGATATCGAGCTCCTCAGTACTCGGCCTCTGTACTGGATAGAGAAACCGTAGGCTGCTTCTTGCTGCTCCAAGTCACAGCAGCACTCCCCAAAGAAAACATGAAGCCACTAGTAGATCTTCTATCTGAGATATTACCAGCCCAATCAGCATTTGTGTACCCATGTACACATATCTCTGTCCCAGTCTCATAAAATAGTCCACAATGCAAAGTAGACCTCACATACCTCAGTATGCGTCTCAATGCATCCAAATGCGGTTTATGTGGAACCTGCATAAACTGACTCACCAACCCCCAACAGCATAGCTCAAATCTGGTCTGGTGATCGTCATGTAGATCAAGCTTCCTACTATGTGCCTATACATAGTAGGATCCTCCAAGATCTCTCCTGAATCTGCACTCAACTTGCCATTCTGATCCAATGGCACGGAAATAGGCTTACAGCCTGTCATACCATACTTGGATAACGTGTCCAAGCCATACTGTCTCTGCAGTAATCCAATACCATGTGGTGACCTAATCACCTCAATGCCCAAGAAATATCTGAGCTCCCTCAGATCCTTCATCTCAAACTTCTGTCTAAGCAAGATCTTTACATCAAAGATCTCTGCATCATGGTCAAGTCATCTACATAGATGACAAGTACAACCCCTCTATCACCATGTCTCACATACAGTGAGAAATCTGCATTGGCTACATGAAAGCTAATAGTTACAAGATATTCAAAAATCTTGTCAGACCATGCTCTTGGTGCTTGTTTTAAGCCATACAAGACTTTCTTCAACCTGCAAACATGCTCAGGATGACCCACATCCTCATATAACCAAGTGGCTGCAACACATACACCTCTTCTTGCAAATCCCCATGCAAGAATGCATTCTTTACATCCATCTGATGTAAAGACCATTGCTTTGACATAGCCATTGCTATCACAACTCTCACTGTTGCCATCTTGGCAACTGGGCTGAAAGTTTCCTCATAATCAATGCCATATGTCTGCGCATACCCTTTGGCTACCAATCTAGCCTTATACCTGTTTATGCTTCCATCACTGTTATGTTTTACTTTGTACACCCACTTGCATCCAATGGCTTTCTTGCCTTCAGGCAATTGCACTAAATCCCAAGTTTCATTTCCATATAGTGCATCCATCTCCTCATCCATAGCTTTCTCCCAACACACATTTCCAACAGCCTCATCAATGCATGTGGGCTCTACAACCTGCACAACCTTTGCCATATATGCATAGTCATGTGCTACATAACCATCATAGGTAAACCTTTGCACAGGGTTTTTCACTCTCCCAGCTCTTTGCAGCTTTTCATTCATGGCTTCCATAGCCTTCTTTACACCAGGTGTTCTCATAGCTGGGATCTCAAGCTCCTCATCAAGGCTCATATCTGAGCCACTAGACTCTCCATCAACATGAGAATGCCCTACAGAAATGTCAAGCATACCAAGGGGCTCAACCACTTTCTCTTTTCCTTTACTTGATGTACTAATCACATTTGCAGGATTGGTATTATGATGCAACTTGCCACTCCATGGTCTATCAACAACACAGACCCACTAGATGAGGACTCTCCTGGTCCACTCAAAGACTGTGATTGCTGACTTGCATTCTGTGCAACCACACTTCCACTCACATCAGCCCCAACAGCTTCTTTTTCAGCAACATACCAGTTGCTCATCTCATCAAAGACAACATCCCTCCTTACCCTCAACTCACGTGTAGCAGGGTTATAACACCTGTATCCCTTTTGCTCAAGGGAATATCCAATAAGCACACATTTTTCAGCTTTTGGATCTAGCTTAGTTCTCAGCTCATCTAGCACATGCACATATGCAATGCATCCAAAAACTTTCAGATGAGACAAATCAGGTTTTCTGCCAGTAAACCTCTCCTCTGGAGTTACATCATGTATGGCTACAGTTGGAGTCCTGTTCATGATGTATACTGCTATAGAAACAGCCTCAGCCCAATAGCTATGCGGCATATTCTTCTCTTCCATCAATGCTCGTGCAATCTCAGCAATGTGCATGTTTTTTCACTCAGCAACTCCATTTTGCTGCGGAGTGTATCTGCATGTAAACTGTCTCCGAATACCATTCTTCTTCAAAAATTCAGAGAACTCATTGGAGAAGTACCCCTCCATCTGACCTTAGGCACTTTACATATTTCCATGTTTGCTTTTCAACCAAAACTCTGAAATTCTGAAAGTAAGTGAACACCTCACTCTTCTCCTTCATGAAATATACCCACACTTTCCTTGTGTGGTCATCAATGAACATGGTCTTCGTAGGACCCCATACATCTGAATGCACAACATCTAGTGCATTTTTGCTCACATATCTGTTACGTGGAAATACATGCTTTGTTTGCTTTCCAAATTGGCATGCTTCACATATTCTCTGCATACCTTCCACTTTAGCCCTGTCACAATTCCTTTAGTCTGCATAGACTTCATTCTCTGCACATTCACATGTCCAATTCTTTTATGCCAAATGTCTGTGTCTGCAAAAATTCTTGAACCATTTGCAAACATCGCAGCACTCATTTCAGGCATGTCTACATTCAACGTAAACATTCTGCCCACTCTGTTGCCTTTTCAACCAACCTGCACTTGTCTTTAAAGTCTTCAACATAACAACCATCAGGGTTAAACCGAACTTGCAAACCCTACTCAATCATCTGGCCAACTGAAACTAGATTCTTTGATATGTTTGGAACGTGAAGTACATCTGCAAGGTACTTCACTTTGCCATCCTGCATAGACAATGGCACATCTCCAACATGGGCAATTGGATGAGCAGTGTCATCCCCTGTTTCCACAAAACCTGGTCGTTCAAGGTTTTTCATCTCCTTGAACCACTCCCCATGACTTGTCATGTGGGTTGAGGCACATGAATCCACATACCATACATCATCTTTTTGTGCTGCTTCAACATTTTCAGACATGGCATTCACGACATGCTGCATAACAAACAACCTTTCATTATCCTCATTGTTTCTGCTTGACGATGCATAGTTGTTCTGCTGCACTTTCTCATTTGCATGTCAGCCTGCTTCTTATAACATTCTGCCTGCACATGTCCAAGATTACCACAATAAAAGCATTCACATGCATCATTATACTGCCTTTGCCAATTTCCACGTCCTCTTTGACTCCCACTGCCTCTGAATTTGCCACTTCCACGTGTGTTGTTGAAACACCATATTGGGGAATATGGGAATTTTTCACAAGTTTGGGACACGTGGTCAAAAGTTTGGATTAACCTGAACACCACTAATCCAAAATGAGTGCTTTACAGCTCTTTAGATTCCATTTTTCAAGCGCTTTCCAATGATAGGTCATATGATAGGGTTTTGAGAAACTTACAAACATGTTATCCATGTCCCCTTTTTGAAGTATTCAAAAATGGAAATTGGGAAATTCCCAAATTCACTAATATGGTGTTTTGATGTTGTTGTTGTTGTTGTGTATTCTGGGACTGTTGTTGTTGCTGCTACTGGCCATAATTCTGATTACCTGTTCGGCCACCTCCTTGACTGCATCCACGGCCTCCTCTACCTCGTCCTCTACCTGAACTTGTGTAGAAGGCCTGTTGCTCTGAACTGTTTTTGTTTTGTGAAGACTGTTGGTCTTCACCCAAGCTCTTCTCTTCTATAATCAGTATAGACACCAAATCTGTAAAGTTGGGAATGTTTTTCCGAGTCTGAATAGACGTCTTGAACGCCTTGTATTGTGGCGGGAGACCACGTAGACAGACTTCCACCTTATCATCATCATCTACTGACACACCTTATCATCATCATCTACTGACACACCAATAGATGCAAGGGATTCCACAATACCCTTTATCTTCAATGCATAGTCATTCACAGACATGCTCTTTTTCTCCACAGTATGAAGTTCATTCTTCAACTGTATCTTACGTGCCTTGGTATTTGTTTCATAGAGTTTTACCAAGGTATCCCATGCCTCCTTGGGGGACTTGGCATCCTGAATGTGCCCAATCATGGTGTCCTGTATACTAATGGAAAGCCAATACATAACTTTCTTGGCTCCTTGGTTCCAGTCTTTAAACTCTTTCACATCTGCAGCACTCGGATTTATGTCCGGTATCTCCGGTGCCTCTTCATGCTCACGTTCTATGTAGTCTCAATAGCCCTTTCCCGTTAGGATATTCGTCAACCTGAACCTCCAAGCATGGAAGTTGTTCTTATCAAGCTTCTCAGCCACAATCTAGGTTATGCCATCATTTGACATCTTGCCAGACACACAATTTTACCAGAAACAGCACTCTCGTTTATCCTGCACAAACTGCTGTATTTTTTGCAGCGGTATTGTAGTACTCTCAAATGTCATAACCAGTGACTTCAATATGCATACATACACCCAATGGCAACTGTTGACCTCTTTGCAGCACACACTGTGTCTGCACAGCCAATCTGTCTTCCTGCAGTTCTTAAAACAGAGTTCTGCAGAGAATCGATGACTTACCCGTAGTGCTCGAAATCGCCTGCTTTCTGAAAAATGGAGGTCCAAACGCGCCCGAAATACGTTTTCGGCCCTAAAAGTTTTTGTCCAATAGGACAGAATAGTTGCCCTATAGCTTTACTCCCGCGAAGAAAGCTCCTCAATCAGAGATTGTTTGTCGATGCCTCCCGTAGAGCTCCCGACAAGGGTGTAGTCACCAACACAAATAGAGAAGAGTAGTTGAAGCTCTTACCCTCGTACCGCTTCTTGTGGTTCTCTTACTTGCATCTCAGCCCTTAGCACGAACTAGGCTCTGATACCATGAAAAGATGCAAGGGGAAGAGAGCTTGAGCTCTTGCAAGCACACATACACTCACAAAACCCTAATAGAGAACACACAAGGTGAGAGGCTGAAAATCTTCTTCTACATCACACAACACTTAACACACCATATACAAGATAAGAGTACACACAATATGAAAGGTACTCAACCAAATACATACAAGGGTTCTCTATAGTGTGAACCCAACTAAATGAGCTGGCGCTATAACTATGCCAGTCTCTAGAATGGCTGTCACACAGCCTGTCATCCCACTGGCCGCATATCACCTAAGATCTCACCAACCATGCCAGTGGTGTAAGTGTGGGGCCTATCCCCCAGGCGGGTCATCAGTGTCCACCGCCTCACTAGACGAGCTCGATATCTCAACAATAGCTTCATCTTTATAGCAAAGTTTTTGTATGAGATGATAATGAAAAGGTTTATGTGCATAATTGAGCTAGTCAATGCTCAAGGTGGACACTTTCTTAATAAAGTGATTTAGAGTCTTACTCATGAGCAACACATATGATTATACATAAGAAATCCATAGTCAGTGCATACTACCTACAAGATAATGGTCATGATAAATCCATTAATAAGGTATTACCAAAAGATTCTGAAGAAAATAGTCAATGAAAACCGCATCGTGTGATTGGGATAAAAAATTATATTCCATATTATGGGAATTTTTGATACCTTATAAGTGCACATGGTCCTTTTTCATTGATTTATGATCTAGAAACCAACATTTGTACAAGGCTAAGATACATTTTGTATGTTGAATCCTTTAGCAAATGTACATCCAATCCAGATACATTAGGTGAAATTTGCACTAAAAAGGGGTTATTAAGAGCTTTTTATCTCTTCCACATAGATAAGAGATAGGCAAAGACTCTCCCTCTTTGTATGGGACCATGTTTTACTAATATTATAATATATTCATCGATGAATATTTTATTGTTATTGTGTATCATGACAAAATCTGGGGTGAAATCTAACTTTCTAATGCTATTGACATTGTAACTATTGTAAATGTGTAAGATTTGAACAATTTACATAATCTATCTTAGTATTTCAAATTTTTGATAATTTGAGGAATTATATGTGTATTTTTTTGGTTGCAAAGTTTATTTTTAATAATTTACTTTTTTTTGTTTTGAAATACCATTGACTTCATAGTATGAATTTCTAGTTTCCCTCCTTTCTCTGTGGGTAGCTCTCTCTCTCTCTCTCTCTCTCTCTCTCTCTCTCTCTCTCTCTCTCTCTCTCTCTCTCTCTCTCTCTCTCTCTCTCTCTCTCTCTCTCTCTCTCTCTCTCTTCCCTACATTCTCAAATTGATGGTGATAGATGTTCCCATTTGTGTTAGAGATTAGGGTGAAAAAAAAAAGGTTAAAGATGAAGAGTGTATTGCTTTCTGGTGCCACACAATTGGAACCAAAAATCCATTGTTGATCGTTCATGTCATACTATAAGTTCAGAGAAGGACAAAGCTATGGAGGTCAATACTCTATATTTTTTAATCTTTTAAATTTTAATGTTATACTTTGTTGAAGGATTTAATAAATTTTTTTAATGATATGTAATATTAATGATTTTATCAATTACTTAAAATAAAATGTTATTTTTTAAAGTTCAATGGTTTTAATTATTGTAGTTAATTTTGAGTCAATGTTACTATGAATTACTTATGTATATTGATGATTTTAATGGAGTGCAAGATACACAAAGTAAGAAAAGAGACATTCACCTTTAACTTGATACTGTGTATGTGCCTATGTATAAGAGGATATACGTTACCTTGATGCAACACAATAACGTAAGACAATAGAGATGGATGGAAAAAAACATGTGGATTTATGGCTAGAGGGATCGACATATCTAATTGATTCTATATCAAAATGAGGTCCCCCTCTATTTTCATGATTAACGTCCTTTATCAAGTATGTATGTGATGGTCATGTAGGTCCCTTAGGTTCTACAATAAGGCTTTCCAACCAAGCATATTACATGTTTACAAATAATCAAAAGTATGTTGACGAATAAGGAAGCAATGATAATACAACTCTCAAAATCGATGATTGATAAAGAGGAATGTGAAAATTTTACAATGTGCAATGCATACTATGGAAGTAAAAAATGCCCAAATAAGTGAGAGAGTTCCTATTCTTGAGAAAGAGAATAAGAAGATGTAAAGAATATTGGAGAACAACATTATATTCGGGCTAGTGCCTTCCAAAGTAAACCTTAGCTTAAACCTTAGGACAAATAAATTTATCCAATATCATTAATGATAAATATCATTGTTCATTAATTAAATTAAGTATTATATGTTCTTTTCTTTCTTTTATGATCTAATAAAGGTTATCTTATATATTGTTATAATTGATTGTCCTCTTTTGTGTGTTACATGTGCAGTACTTGTTTTCATGTCCACATGGATTCACAAGAGCCTAGTGGTGGTGGAGGAGATAGATGGGAGCTTAGTGGTAGTGATGGAGATAGATTGTTTGAGTCGATTGAGAGGGAGTTGATATCTACTATTAGGAGTACAAGCAGGGAATCCACCACCATGATGCACATTGCTCACACATAGAGTCCATGCTTTCATCACTTTGTAGTAGGCTTGAAAGATTTTGAGATGTAGATGAGTGGCTAGAGAGATAGCGCATAGAGCCCCACTATAAGAGCATAGCCTAATGCTAGAGACATTGCAGAGAGGGCCACTATAAGAGATAGCACAGAGATATCCATTATAAGAGCACATCCTAATAGCATCGTATATACCAAACGATTTAGTCTTAGTTTTTTTAACCCAAAGCTATTCACATGATGGTATTGGTAACATTATCGGTAGTGAATCGTTTGTCGATATTTGCATTAGGGCAGCACTGATGTTTTTATCAATTCTTATACTGATGATAGTTAATGCATCTTAATATAAGGCTTATAATCTAGATGGCAGAGGTCACTTTGTAGTAAAAGTAGCATGGAGGTAGCCTAGGCAATGTTGAAGCATAGAAGCTCTAATACCAACCAATGGGTGCTATGGAGATTTGAAGATATCCATAGCGTGTATGGTGTGGAAGAAAAAGAGAGAGAGAGAGAGAGGGAGAGATAAGGAGTGACAAATTTGAGAGAGATGATATGCATGACTTAATGATAGATTAGATTGATATGTTGTAGGCATTCCAACCTTGTCTTTTGACGCAATCAAATTTACCCTTGTACTCCTAAAGATGCTATGATGATGGATCCATCATTGAGGATGAGCTAGGTGGGAGGGTACTGATGCATATGTGTCAGCATTGTAGTGTACAATTTACCCTATGGTAACCCTCTTTGAGAAATTTAGCCAACGAGTGGATGCTCAAGAGTGTGTGAGATCTAATGAGCCATTGAAGGTCCAAATTATGAGATGCAATAAAGGAAGAAAAGAGTAAGCCATTGTATCTTGACATTGATGACTAGAGAAAGGCTCCATGAAAACCTCGACAAGAATAAGCAACAAATGACTTCTCAGCGGTGGCACCGAGCACTTTTATACATACTTTATAAGTTTTCATCTCTTTCTTTTTATAATATACTGAATGATGTATGTATGAATTGCTAAACATGCTAAAGATTCTTCCTCAAATGTGTATAGAGGGAAGTAGTGGGGCGTGGCTATACCTAAGAAGAGTATGACTTCGTGTGGTCTCATGGAACTACATCCTTATTTTACAAGATGGAGCAGGAATAACATAAGTCCCACATCATCAACTATGTGAGTATATAACATAATCAAGCATATAACTTATGGTTTTCTAGCATATAACTTACAGTTTTATTCACGTAGAATGGAGAGCGAGAAGTAAAGGGAGTGTGAGCATGAGGAGTGCCTATCAGAATGAAACTTGGAGTGGCACCCAGAGTGGCCAGGAGTGAAACCTTCAGTAGCATGTGAATTAGTCTCAACATGATATGTAAGAGGATGGAAAAGTGGAGTAGTAGCATCATTACCACCACCACCACATATACTAGTGCCACAACCACCACCACCACCACCACCATTTCCATTTCCATGGCCACTATCACTACCACTGCTACATTGTCGTCGGCTCTACCACTATGGCTAGTAATGAGACTTGTGACATGAACTCTATGCATCACACTAGCATCAATCCCAGTACCACTGGGGGTTGGCGGAATCGATGAACTGGAAATAGGTGAGGTAAACTCCAACCTAGCTATCTCACACTACTTAGTGGGAGAGTACTTGGAAGAAATTTTGAATCTCATCCTACTTGTAGTCTCGCAAATTACCAAACATGGCTGCTTCAAAACAAAACATGCATTAAGGCATAAAGAGAGTATGCATACTCTTTGGATGCATAGATCAATATGCATAAAGCATGCATACGCTTTAGTGGATTCATAAAGAGAGAAATATGCATAGAAGAACATATTAGGGAGTTTGGGAAAATCCCATTACTTTGGAAATTTACTTTTCAATATACTTTTTAGTGTATGTTCAGTATACCAAATCCAAAGTTGTCGGAGAATGTGGATTTATAACCTACTCTTCAAGAGCTTTCCAATGATATGTTACATGAGTCGGTTTTGACAAAAGCTTACAAGGCTTCCACGTGCCCCCATCTTTTTAATCTTGCAAAATGGGAATTGGGATTTTTCCAAAATTCCTAATATGGTCTTATAGAGCATACATAATCTATGGTGGATGCATAAAGAAAGCATGCATACTCTATAGATAGGAGAGTAATATGCTAGAGTACGCATGCTCTGTACATGCATAAAGAGAGCAATATACATAGAGAATAAAGCATGCTTTACACATGCATAGAGCATAGAGCAATATGCATAATTTATGCATGCATAAAGAGAGAAATATACACAGAGCATAGAGCATGCTTTATGAATGCATAGAGCTTGTTCACATAAGTAACCTTAAAAAAAGAAAAACCTAAATAGAAAAAGAGCTTGTGTAAGAGCCTACAATACAAAACAAGAAAAGGAGGTAAGCATAAAAGAATTAGGCTAAAACATTATGCATAAAAGCCATTATGCATAAAATAAAACAATAAAAGAGATAAAATAATGTAAAGATATAATTATGAATAAAAAGAAAGCCTTGGTTTGTTGAAATGAAGCTAACCATAAACCCTAAACTTACAAAACAAGCAAACATAATAAAGTTTAAAATTTAAGAAACATTTAATAAGTTTACCTACCATAAAAAGAATTTAAAACAAATAGAGTAAATATCTTTTTAAAAATAAAGAAGTGAGAAGGAGAAGAACAAGAAAACAATTAAAAGGTGAAGGTAAGCCAAACCATCTCCTTCTAATCTAGTCTTACATATACATATAGTAATGAATAAATGAAATTAAAAAAAAGGAGAAGAATAGAGAGGAGAAAACCTTACCTTGAGGACATGAGTTTCTTGCTTATGGTAGGGGAGTTAAAAGCACATAAAGAGAAGAGAGCATGAGTTTCTTACTTGAGGTAAGGAAGATGGAAGGAGGAGAAATATGTCTTTTCAGTGCATATTTTGGGAAGGGAGGAGAGGCATTAAGATTAGCAAGAAAAAAGCTAGGTCACGCATGGAACGAGAGTATCTAAGTTTTTTTATATCTCAATAAGTGGCATGTATGCGACTATGCATGCCCTTATAGCTGCATGCATAGCCATGCCTATAGTTGCATGCATAGCCACATCTTGTATTTCAGTGCACTTGCACCATTCTCACTCACTATATTCTCTCACTATTGACATGGCTACATCACGCTACTACATTATGCTGCTATGCCTCCGATTGGTAGTAGTGCAAGGGGGCCCAAACTACCAAAAACAAGGTTTTTTGGAATGTGTCTCATGTGAAAAATGTCCAATGGTGGCCAAACTTTGTAAGTATGTGGGGGTAACCCTCTCCATACAAACTTGTAAATTTTTGCCACCATACGACATCGATCAGGGTGAGAGATATGGTGCTTTATGTTTTCTATGCGAGTTTTCCCAAGAGGGCCCAAACCACCTAAAACTAGGTTTTCTTAACCTAATCTTACCTAGGTTTTCTTAACCCAATCTCACCCAAATGGCATCCAATGGTGGGGCCAAATTTTGCAAGTGTGTGGGGAGGGGTACCCCCACACACTTACAAAGTTCCGACCACCATTAGCAGACGTCATTCAGCTAAAACATGGCACTCCCTTCCATGTTTTCTATGCAAGTTTTACCAATGGGATCTAAACCACCTAAAACCGAGTTTTCTCAGTCTTGCCCGAATAAGTCTAATGATGGCTTTGTAAAGGTGTGGGGGTTTACCCCCTCCCCACAACCTTGTAAAGTTTAGCCATCATCGCACGTCATTTAGGTGTGATATGGTCCTATGTTTTTAGTGCGAGTTTCCCCAAGAGGGCCGAAACCACCTAAAACTTGGGTTCTCGACCCTATCTTGCCCAAATGCTATCTAATGGTGTGGCTGAACTTTACAAGTGTCTGGCAAGTATCCCTCCCCACACACTTGCAAAGTTCGGTCACCATTGAACATTGTTCGAGTGAGATATGGCACTCCCTTTTCCATGTTTTCTATGCAAGTTTCTCCAAGAGAGACCAAACCTCTAATCTAGGTTTTCTCAACTGCATCTCACCTAAACAACATTTGACTGTAGCCAAACTTTGTAAGTATATAGGGACCCGAACTTTACAAGTGTCTGGCAGGTATCCCTTGCCACACACTTGTAAAGTTTGGCCACCACGATCGGATGTCATTCAGGTGAGATATGACTGTTCTGTGTGAGTTTTCCCAAGAGGTTCCAAACCATCTAAAACTAGGTTTTCTAGACCCCGTCCCTCCCAAATGACATGTGCTGGTGGACTAAACAAAGTTTTGCCAGCATCAAACTTCATTCGCGTGAGATATGGTGCTCCCTCTCATGTTTTCTGTGTGAGTTTCCCCAAGAGGGCAAAACACCTAAAGCTAGGTTTTCTCTATCCCATCTTGCCCAAACAACATGCGATTGAACTTTGCAATTGTGTGGGAGGTACCCCTTGTCACTGAAAAGATGCAGGGGAGAAGAGAGCTTGAGCTCTTGCAAGCACACACACACACTCACAAAACCCTAAAAGAGAACACACAAGGTGAGAGGCTGAAAATCTTCTTCTTCTTCACACAACACTCAACACACCATATACAAAGATAAGAGTACACACCATATGAAAAGGTACTCAACCAAATACATACTGGGTTCTCTATAGTGTGAACCCAACTAAATGAGCTGGTGCTATAACTATGCCAGTCTCAAGAATGGCTGTCACACACAGCCTGTCATCCCACTGGCCGCATAATCCCATGATCTCACCAACCATGCCAATGGTGTAAGTGTGGGGCCTATCCCCCCCAAGCGGGTCATCTCAGTGTTGTCCACCGCCTCACTAGATGAGTTCGATATCTCAACACTCCCCTCGAGCTCAACTCCATCTCATGTACACCAAGCGAAGCCTTGAATCTGCGGAGCTTCTCTGTACCCAATGCTTTGGTGAAGATGTCAGTGACATGATCCTATGTGCTGACATAAACAAGGCCAAGTCTCCTGCCAAAACCTTCTCTCTGACAAAATGGTAGTGGACCTCTATATGCTTCGTGTGAGCATGAGAAACTGGGTTCTTGGCCAACTGAATACTGCTAATGTTGTCATAGAAAATGACAACTTGTCTATCCACTCACAGACCCAAATCTTCAAGTAGCTTTCTCAACCAAGCTACCTCACATGCTGCCATAGCAACACCTCTGTAGTACTTGGCCTCTGTACTGGATAGAGCAACCGTAGGCTGCTTCTTGCTGCTCCAAGTCACAACAACACTCCCAAAGAAAACATAAAGCCACTAGTAGATCTTCTATCTGAGATACTACCAGCCCAATCAGCATGTGTGTACCCATGTACACATATCTCTGTCCCAGTTTCATAAAATAGTCCACAATGCAAAGTAGACCTCACATACCTCAATATGCGTCTCAATGCATCCAAATGCGGCTTCCAAGGAACCTGCATAAACTGACTCACCAACCCAACATCATAGCTCAAATCTGGCCTGGTGATGTCATGTAGATCAAGCGCCTATACATAGTAGGATCCTCCAAAATCTCTCCTAAATCTGCACTCAACTTGCCATTCTGATCCAATGGCATTGAGATAGGCTTACAGCCTGTCATACCATACTTGGACAACATGTCCGAGCCAACTTGTCTCTCTGCAGTAATCCAATACCATGTGGTGTCCTAATCACCTCAATGCCCAAGAAATATCTGAGCTCCCCCAGATCCTTCATCTCAAACTTCTGTCTAAGCAAGATCTTTACATCAAAGATTTCTGCATCATGGTCCCCCGTAATGATTAGGTCATCTACATAGATGACAACAAGCACAACCCCTCTATCACTCTGTCTCACATACAGCAAGAAATCTGCATTGTTACATGAAAGCCAATAGTGACAAGATATTCAGAAATCTTGTTAGACCATGCTTTTGGTGCTTGTGTTAAGTCATATAAGGCTTTCTTCAACCTGCAAACATGCTCGGGGTGACTCACATCCTCATAACTAGGTGGCTGCAACATATACACCTCTTCCTACAAATCCCTATGCAAGAATGCATTCTTTACATCCATCTGATATAAAGATTATTGCTTTGACGCACCCACTGCTATCACAACTCTCATTGTTGCCATCTTGGCAACTAGGCTGAAAGTTTCCTCATAAAATCAATGCCATATGCATGCGTATATCCTTTGGCTACCAATCTAGCCTTGTACCTGCTTATGCTTCCATCACTGTTATGTTTTACTTTGTATACCCACTTGCATCCAATGGCTTTCTTGCCTTCAGGCAATTGCACTAAATCCCAAGTTTCATTTCCATATAGTGCATCCATCTCCTCATCCATAGCTTTCTCCCAACACACATTTCCAACAGCATTATCAATGCATGTGGGCTCTACAACCTGCACAACTTTTGCCATGTATGCATAGTGATGTGCCACATAACCATCATAGGTAAACCTCTGCACAGGATTCTTCACTCTCCCAGATCTTTGTAGCTTTGCATTCATGGCTTCCATAGCCTTCTTTACACCAGGTGTTCTCATAGTAGCTGGTATCCCAAGATCCTCATCAAGGCTCATCTCTGAGCCACTAGACTCTCCATCAACATGAGAATGCCCTGCAAAAATATAAGGCATACTAAGGGGCTCAACCACTTTCTCTTTGCCTTTATGTGATGTACTTATCACATTTACAGGACTGGTATTATGATGTAGCCTTCCACTCCATGGTCTATCAACTGAACCACTAGATGAGGACTCTCCTGGTCCACTCAAAGACTGTGATTGCTGACTTCTTGTATTATGTGCAACCACATTTCCACTCACATCAGCCCCAACAGCTTCTTTTTCAGTAGCATACCAGCTACTCATCTCATCAAAAACAACATCCCTCCTTACCCTCAACTCACGTGTAGCAGGGTTATAACACCTGTATCCCTTGTGCTCAAGGGAATACCCAATAAACACACATTTTTTAGCTTTTGGATCTAGCTTAGTTCTCAGTTCATCTGGCACATGTACATATGCAATGCATCCAAAGACTTTCAGATGAGACAAATCAAGTTTTCTGCCAGTAAACCTCTCCTCTGGAGGAGTTACATCATGTATGGCTACAGTTGGAGTCATGTTCATGATGTAAACTGCTGTAGAAATAGACTCAGCCCAATAGCTATGCGGCATATTCTTCTCTCCCATCAATGCTCACGCAATCTCAGCAATGTGCCTATTTTTCTGCTCATCAGCAACTCCATTTTCTTACGGAGTGTATCTGCATGTAAACTGTCTCTGAATACCATTTTTCTACAAAAATTCAGAGAACTCATTGGAGAAGTACTCTCCCCCTCATCTAACCTTAGGCACTTTACATGTTTTCTTGTTTGCTTTTCAACCATAACTCTAAAATTTTGAAAATGAGTGAACACCTCACTCTTCTTCTTCATGAAGTATACCCACACTTTCCTTGTATGGTCATCAATAAATGTCACATAATACCTGCAACCTCCCATAGACATGGTCTTTGTAGGACCCCATACATCTGAATGCACAACATCTAGTGCATTTTTGCTCACATTTCTGTCACATGGAAATACATGCTTTGTTTGCTTTCCAAATTGGCATGCTTCACATATTTTTTGCATACCTTCAACTTTAAACTTTGGCAGCCCTGTCACAATTTCTTTAGTCTGCATAGACTTCATTCTCTGCACATTCACATGTCCAATTCTTTTATGCCAAATGTCTATGTGCAACAATTCCTAAACCATTTGCAAACATCGCAGCACTCACTTCTCAGGCATGTTTACATTCAATGTAAACATTTTGCCCACTTTGTTGCCTTTTGCAACCAACCTGCAGCACTTGTCTTTAAAGTCTTCAACATAACAACCATCAAGGTTAAACCAAACCTGCAAACCCTACTCAATCATCTGACCAATTGAAACCATATTCTTTGTTATATTCAGAACATAAAGTACATCTGCAAGGTACTTCACTTTGCCATGCTGCATAGACAATGGCACATCTCCAACATGGGCAATTGGATGTGTCATCCCTTGTTTCTACAAAACCTCGTCTTTCAAGGTTTTTCATCTCCTTAAACCACTCCCCATGACTTGTCATGTGGTTCGAGACACCTGAATCAACGTACCATACATTATCTTTATGTGCTGCTTCAATATTTTCAGACATGGCATTAACGACATGCTGCATAACAACAAACAACCTTTCATTATCCTCATTGTTTCTGCTCGAGGATGCATAGTTGTTTTGCTGCACTTTCCCATTTTGCATGTCAGCTTGCTTATTATAACAATCTGCATGCACATGTCCAAGCTTACCACAATAAAAGCATCCACGTGTATCATTATATTGTCTTTGCCAATTTTCGTGACCTCTTTGACTCCCCCTGCCTCTGAATTGGCCTCTTCCACCTGCGTGTTGTTGTTGTTGTGATTTCTAGGACTGTTGTTGTTGTTGTTGCTAGCCATAATTCTGATTACCTATTCGGCCACCTCCTTGGCTGCGTCCACGGCCTCCTCTACCTCGTCCTCTTCCTGAACTTGTGTAGAAGGCCTGTTGCTCTGAACCGTCTTCACCCAAGCTCTTCTCTTCTATAATCAACATAGACACCAAATCTTTGAAATCGGGAATGTTTTCCCAAGTTTGAATAGACGTCTTGAATGCCTTGTATTGTGGCCCGAGACCACGTAGGCAGACTTCCACCTTTTTATCATCATCTACTGAAACACCAATAGATGTAAGGGATTCTACAATACCCTTGATCTTTAATGCATAGTCATTTACAGACATACTCTTTTTCTCCACAGTATGAAGTTCATTCTTCAACTGATGCTCTCTCAACCAATGAGCTTGGGAGATCCATTACAGAGATTTCAAATTTACTTTTTAGAGAGAAAGACATATCTTGAGCATATCAACTCTAAATTTATCGGAGATTATATATTTAGAACCTACTCATCATCAAGAGCTTTCCAACGATATGTCGCATGAGGGGGTTTTAATATAAGGTAGGGAAGGTTCACCCAACTACCCCCATTTTTATAGGCCTTTATGACATGGAATTCCTTAGTCCAGGCCTATTTTTTAGTCCAAAATAAGCTAAAGCTTGTAGGATTTCAGCCCATCTAGCCTTCCTACCTCTTAACTCTTTTTTAGTATTTAACCATTTAAGACTTTCATGGTCAGAAGATACTTCAAAATTGGCACCATATAAATAATGACGCCAATTTTGTAAGAGCATGCACAATTACAAATAGTTCTTTTTCATAAGTTGAATAGTTACTTTGAGCTTTGTCCACCTTTTTACTTTCAAATGCAACTCGCCTTCCCTTTTGCAACAATACCTCTCCTACAGCAAAATTACTAGCATCCATTCCCAATACAAATGGTTTATTTGGATCCACTATTTGGAAAATAGAAGCAGTAGCTATTGCTACTTTTAATTTTTCAAAACTAGATTGTTGATCATGAGTCCAAATAAATTATTTTCCTTTTCTTTTAAGCTGGTTCATCATTGGAACAACTATCTAAGCATGATTCCTTATAAACTGTCGATGATAAAACCTTGCGAGTCCTAAAAAGGTTTGTAATTCATATATATTGGATGTGGCCTTCCATCTCAATATAGCTTCAACTTTATCAAGATCCATACAAATCCCTTCCTCGGATACTGTGTGTCCAAGATATTGCACTTCTTTTTTGAAAAAGTCACATTTAGAATTTTTAGCAAACAATTTGTTTTTTCTCAATAACTAAAATACTTTTCTAAGGTGCTCAATATGTTCTTGTTCATTTGACTAAAGACTAGAAAATCATCAATAAAATCCATCATAAATTTTTCTCAATAACTAAAATACTTTTCTAAGGTGCTCAATATGTTCTTGTTCATTTGACTAAAGACTAGAAAATCATCAATAAAATCCACCATAAATTTTCCTAAATAAGGATGAAGTATAGTGTTCATCATGGTCATAAAAGTAGTGGGAGAATTAGTTAGACCAAAGGCATAACTAAAAACTCATAGTTCCCAAAAGATGTCCTAAATACCATTTTTGGCACATCTTATTTGATGATATCCAAACCTTAAATCTATCTTACTAAAATATTTACCATCTTTGAGTTGATCAAACAACTCATCTATCCTGGGAATATGAGACACTGATGACCCGCTTGGGGGATAGGCCCCACACTTACACCACTGGCATGGTTGGTGAGATCATGGGTGATATGCGGCCAATGGGATGACAGGCTGTGTGACAGCCATTCTTGACTGGCATAGTTATAGCACCAGCTCATTTAGTTAGATTCACACTATAGAGAACCCAGTATGTATTTGGTTGTGTACCTTTTCATATGGTGTGTACTCTTATCTTTGTATATGGTGTGTTGAGTGTTGTGTGAAGAAGAAGATTTTCAGCCTCACCTTGTGTGTTCTCTTTTAGGGTTTTGTGAGTGTGTGTGTGCTTGCAAGAGCTCAAGATCTCTTCTCCCCTGCATCTTTTCATGTATCAGAGCCTAGTTCATGCTAAGGGCTGAGATGCTACAAGCAAGAGAAGCACAGGAAGCAGTACGAGGGTAAGAGCTTCATCTACTCTTCCCTATTTGTGTTGGCGACTACACCCTTGTCGGGAGCTCTACGGGAGGCACCGACAAACGATCTCTGATTGAGGAGCTTTCTTCGTGGGAGTAAAGCTATAGGGTAACTATAAGTCCTATTGGACAAAGTTTTTTGAGCCAAAAATGGGTTTCGAGCGCGTTAGGACCTCCGTTTTTCAGAAAACAAGCGAGTTTGAGCACTGTGGGTCATCAATTCTATGCAGAACTCTGTTTTAAAAACTACAGGAAGACAGATTGGTTGTGCTGCAGACATTGTGTGAGCTGCAAGGAGGTCAAACAGTTGCCATTGGGTGTATGTATGCACATTGAGGTCACTGGTTGTGACATTTGAGTGTAATATAGTATCGGTGCAGAAAATACAGCACTTTGTGCAGGACAAACCAGAGTGCTATTTCTGGTAAATTTGTGTGTCTGGCAAGATGTCGAATGATGGCATAAACCACATTGTTGCTGAGAATATTGACAAGAACAACTTCCATTCTTGGAGGTTCAGGTTGACAAATTTCCTGATGGGAAAGGGTTACTGGGACTACATAGAAGGTGAGCATGAAGAGGCACCGGAGATACTGGAGATCAATCTGACTACTGCAGATGTGAAAGAGTTCAAGGATTGGAACCAAGGAGCCAAAAAAGTTATGTATTGGCTCTCTATCAGTATACATGACACCATGATTGGGCACATACAGGATGCCAAGTCCCCCAAGGAGGCGTGGGACACCTTAGGAGAACTCTATGAAACGAATACCAAGGCACGAAATGTTTGTTTTAGACAAGGTCATAAAAAAGAGTGTTAAGTGTTATTTCAACCTTGTCACGGAATGGCACCACCACTTCTTTGTTAGAAACCTTCATGGCACACGTCCAACTAATACAGTTTGGTATAGCTTGCACCAAGGTATCCCAATCCCTTCCTAGGATAAGATCTGCTTCCAGCACATAGTCTAACACACAAATCTTAAATTTCAAGGGGTTAGATTCCACATAAATTATGGATTCAAAAGATCATATACATAGCATGCTTTGAGTGTCGGTCCAAGGAATCCATTCATGAGCGTGCAAGCGTGGTTCGCCTATATAATGCCATAGCTCATATGACATGAGAGATTCTTTTTCTTGTAAGTATAGATTTGATATTTGATGCTTTCAACTCCTCAGCTCATTTCAAAGCCAAGTTCAATTCTAGGAATCCATTGGAAAGGTTTAAGTTTTGGAGTCTCAGGTTCTGAAGCTTCAAGTTGTTGAGCTTTCAGTTGTTTTGACTCTGGCAAAGAGATGTTCAGACTCTACAGTCTCACTTTTTAGGTAAGGGCTTCTCTGGTCATAGGAGCAATGTGATGGATGTTTTAGGTATTTCTAAGAAGATGTTTTCTTGCTTTCATCAATTGAGTACCATGTGTTGAGCCTAATCAAGGACAAACTCTTCTAGTTCCTCAAGGATTAGGTGTTGACCCTAATCAAGGACAAACTCTTCTAGTTCCTCAAGGACCAAGTGTTGACCCTAATCACCACCAAATAAGGACAAATCCTTCTGGTTCCTCAAGGATAACTTAAAATTCTTATTTGCAATGTTATCATCCTGAGTAGGAACTATGTGTGAGAAATAGCCCCATACTTTGAGATCTTGGCAATCATCATCTAACACATTCATTTGTCTAGGAGTGAACATGGGTTGGCCTAAAGATGTGCAAATTCTTCTCGAAATAGTATTGTGAGTAGCGTTGAGGTTAATCGCTTGTTTTCATTGTTGAATGTTTTTACCCACTACGAAATCTAGCCAAATGTTGATTGGATCTTGAAGTGGTAGCATAGATGTTTTGGTTATTGACTCCCATTCACTTCTTGATTCATTCATTTGAATATAAGCCCTCAGCTCATATTCCCCTAGAGCACTTTCAAGTCTACATTTCTTCATCAAAGGTTGATCAAGAGTTTGAAGGTCATTGTTAGGGTCCACACTACTAATTGTGAACAAAGATGTATATCGTTTACCCATTCCCATTTGTTATGTTGACATTTATGTCTCATTTGCATGGACACTTTGGATTTATTTTGGTTTTATCTTATCATTACAATAAGCCAATGACATTGTTATGCCTCCATACAATGCATTGAGTTTGCTCCAGTTTTCTTTTCTTTAAGGTTGAGCTTCATTTGGTAAAACTGGGTCATTTTGAAAGGAAAATTAATAATCATGTGTTTGGTCTTGTTTCTCTAGTGTGAACATTTGGGAAGTTGATGGGGAGGAGTCAATGTGTGACTTGGTCCACCATTCAATGAGTCACACCATGCTCTCCTACGTTTCAGAATTAGTAGTTGGATTCAATTCTTCTTCATTTGGTTGGAAAGGTGCACACTTATAGTCCCTTGTTTTCCCATGTGGTGGCATAGGATAAAGTTTTATTTTGGATCTTTGTTTATGTCCCTCCATGTAGAACTTATCTCCAGTGTTTGTCTACTAGCAAAAAAGGAACTTGCTTTTTATGCAATTTTTATGTTTCTTGTGTAGCAACGGATGTTCTTGCATCATCGAGTTGACTTGAATTCCTTTGGTGATGTTGTTTTGATTTTTCTATCCTCATTTAAGCTTAATTTAACCTTCAGCTTTTGTTTATCGTTAGTTTTGTTCGGTTTCTAAGGTTTCACATTCCTTTTTTTGTGGTTACGCTTTTGGTTGGTTCTAGGATTATTTGTCTCCATTTAGTTTGTGTTTCAATTTTTGGAATTCATTCTTTAGCTTTGGATCCTCATTGGTCTTATGTGTCATAACATTTTCTTGGAACTATTTTGAAGTTTCAGCATTAGTAGTTTTTTTTAATTCACACCTTACCTTATAGCCATGTTAACACATTTAATGATCAATGGTTAAATATCCATTTTTCACCCTAACAATGTTGAGTGGTACTAATTTTTTTTGTGTTGGGCATTGCAGTGTTAAGTTTAAGACAACCTTTGAACAACTGGTGTAATGCACATTTCTCACATAGGGCTTTTAAAGTGTTATGGCCTTGTAAATCGAGAAAATCATAACGAGAATCTCAGGAGGATAATCATGGTCATGAATTAAAAATGCAAAATCACAGCCGTGATTTTGCACCAAAAACATGATTTTGCAAGTTTTAACCAAAAAATTTGATTTTGTTGAAAATTTGAAATTTAATTTTTGGGAAGTTTTTGATGTTTTTTCTTGACTAAATTATCTAGTATTGGTATCCGAAGCATGAAGATCATGAATATATATTCAATGGAGCCCAATCGACCCTCTAAACTCCAATTTTTTATGATTTTTGTCTCTTAACTTCACTAATCCAAAAAACCATGTATTAGTAAAAAGTAGCAAAAATCATGAGTTTTTTTTTAATGAAAACAATTTGTTCATTAAGCAAGCTAGTATGAATTCTAGCATGCTAATGTAATCAATTGCAACAAAAAACCTACTTATCATGCAAAAATTAAGCATCTAGGCTATATTCGAATGCATAAAAGAGAGCAAAAGAAAGCAAAAACCACACCATTTCCACATAAATCTCCATCAAATTCCACTCTTATTCATGGCACTCCACTATTCAAGAGTGTAAGCAATGGGTAAACCATAGTTTAGAGAAAAACAAATGATAAAGCTAGGGATTTCTCTCAGCAGAGTGGCACCAAAAATGTTAAGACTAAGAGATAGTAAAGAGGGAACCACTCACCTCAACGTGTCGTTGATCCTTCTGATGTCCAAGCTTGCAACCCTTGAGGTCTCCAAGCTCAACAGTGCCATATGTAGCTTACCATTTACCTTCTCTCGTGAGCATTGTCACACTGTTGCATTTTGCACTATGGGCACTATTGTCACAATGTTGCATTTTGCACTACGGATGTGTGTCCGCCGGGAGACATACCTCTATAGCCCATCCAAAACACACCACCGTAAGGAGGGAGCTACCACCAGTACCACAACACTAGCAGACAACACCAAATCAAGGCACCAGTACACTCAGCTGGCTGACATCCCATGGTCTGTAGTAGCTGACACAGGCAGACACTTGAATACACTCCAAACTCCTCAAACCAACCTAGCTCACAACTCCAAACGTCCTCCTAGGTGAGCTGTGGTCTCCAAAAACTTTGACCTTTCACCTAAAAGCCTCTCCTTATCCCAATTAACATCCAACTGACCAAAACGGCTCCTAGATGACACAAAACTAGTTAGATTCTAAGTGTATACCTGCTTCTGAATGTTGACGTTCACTCTAGTCAGAAAATTATTCTCTAGGTTCCTCTATTATCTTCCAACATCAACACACTTCGAGGACTTGCTTCAGATCTGCATAGCACTTTCTAGCACTCCTTTGCTAACCTAAATTCACATCAGCTTGATACACAGTTGATAGAGCACTGCCTCCAAAATCCTCCTTTTGTCTCCAGTCCAAAATGAGTCTCCCAAGATCCTCTATAATCATCCCACATCAGCTAACATTATAACCACAACCCCAAGGCCTCACTGAATACTTGGCTGACCCTCTTCTGACAACCTGCTCTAACAGCACTCTGAACAAAACTGCCTCTACAATATGGCATAGAACCGGCTGTTTCAGATACTTCAACTGATGTAGAAACCTTCTTTTACTTGTCCTCTGACTCTTTTTAACCCTCAAGCTCCTCTAAATTAATCAAGATATCATAGTATTGACCCTTTGTTGATTGCAATTGACCCCATTTTGACTGCTCTAACCAATATGATCAGCCGACTCAAGTGGGTCAAAATTTCTCCCCTCTGTGTTAGCTGAAACTTCTAGACTTTCAAAATAATAAGAGTTGACTCACAACTGCTCGAAACCCTACTCAGATCACAAACCCTTCCAGTTGTGCTGACAACTAGCTTTAGGTAGACTTCAAACAGTCAGTTATGACTCAGGCTCATTTCCCTTCAACTCGGACAAACCAAAGAAAGGTCCCTACACCTTCAGCTAACTATTCTGATGTCCAGCTGACCTAATCATATCATGTACTCTCTCTCAGAACACCAAATGAGTCAGCACTCACTAAGAAATCAATTTACCAGTCATCACACCCATAGAAGCTTCATCTCTATGATCTCAAAGAAAATCACTTATTCATCACAACGAAAACACCCAAAACAAAAGTCTAAGTATCCATTCAGAGCTAAGTATCCATTCAGAGCTAACACAAATCTGACACAAACCAAACTCTCTGGATACTTTAGATAGTCAAATCACAACAGTGTCGCAACAACCCTCGTCGACCTGGGCACAAAGAAAAAAGAAGAAAAAACTCCACGAAGCTCAAGGATCCCCCACATATAGATCTTGTTGATAACACTTTCAAAGCATAAAATTCAATAGCTATAGTTGAAGATAAATTGAAAAGGGTCAAGTCTCTAAAAAAGACGCTCCTCCTCAGAGCACGGACATGCCACCTAGCTAATTCTCCAGACTTCTGCACTCCCTCTACTCTAACTCAAACAACTCATCGCATTGCACTGTCCTTCTCTTCAAAACACTACAAGATCTCTAGCCTATAGTCTTCAACAAAGAACACAAACCTACAGAAGACCCACTACTCCACTACAGTCTTTCTCTCATTTGGTGGTCTCTCTTGCTACACACACTCCATGAAGCACACCTCAATTAATAGCAAATCTCCATCTTCTACACTGTCACCGCCGCCTTGCTTCCTTTCAAAACTTAGCGCTACCTGTTTCCTTTGTTCTACCATGCTCTTTCTACTTTTTAGTCACGCACCTGCACTTTATCTCTTGGCCACGCAACATTCATCTATTTCCTAAGGTTTCAAACATACTCAACGAGCTTATTATCTGTCGGGGGTTTAGGGTGGGCACATGCTTTGATCACATATCTTGGGCACCAAAACACCCATCATAGTTTGTAGAACTCCCCTTGGTTAGAGCATTTATGCTCAACCACATCTTCTACAATCATTCAAAAATTGTATTTCCAGCTCCAGCTCTCCTACTATCAGATACCTCAGTATGGCCCACCCCACTGGGATCAAAGACAAAAAGAGGTTGCAATCTGTGCATCATATCCATATAATCCTCCCCTCCTAGATCAAAGGGGTACAAAACCAGCCTCCAAACCCATTCAATGGAACTGCTCCACCCACTTGGATCAAACACTTGTAGGTATCCTAAAAACAATATCAATGTTATGCTTCTATCAAAGGGCACAATCCAACCAGTCCTCTTGCTAGCTTTTCTCTCAGATCCTCCATCTATAGACCTCCTGCTATCACCATGTGACCCAGAACCTTTTCCCAATCTGTGTGCATCCATTTGCCATTCACCCCACCCAAAAGCATATGTATCTACAAGAAAAACCATCTTCTCTTCCCCAAACCTCTCCTTGCCATCACAAGGCTGCCCATCTAGACCACCTCCAAAAGCATTCACATGAACAAAATGATCATCTCCCAATATGGAGTCACAAGCGTTCTTACAACTCTCTCTATAGCATCATTCTACCTCCCCTTATAGCATCCACACCCTAAGTCTGCTTCCAATAGTCAACACCGTGTATGCAACCACCCTCATCCAACTCACCATAGCAACTCGGGTAGACATTCACATAGTATCCCCATAGGCTCAACTTCAACTCAATTATTTACATCATCCAAGACATGAAATTGCTTCATACAGCCTGCACTACGCAATCCACAACTTTCTTCGACCACATCATCATAGCCATTTGAATAGATATCCATACAATCCACATTCAAAGGCTCAACATCCATTGTAGCAACATTCTCACCATCCCCTTCAAAACAAGTGACCAATATCATTCAAAAAATTATCGACAAAACCCAGAGAAGCGTCTTGCAAAAGCAACTCAACTTGATGACATTTATTAGCCACAACGTCCACGGAATCCCTTGCCACTTCTAGTATACATTCAGACTTATGCTCCACAATACCATTCTCCTCTAGACCCCTTCCTGAAAACATAGAACCAGCATCCTTCTTCAAAACCTTGTCTACTTCCTCTATAAGCATACCAATAGTCATCCCCAAGTCTTCACAAGCATTAGTGCATGGTGTCAGGTTTTTTTTCTGAAAGGCATTTTTGGCTTGTGTACATACGTGTGTATGAAGTGTGTGAAGAGGTTGGCTTTGAATGCGTTGCCAGATGCTCAGGGTGGAAGAATTTGATTTGGGCTTGTTGCAGGCCTGTCCGAAATGAGATAAGCTGCAGATGCTATTAGCCGTTCGATGGCTTGGAATGTGGGCGTGTCAAAAATAGAGTGGGCAGCTCTTATTTTGGAAAATTGTGGGCGCGGCGTGACGATCCCAAGTGGAGAAGGAGGGGCTCTTTTAGTATCATTGGATGCATATGGTTTTGAGGCTTTAAGAAATAACAAATAATATATACCAACGTGGCCAACAATGAAGTGACCACGTGGAGCCTTGTTTTGTTGCCTTTGTGGCTGCCAGCGCAGCATCCAGAAGCTGGCGAAGATGCGAGAGAAGTGGGCCGCCTCGAAGGAGTAGAAGGGTCGCCGGGGACCAGGAGAAAAGAATCGCCTTGCTGCAGAATCTGGGAGATGTTGCTGCAGTTGCGCTGGAGTGCTGCAACAGACGGGTGTGAAGAGAGCTAAGTGGACAGGCCGCCGAGTTAAAGAGAGGGTTTGCTGAGGCGCGGCAAAGAGATGCGAAGAGGCGGGTGAGGTGGAAACCAAGAGAGAGGAGGGGGCCTGGCACAGACGACGAGGGTGGGCTGTAGGGGATTAAAAAAAGAAAAGGTGCCGCCAGGGAGAAGAAGAGAGACGCGCTCGACACGGGGACTTCGCTGGCAAACAAGCAGGCGTTGCAGTGGCTAGGCGCAGCCTGCAGGTGACTGAGCGAGGAGCCGCCTAGAAGGGTTGGCTGCAGCTGAAGCCGGCAGAGGATAGACAGGTGAGGGAGCCGCCTTGGTCGTGCGAAGGAGTGGCCCCCGTGTGATGAACCAGGAGGGCTCTGGTGAGCGTGCAGAGATATAGAGAGGAGAGCTGCAGAGCGGCTGCAGGTCGCAACACATGTTGAAGCTGGGCGACTGTGGTCGAGCTGGCGACTGCTGGTGAAAGGAAGCCGTCTCAAGGTGACAGGCTGGGGAGGGGTGGTGATGACGTGTAGAGGCCGCCTTGAGCTGACAAAAGAGAGAGAGAGAGACCATGATGTAGCCGCCTTGTGCAAGAGCAGAGTTTGGTGAGTAATTGTGCTGAAGAGCTTGGCTGGGGGACTTCCCGGGCACTGACAGGTTAACTAAAGGCGCAAGGAAGGCGTAGCTCTGGTGGACAGGCTCGTGTGGGTGAGCTGCAGATTAAAGGTGTTGGCCGCCTCATTGAAGGAAGGCCGCTGGTCGAGCTGCTCTGCAGGCGTGGAAAGCAGAGGCAAAGGTTCATGTTGGTAACCAGAGAAAAGTTTTTTATAATGGAATATGTGAGTTGTTAAAACTGCCTTTCTTTGGGTATCTCTGGGTGGTGTAGAGTGAGAGAGATTTATCTTTCCAGCTAGAGAAGCTGGTGGTGCCCCCGTTTGGTGTATGTGTATTCCAACTTGCGAGGTGGAAGGCTATAGAGGTACTGTGTGTGTTTTCTGGTTTTCACCTCTGCACATGGGTCTCCCAATTCTAGTTCTAAAAAGCCTAGGTTCAGATCTATTTCATCCTCTGATCCATCCAAAGACCCTGTCACACAAGTATCAAAGCTAATCTTCCCACTTCTCACATCAGTCACTTCACTCTCTTCTACAGTGACGTCTTCCAACATACTTACAGTACCAATCTGCTGACCTTGGGATGGCTATTTGTCGAGCACTTGTTCCTCTCTAACTTCATTCCAATACACAACAGCCCTACTAACCTTTTGTCTCTGAAGGACAGTATAGAATCCATCGAGTACTCTCCTTGGCTGCAAACATTAAAGAGCCATATGACCCCTCACTCCCCAATTATAACATTGAACTTCATCCATCCTATTCCCTTACTACCTCTCTCCTAGCTCCTATTGATTTGTTGACATCTCCTCTTTCTTGACATCTTGTATTTCTTCTCTTCTGCGTGCCATGGGAAAGCTATAACGTCCCTTCCTCTTGATATCCTCTTGATAGGTATACCTTGTAGCAGGTGATTTGAAACCACCGAGACTACTGGACCAATCCTTCCTTCTTTTGCTCTATTCTCCCCATGCACAACTGGCCTTCCTTTAGCCTGAATTTCCCTTTGCTTCAGAGCCATTCTTTGTAGCTTCCACTCCTTCTCTCTAGCTATCCTCAAGGCCTCTTCAAAGGTTCCTAGTCTCTTCAACTCCACTTTCTCCTTTAGATCTACATGAAGGGACTAGATAAACATGTTTTTCTTAAGCAAAATTGGTGGGTGCTTTATCCCTAGGGAAGTATCCCATCTGCCCCACAAGTCTTCAAAATGGTACACAAATCTATCAAACACATTAGAAAAACTCGACCGACTCAACTAGATCAGAATTTCTCCCCTCCATTTCAGCAGAGCTAGCTGACACTTCTACACTTTCAAAACACACTACCCAAACATGGATCTAGCCTTTTGGTGGACACTTAGATGACAATAGCTGACTCACACAGCTGCCATAGAAACCTTGCTCAGATCACAAACCCATCGAACAACTGATAGTAGCTGACTTTAGGCAAACTTCAAACTGTCAGCTCTGTGACTCAGGATCATTTCCCTTCAACTCAGATAAACCAAAGCAAAATCCCTACACCTCCAGCTGACCTATTTGATGTCCAAATGACCTAATCTAATCATGAACTCTCTCTTATAACACCGAATGAGTCAGCACTGGCTCAAATATTAGTTTATCAGTCAGGACTGACACCCATAGAAGCTTCATCTCCATGATCAAGAAAATCACTCATTCATATCACAACAAAAAACATCAAACAAAAGTCTAAGTATCCATTCATAGCTGACACAAATCTAGCACAAACTAAACTCTTTGGATACTTCATATAGTCAAAACACAATAGTGTCTCAAAAACCCTTAGACTTGGACACAAAGGGAAAAGAAGAAAAACCTCCACTAAGCTCAAGGATTCCCCACATGTAGATCCCGGCCAGACAACACTTTCAAAGCATCAATTTCAGCAACTACAGTTGAAGATGAATTAAGATGGGTCAAGTCTCTAACAGCAGAGATGCTCCTCAGAGAACTCAGGGGACACACCACCTTGCTCATTCTCTAGACTTCTGCACTCCCTCTACTATGACTTAAACAACTCGTCTCACTACATTATCCTTCTCTTCGAAATCTTTAAAACACTCCAAGATCTCTAGCCTATAGTCTTAAACAAAGAACACAAACCTACAAGAGACCCAATGCACTGTCGTCTTTCTCTCATCTGGTGGTCTCTCTAGCTACACACTCTATGAACTACCCCTCGATTAACTACAAGTCTCCCTCTTCTACACTGTCGCCACCTTGCTTCCTTCTAAAAGTAGGGGGTGGAGAAGTTGAGGGGGTTGAGGGTGTTAGGGAAATAAAGGAAGAAGAGGGAGGATGAGGAACCTCTGTGGCATGCTCGGGGTGAGACTAGGAATCATCAACAAAGTGAACATCATAAGAAATCACTAAGGACCTCTTCTCCAAAATCGCATTATCTGTAAGCTTTGGATTGAGAGCTATAACCAAAGAATTTGCATTTCTTGGATTTGGGATCAAATTTGAACCTAGCACAATCAGGGATATAAGCATAGGCATCATAGCCAAAAACCTTGAGATGTGAAACTGAATGTTTCTATCATGTAAAAGCTTCCTTTGGTGTCATATTGGCAACCGCCTTTCTAGGAAAATGATTGATGATTTAGATAGTATTCGTCACACCTTCTCCCTAGAAAGAGAGTGGAAGATCGAAAGAAGAAAGCATGGTACAAGCCTTCTCTCCTGAGGTCAGTCCTATTTTTGCATTAGACCACATAATTGTGCTATGGAGTGTTATGTGCGGAGAACCGACAACAGTTGTGGAAGGCTTTGTAATCAATAATCAGCATGACGTACCTAGCACCACCTTGGGTAGTGTTCCACATGGGACCACATAAGTCCATATATATAATGTAAGATTCCTCCCTCAAGCTTTTGAGGTGTACTAGTGTAAGAACCTTCCCTTCTAATCTTATAATTATTCCCCTCTCTGAAATAAAAGAAAGATCTTGTTTTACCCTGTTTTGGCCTGGAGAGAGAAAATGTCTAGAGGGAGGTAATTCAAAATTGAGATATTTTTTGATATAAAATCCTCCTAGTGTCTAAAATGGTTTCCCCTGAAATAGAAATTCAAAAAGAACTTTCCAATGTGCAATTGGAATTAATTGAAAATAGGTATAAAGGACCTTAGCCTAAGGGTTCAGATTTTTTTTAAAAAATAGATTATGGTCCAATTAAGATTCCTATGATGGACCAATAAGATTAATCCAAATCTAAGGAGGAGATAAATTGAAGAATAAAAGAAACCCACCCTCCAAAAAATGAGTAAATCCTCACATAATATGAAGAGTGGACTAAGGACCAAAGAAAAGAATTTAAAAATTGAATTTTGACACCTTAGTGTGGGGATCTCCCCTCATGAAGTAGGCACCTTTTTCTCATCATTACCCCCAATTTTTAATTAAAAAAATGAGATATTTCCATCTCTCCTCTCTCCTATTTCAAAACTAGATCCAAAAAGTAAGTTGATCTGACCCAAAAATGGTCAAAAATTGACCAAACTGATCTGGAAAATTCTAGAATCAGTTTGCTTGGTTAGAGGCTCACTTTTTCCTATAAACAAAAGCCTCCCCCTTTGCAAAAGCTTAATGGTGTTTATGCACTGTTACTCTACTCCTGTCTTGAGCTATCTACATTGAATTTTTTAATAATTCAATTGTTTTTGGCCTAATCCTCTCCAAAGTGAATTGGTGGCCACTCTTGCTTCAAACAAGAGTAGAACCCTCAATCCCTCAAGCCAAAGGAGAGCTTGACAGCTCCATGTAAGCTAATTTTCTTGCTTTGTTTACAAATTTTAATGAAAAATCTATGGTTTTCTTGATTTTTATGAATTGTAGATGATTGAATTAAATTCAAATGCTATGCCTTTGATGAAAAATCCACCCCCTTCTCTTCTTTACATTCCAACCTTTCTCAATCCTAGAAAGATTAACTAAGTGATTAATTAAACTCTTCTTATTGTTTAGTCTCTTGAATTTAAAAAATTATGTAGATTAGAGTGCTATAATTCTAAATTGGGTTAAGTAAGTTAAATAAAGAAAGAAATTAATGAGAAATGGTCATCCATACAAAGGAGATTCTGGTAAAATTTTCCAGAATTCTGTGAAAAAGAAAGTTTGTTTTTATGTTATTCCAAAAGAGTAATTCCCACCATTTTTGCATCTAAAAGAAATATTCTAATTACTCCATGTGCATATTCACCTATGAATATGCATGGATATCACTGATACTAATTATTAAAATTGATTTCTATGCATCTTTCTATGCATAGAAAGATGCATAAAGGAAATGTTTTTTATTATAAAAGTGTTATTCTTATTAAATTTGATTTCTATGCATAGAAAGATGCATAAAGGAAAAAAAATTTATAAAAGTGTTATTCTTATTAAATTTGATATCTATGCATAGAAAGATGTATAAAGGAATTTTTTTAATTATAAAAGTGTTATTCCTATTAAATTTGATTTTTATACATAGAAAAATGCATAAAGGATTTTTTTTAATTATAAAAGTGTTATTCTTATTAAATTTAATTTCTATGCATAGAAAGATGCATAAAGGAATTTTTTTATTATAAAATTCTTATTCTTATTAAATTTTATTTCTATGCATAGAAAGATGCATAAAGAAATTTTTTTAATTATAAAAGTGTTTTTTAATAAATTTGATTTCTATGCATAGAAAGATGCATAAAGAAATTGTTTTTATTATAAAAGTGTTATTCTTATTAAATTTGATTTCTATGCATAGAAAGATGCATAAAGGAATTGTTTTTATTTTTTTTATATATAAGTGTTATTTCCATTGAAGTTGATTTTTATGCATAAAGAATTTTTATATCAAAATTAGAATTCTCTTAAATTCTATGTTTAAACTCTATGAGTATTTGATAAATGAATAATTAAATACTCTAAGAGAGAAATTTTTATCGTTTTATATTCACACAGATTGTAAGAATGAGATATGATGTGGTGTTAACCTATGACGGACATTAAGACGTACTACTTTTTACGTCATGTAATTAATTTAAGTATTCTGAGTCATGGGCCAGGTTTGTCGGCACCACATGTAAAGGATAAAGGGATTGGGTAATCGCCGATGAGAGGCGCACCGATCTCAAATGTCAGCAGGATAAGAGTTAGGATCGGCCAGCCATGTATGGGCGTCCATGTGTGAACGGCTAGGTCACCTATAAGAGTCAAATGTAACCCTAAAACTCTCATTCTCAATGTGTTGAATACAAGGAGTGCTCTTGCCTTATCTTCTCGGTCCCCTTCTCCTACGTGAGAGAGAGAGAGAGAGAGAGAGAGAGAGAGAGAGAGAGAGAGAGAGCGGCACTATGTGGTGGCACGGCGGCGGCAAGGCGGTAGAGCAGCGAGACGGCGGCTCCTTCTTCACTGCGACACGAGAATCCTTCACGACGGCGGTTTGAGCGGTGAGTGACACACCTTTGCTTCCTGTTTGAGCTTGCTAGTTTCTGGTTGTATGCTTCCAGCCATTCGTGGCTCGCATATGGTGTTCGGCGCAAGTCCCCAGCTCCAACTCGTGCGGTAAAAGCGCACATTTTTGGTGCCGCTATCGGGGAAATGCCCTGCACCAAGCTCCAACTTGCAGCTCGGGCTTCTGCGTGAAGTGAAATTTATACTGTAGGAAAGGCAATTGTGTGTATGGTGTTGACATTTTTTATTTTCTGTAATTTGTTTTCTGTAATTCTAGTTTTCTCGGTTATTTCTCTGTTCCGCGTGTAGTGTGTGCGCGCTCTGTTTTCTGCAATTCTAGTTTTCCACGCTGTGCACGTGTGCGTGAACACAGACGAGGGATTTTTGATTCCTTAGTTCTGCGCTGTGTGCGAGCAGCAAGGCGCCGCGGCCAAGCCCAAACCCTAGAAAATATTTTTTGAAAAAAAATAAAAAATAAAAATTTAAAAAATAAAAAACGAAAAAAAATTTGAAAAGAAAAAACTCCCAATCGACCCCGACCCCGGCCTCGGTCTTTTGATATATATATATATAGGAGAGTGAGCCTCCATAGCTTTCTTTCAAGTGAAAGCTTAAGGGAAGTGGAGCTCTATATATAGTCCACCCCCAAGGAGTGGAGTGAGCATGTGGGATAAAGCCTTCACCTTTCCCCCACAAGCAAATAGAGTGTTCTGAGGACCACGGGAGCTCCGGATAGGCAAACATTGTGCTGTAAAGCACGCTAGGACCCCTTGAACAATACGCTCGTCTTGAGCTATCACACGCCCTAGTCCAGGTTCGACCATAAGTAAGGGGGTAAAAAATGGGTTGAAAACAATACAAAAACAAGTAAAAACAGGGTACGAAACACCCGAGAAACCACTTGGGTGGGCTTCAAGGGTAGTTACCAATGCCCGTAGGGTATGTTGGAATTAGGGTTGCAGGAATGCACACACAACTTCAAGAAGATGAGGAAGCTTGAGCACAACACAGTAGTGTATTATGAGTGCCAAAATGAAAGATCACAAGCCCTAGAAGATAATGGGCGTATATACAATGCACGGGGGAAAAAACCTCCTAGTGAGGGAAAAAGTGCCCCGGCGGTCCTAAGTGTGTTCACACACATCACTACTATAATATGGTAACAAATCCCCCCTGGAGTGATGCGGTGAACAAGAGCTAGCACTCATGTATAGGGAAGTGTCTAGCTATGTGGACGAATCCACAAAAGGGAGTAAGCCCAAAGCTTTGCGAAAAGCTTCGAACTTCTCACGAGGCAGAGCCTTTGTGAAAAGGTCTGCAAGGTTATCCTGTGTTGGCACATAAGCCAAACTGATCTCTCCTGCAGAGAGTCTCTCCCTGACATAATGGTAGTGCACCTCAATGTGCTTCGTACGAGCATGGAACACTGGGTTCCGCGCAACTGCCAATGCGCTCTGACTGTCAGTGAAGATGGTGGTGGCAGATGGCTGCCCAACACCCAAATCAGCCATAAGGCGTCTGAGCCACACACACTCAACCGTAGCTGTGAAAGCTGCCCTGTACTCAGCTTCACAACTAGAAGTGGCCACAGTAGGCTGCTTCTTGCTCAACCATGATATGCATGAGCTTCCAAGCATGAAGCAAAAACCACTCGTGGACACGCGTGTGTCATAACAACCAGCCCAGTCAGAATCTGAAAAAGCATGTAAATCTGGCGGCAATGATCCCCCCTTGGGATAAAACAACCCAAGATGCCGAGTACCACTCAAATAGCGAAAGATACGCTTCACTGCCTGCCAATGCTTAATGCCTGGGCTATGCATAAATCTGCTCACCTGTGAGACTGCAAACTGAATGTCTGGCCTCGTAATGCATACATAAATGAGGCAACCAACAGCTGTCTGATAGAGTGTGACATCAAAGTGATCTCCAGCATCATGAAGACTCAACTTCAAACCTGTCTCCATTGGAGTAGCAATAGGCTTGCAGTCTTCAAGGCCAAATCTCCGCAACAATGTTTCAATATACTTTGTCTGACACAAAGCAATACCTCCATCACACTGCTTAAATTGTATCCCCAAATAATGATGCAAATGCCCCAAATCTGACATCTCAAAAGAGGCATTCAAATCAGCCTTAAAATCAGCAATATGACTCTTATTTGGTCCTGTGAGCAGCATGTCATCGACATAGAGAGCAATGATTAGATGTACACCATCCACACGTTTAACATACAAAGTGCTTTCTGTTGGACTATTCTGAAACCCATGTGCAGTCAAATATGCATGTATTTTTTCATACCAAGCTCGTGGAGCTTGCTTTAAACCATATAAAGCCTTTTTTAACCTGCACACTTTGTTTTCCTGCCCTCTTTGAACAAAACCACGAGGCTGCGATACATACACCTCCTCATGCAAATCTCCATTTAAGAACGCAGTCTTTATGTCCAGCTGATGTACATTCCAACCATTATGAGCTGCTAATGCACAGATGCTACGAACAGTGGTCATACGACATGTGGGAGCAAAAGTCTCATCAAAATCAATGCCCTTCTCTTGAGCATAACCTTTTGCAACAAGCCTAGCCTTATGGCGATCCACTGTGCCATCAGGCTTACGCTTCAATTTGTATACCCACTTAGTGCCAATGGCCTTCTTGCCAGGGGGCAAGTCACATAAAGACCATGTACCATTCTTCATAATAGCATCGTATTCTGCTTGCATAGCAGCCATCCAATTTTCTGAACTTTGTGCCTCATCAAATGAAACAGGCTCACTTTCATCGCACATACTAGAAACAGCCAATGCATAACAATCTGACGCATAAGAGGCACCATGAGAGCCAGAACGAGTGCGACTAGACAAAGGGGCATCCAACTTGTTGTCACGCAAAGTCTGCACCAGCCATCTAGGCATATTCCTAGAGCCCTCAATCTCTTGTCTCTCATCCTCAAGTGCATCATGCACATCTGCATCAGATATAGGCTGATCTGTGCCATCATTTAAAACCTGCATAGGCTGAAAAACTGCCTCATGAGGTATTGCACTTGACTGTGCACCACTGAAAAGAGGCAACAATGTATCATAGACATCACGTGAGCTGATATCTGTCTCCTTAGTACATGAAACCAAGGGCTGAACTGCATCTTCCACAAATACAACATCACGGCTAACCAAAATGCGCTTTGTCTGTGGATGATACAAACGATAGCCTTTGCTCTCAGCACTATATCCAACAAAAATACATTTGACAGCTTTGTCATCCAATTTTCTGCGATGTTGCACAGGCACTAATGCATATGCCAGGCAACCAAAAACACGTAAATGGCCAACAGATGGCTTGCGGCCATGCCAAGCCTCATATGGAGTGACAACCTGTAATGCTTTGGTGGGACACCTGTTTAGTACATAAGTGGCACACATGACAGCCTCAAGCCAAAAACCATGTGGTAGACTTTGACTCTTAACCATACATCTTGCCATTTCCATGAGAGACCTGTTTTTTCTCTCAGCCACACCATTTTCCTGTGGTGTATACGGCACTGTACATTGGTGTTTTATCCCACGCTCAGCCAGAAATGCATTAAATTCTGAAGACATATACTCCCCCCCTCGATCAGAACGGAGGGTGCCCATCTTACTTTCTGACACATTTTCAGCCATAACCAAAAACTGTTTGAAGCACAAAAACACTTCGGACTTTGCCTTCAAAGGATATACCCATGCATGCCTGGTAAAATCATCAATGAAAGTCACGAAGTAAAGGTAGTTTCCAAATGATGGAGTTTGCATGGGTCCACAAACATCACTGTGAACAAGCTGCAATCTGCGTTCAGCTCTCACTGATCCATCTTTGGGAAAGGAAGCACGCTGCATTTTACCCAATATGCAGCCCTCACAAACATGCTTGACAGGTGCCTCAAGCTTAGGCAAAGAAGACACCATTTCAGATTTCTGCAGGCGCAGCAAACTTGCAAAATTCAGATGACCAAAACGTGCATGCCACAGTTTTGCATTTGAAATAGCCTGCGTATCCATAATAGCACATGCTGAATCCTCTACACATTTGCCATCCATATTGAGCTTATACAGCCCTCGACATAGTGAACCAGATGCTACAATGATGTCACCACAAGAGAGATCATGAACAGTACATCTGTCATCCACAAATTTTACAACCAAACCTGTTTTGGCAAATGCGGAGACTGACAGCAGATTCTTTTTGATCCCTGGCACATACAATGCATCAAAAAGTGTAAAGGTGTTGCCATTTGCAACATTCAGCACAATCTGTCCAACTCCTTTAACGGGATAAGAGGAGTTATTGGCACAAGTGACAGTATTCCCTGTGGGAGCAGACTCAAGGAAAGTGAATAAACTGCGCTGCGAGGTGATATGCTTAGTGGCACCACTGTCAAAGTACCATACATCTGAATCTACTGCAGACATACATGTGTCATGCAAAGATGGGTCATAACTGCACTGCGCATTGAATGCCCATTCTGTATCTAGCACAACATTAGCAGATTCATTGTTAGAAGGAGAGGCATCTGCAACAGCCATACCAGCCTCTTTCTTCTTAGCCTCTTTCGCAGCCAGCTTAGGACACGCTTTGATGACATGATCATTTCCCTTACAGTACTTGCAAAATGTCTTCTGTTTGTCACCCTTCTTCTCATCTTTGTCTTCCTTCTTTGGTTGCGCAGCATTTGCAGATTTCTGCTTACTAGAAGAAAAGCCAGCTTTACCTTTCCCGCTTCTCTGACTAGCACCGAAAGCTTGATCTGCGACACGCATACTATTCCTGTTTTGCCTTGACTGGTCTTCTTGCAGCAAAATAGAAACTAACTCCTCAAATGATAAGGCATTAGGATT
Source organism: Cibotium barometz (assembly GCF_041138505.1). Taxonomy (NCBI): domain Eukaryota; kingdom Viridiplantae; phylum Streptophyta; class Polypodiopsida; order Cyatheales; family Cibotiaceae; genus Cibotium; species Cibotium barometz. Next base: position 32,702,722 of record NC_141087.1, on the reverse strand, counting down.
GCCTTTCATCATCAAGCGAAGAGTGGAAGCAAAACCCTGATAAGAATCTGGTAGACCATTCAAAACAGTCTGCACAAGTGAACTGTCTGACAGGATTTCATCTGCAGAAATGAGCTGCTCCTTGAAATCCTTGATCTTTGTCAAAAAGCTATCCATAGAATCACCTTCGTTCATATGCTCATTCTCCAACTGTTTTCGGAGATAAGCAACACGAGCCTCATTTCTTGCCTGATACAATGTGGCAAGTACATCCCAAGCATCCTTAGAAGTCCTGCAGGAGCGAATATGTGGGATAATGGTACGTTTGACAGACAGCGCAATCAAGGCATGAGCCTGCGCATCTCTACCATCCCAACGAATCTGCTCTGCTGAAAGTGGTGGTTCTCGAACAGCTGCAACAGCACTTGTGCCTGCACCATCATCAACAGTACCTGTTTCTGATGTGTTTGCAGCATTCCCAGCCACAATAGGACGTGCATCAATACCCTGCACAATGTTCCATAACCCCTTTGCTACCAATACATGTCGCATCATATATGCCCACAATGGATAGTTGGTGCCATCCAACTTATCCTCAGCAGCCAACATGCGGAATACATCATTGTTGTCAGCCATGGCCAATGACTGTACTACTAGATGTAAATGCTGTCTGCAAGAGGTAAACCTGTATAAAATCGACCTGTGCTATGTAGCACAGCCCAAAACAGACGAATGGGCACCTGTCCTGCAGATTTTAATCTTGACAGAAAATCTGCACAGTAGGACGATTTTGCCTGCGCAGTACTTGGAATGCAAAAACGGAGGGCGAAATGACTTCAGATCAAAATTCTGAAACGACCAAGCCCTAAGGGCTCTCCCACGGCATATACTAACCTGCAGACGCTCGTGAAACCTCGTTGCAATCGGAGGAGATGAAGCGGCAGGTGCCGGTGATGCTGCCCGAGAGAAGGAAGCCTGCTCTGATACCAATTGTTGGAATTAGGGTTGCAGGAATGCACACACAACTTCAAGAAGATGAGGAAGCTTGAGCACAACACAGTAGTGTATTATGAGTGCCAAAATGAAAGATCACAAGCCCTAGAAGATAATGGGCGTATATACAATGCACGGGGGAAAAAACCTCCTAGTGAGGGAAAAAGTGCCCCGGCGGTCCTAAGTGTGTTCACACACATCACTACTATAATATGGTAACAGGGTACCCACGTCACATGCATCTACGCTCTGGTCGGGTGCTAGAGTCTGAGCAACTAGAAAGCGTTTCAGTTTACGCAAGCTCACACCATCCCTCCACGTTAGCATCTTGGCCTTTAGTTGGAACCCAAGGAAGTGCAACCCAAGATCCATGAATAGCGGCTAGTGACTCGTCCTCTGACTCTGAAGTCATGGAAGGGCACCCTACCAAGAACTCTGAGGAAGCAAGCCAAAACATGCCAGTTTGGGCTCCATAACCCGGATCTAGCATGTTTAGTCGTCTAATAGAGACCTTTTGGTAGAGCTACACGCTCTGAACATGCGACAAGTGAAGTAAACAAAGAAGGAGGGGTAGTAGATTCGCCATTCACATCTCATGTAGACCCTACCCTCCCAAAGAGTATCCATGTGGATATTCTACCCACTTCGTTTAATGAAGGCCCTACCAAGCTACCACCTTCTAACGCTCTTCCTAAAGTAGAGGTCCCTAGAAGTCAATTCATAAGAAGTGACATTGCGTCCACTTCAAGAGAACCGTTTGGCACGCCAAGTCTAGATGGGATATTTCTCAATAAAAATTAGGAATATGATCTACACACGGAGACTCTGACTGACCTATACACGGGTTACACATACCATGAAGGTTGGTTAGAAGTCATACGATCTACATCTAGTGCCACTAATCTAGAGGAGCAACAACAAATGATATGTGAGGTTATTCATAGAATTATCCAATTCGAGAGGCAAAATAGGGGAGTGAACCTAGTTTCCACTGGCCCTATGAAATTTTTGGATATGGGCAAGGCCAAACAACCAACCCTGTCACAATTAGAGACTCCCTCGGTGAGTCCCATAGACCCTTCGTATGTTGTTTCGCCTGGAGTCTCAATGCAAGTTGAGCCCACGAGCAGTAACTTTAGCTTTCCAACCTTGGCTCAACTTTCCATTAGGGAATCCACAATGCCTACTCCGATGATGAGCATGACGGGAAGTGCACCTGTTACCACTGTAGTTAGTACGACACCGCTACCTAGTGGAACAGTACCTACAATAGTGCATGCCAGTGCCTATCGACCATATGTACCTATCGCTACTCATGCTCATGTAGCTCCCACGCCTCTTGTTATACCAATGACATATGCTCCACGACCGCCTTATCACGACCCTTATCCAAGAGGAGCTAGGCCTAGTCACACATCATATCCTACGTCAGCTGTATACATACCAAGACCAACGCCAACTCCTATCAACCAGGCTATCCCAGAAGTGCCTCCACCAGCTATGCCTGCTCACCTAGGTGATCTCGCAGCGTTTGCTCAGACGATCGGACGATCTATTATGGAAAACATGCGGGGCATGCCTGAGAGAGAACCTAGAAGCAAGGCGGTACAAGTGGCCAAGCTCACTCAGAACTTCAGTGGTAACGAAGATGTTAGGAATCACATTGAAGTTTTTGAACACGTGTGTGATTCCTTAGAAGAGGACAATAAGCTACATAAATGTAAAGCCTTAGGCTTAACCTTGAGTGGAAAAGCCGGAGATTGGTATCAAACTTTGAGGGTTGAAGAGCGTACTCACTATCCCACTCTCAAGAGAATCATACATGAGGGTGTGCTTTGGGGAGTAGCATCTCAACTCCAAAAAAAGCTGAATGCGAGGAAGGAGAGTTAGTGAGAGACTTTATTAGTCGATTAAAGCATCTAAATTCTCGCTGTACTCCCAATGAGCACTTCAATAACAACCAATTGCTTGATAGATTCATCCAAGGATTGCGCCACAAGGATATATGCAATGGCCTAGTCATTAGAGGTCTTACGACGTGGGAAGCAGTCACTGCCAATGCAATCCAATTAGAAGACAACTTGATGATTGTAGGTAAAAAGGTGTCTTCAGAGACAAAATCTGTTAGTTCGCAAGTATCTGGACACGAGCCAATGACTGTAAAACTTGTTGCCAAGGAGCCCAAGATATCCGAAATGTCTGTTAAAACTGACCTTACTAGGGCTCTCCAAGAATACTTTAGGGATAATCGAGCTCCTCAAAATAGCCATATGTACCCAAGAAGAGAGCAACAATGGTGTTCGGTTTGCTTAGGACCACATAGCACAAGTGAATGTCCCACATTCAGAGTCAAATTCAATGGGAATTGCAATGCATATGGTAAGTATGGCCATCAATCTAAGGACTGCCTGGTACTTAAGTGTATGTTAGCAAATCAGGCACCACTAGCCTGGTCAAACACACCTCAAGTACCCGCATTGTGCCTGCACCACCGGTCGAGCAACCGTCACCACACATAGTTCCAAGGAACCCAAATGTAGGCCAGTCTGTGCCGTTACCACCGCCAGTGCTAGGACCACAACCTCCACATCCAAGGATTACCCCTATAAACCAGATGGGTTGTGAGTCACATAGTGCGTGTGGGGATTATGAAGAGGAGATAGGACCCACTGCTCCATATGGGGGGATTGATACATTTGAAATGACTCCCCGGTACTACATGGAGGATCATTTCGGGCAAGTCAAGCCTGTATATCAAGCGGCTGCTCTCGCCCACAAGAGGGCAAAACCTTAATACCTTGGTGAGGAGACCACCTCTTCAATGCTATGATTGTGGTGGACCGTATCGTGTAGCGGAGTGCCCTAATAGGCTACAGAAGATTGCTACTCAAATGCGACCAAATCAAGGGAGCACATCGGGAATGCCGGTACTTACATGTAATCGTTGTGGCATAGATCATTTGATTGCTCAATGTCCACATAATCCTAGTGCACCCAAGATTACGCCATTGAATTTAGTTGAGGTCACCAATGAGGCACTAGGAACCACACCTGTTGTACCCGCGAATATAGTCACACGGTTAATGCTTCAAAATCAAAACTACATTCTTGAAGAGAGGGATATGGCATCAATTGCTCGAGCAAAGAAAAAGAAAATGCGACGGAAGAGATCGCTTAATGCCACGAGCTCCAAGCCTAGTTCAAAGAATAACATAGGAACAGGAGACGACCCCGTGTATATGAATGATCCTAAAGATGATTCTGATTCAATAGAAACAATGGGGACCAAATCCACTACAAGGAGAATCAAGCGAATACATAAATCAGGGGAAACAAAAGGAAACTCCCCCGGCCCCACAACCAAGTCAGCTAATGCCCTCTCGGCCACCCAAACTGACTGAGACTCCCCAAGACAAGCCATGTGGGCCAAAAACCCTCAAGAAAAAGATTGGAACTTACCCAAACCCAGTTGAGGAGATTGAACAAGTGCAACACTTAAGGGGTTTGGTGGAAGAAACACAAAGAGAACTGGAGCCAGCAGACCCTAGAAGAATCAAAATTCCAGACACAGTGTTTCCTACACAAGTTCAGCCTCACAGGAGCCATAAACCGTTAGCTATACCTAGTATCATTCGGGAAGAAAGTGAGGATAGTGAAAAGATGCAGGGGCGAAGAGAGCTTGAGCTCTTGCAAGCACACACACACACTCACAAAGCCCTAATAGAGAACACACAAGGTGAGAGGCTGAAAATCTTCTTCTTCTTCACTCAACACTCAACACACCATATACAAAGATAAGAGTACTCACAATATGAAAGGTACTCAACCAAATACATACACGGGTTCTCTATAGTATGAACCCGACTAAATGAGCTGGCGCTATAACTATGCCAGTCTCTAGAATGGCTGTCACACTGCCTGTCATCCCACTGGCCGCATATCACCCAAGATCTCACCAACCATGCCAGTGGTGTAAGTGTGGGGCCTATCCCCCAGGCGGGTCATCATCAGTGTCCACCGCCTCACTAGATGAGCTCGATATCTCAACACTCCCCCTCGAGCTCAACTCCATCTCATGTACACCAAGTGAAGCCCTGAATCTGCGGAGCTTCTCTGTACCCAATGCTTTGGTGAAGATGTCAGCTACCTGATCCTCTGTGCTGACATAAACAAGGTCAATGTCTCCTGCCAAGACCTTCTCTCTAACGAAGTGGTAGTGGACCTCTATGTGCTTCGTATGAGCATGAAAGACTGGGTTCCTGGCCAACTGTATACTGCTAATGTTGTCATAGAAAATGACAACTTGTCTATCCACTGATAGACCCAAATCTGCAAGTAGCTTTCTCAACCAAGCTACCTCACATGCTGCCATAGCAGCTCCTCTGTACTCGGCCTCTGTACTCGATAGAGCAACCGTAGGCTGCTTCTTGCTGCTCCAAGTCACAGTAGCACTCCCCAAAGAAAACATGAATCCACTGGTAGATCTTCTATCTGAGATACTACCAGCCCAATCGGCATCTGTGTACCCATGTACACATATCTCTGTCCCAGTCTCATAGAATAGTCCACAATGCAAAGTAGACTTCACATACCTCAGTATGCGTCTCACTGCATCCAAATGCGGTTTTCGTGGAACCTAGAATATCCAATAAACACACATTTTTCAGCTTTCGGATCCAGCTTAGTTCTCAGCTCATCTGGCACATGCACATATGCAATGCATCCAAAGACTTTCAGATGAGACAAATCTGGTTTTCTGCCCCAGTAAACCTCTCCTCTAGAGTTACATCATGTATGGCTGCAGTTGGAGTCCTGTTCATGATGTATACTGCTGTAGAAATAGCCTCAGCCCAATAGCAATGCGGCATATTCTTCTCTTCCATCAATGCTCGCGCAATCTCAGCAATGTGCCTGTTTTTCCGCTCAACAACTCCATTTTGCTGCGGAGTGTATCTGCATGTAAACTGTCTCCGAATACCATTCTTCTTCAAAAATTCAGAGAACTCATTCGAGAAGTACTCTCCCCCTCCATCTGACCTTAGGCACTTTACATATTTCCCTGTTTTCTTTTCAACCAAAACTCTGAAATTCTGAAAGTGAGTGAACACCTCACTCTTCTCTTTCATGAAATATACCCACACTTTCCTTGTGTGGTCATCAATGAAAGTCACATAGTACCTGTAGCCTCCCATAGATATGGTCTTCGTAGGACCCCATATATCTGAATGCACAACATCTAGTGCATTTCTGCTCACATATCTGTTACGTGGAAACACATGCTTTGTTTGCTTCCCAAATTGGCATGCTTCACATATTTTCTACATACCTTCCACTTTAAATTTTGGCAGCCCCGTCACAATTCCTTTTCTCTGCATAGACTTCAATCTCTGCACATTTACATGTCCAATTCTTTTATGCCATATGTCTGTGTCTGCAACAACTCTTGAACCATTTGCAAACATCGCAGCACTCATTTCAGGCATGTCTACATCTAACGTAAACATTCTGCCCACTCTGTTGCCTTTTGCAACCAACCTGCACTTGTCTTTGAAGTCTTCGACATAACAACCATCGGGGTTAAACCGAACCTGCAACCCCTGCTCAATCATCTGGCCAAGTGAAACCAGATTCTTTGTTATGTTCGGTACATGAAGTACATCTCCAAGGTACTTCACTTTGCCATCCTGCATAGACAATGGCACATCTCCAACGTGGGCAATTGGATGAGCAGTGTCATCCCCTGTTTCCACAAAACCTGGTCTTTTCGGGTTTTTCATCTCCTTGAACCACTCCCCATGACTCATCATGTGGTTTGAAGCGCCTGAATCCACATACCATACATTATCTTTTTGTGCTGCATCAACATTTTCAGACATGGCATTCACGACATGCTGCATAACAAACAACCTTTCATTATCCTCATTATTTCTGCTTGAGGATGCATAGTTGTTTTGCTGCACTTTCCCATTTTGCATGTCAGCCTGCTTCTTATAACATTCTGACTGCACATGTCCAGGCTTACCACAATAATAGCATTCACGGGCATCATTATATTGCCTTTGCCAATTTCCACGGCCTCTTTGACTCCCCCTGCCTCTGAATTTGCCTCTTCCACCTGCATGTTGTTATTGTTGTTGATTCTAGGACTGTTGTTGTTGCTGCTGCTGTTGGCCATAATTCTGATTACCTGTTCGGCCACCTCCTTGACCGCGTCCACGGCCTCCTCTACCTCGTCCTCTTCCTGAACTCGTGTAGAAGGCCTGTTGCTCTGAACTGTTTTTACTTTGTGAAGACTGTTGATCTTCACCCAAGTTCTTCTCTTCGATAATCAGCATAGACACCAAATCTGTAAAGTTGGGAATGTTTTTCCGAGTCTGAATAGACGTCTTAAACGCCTTGTATTGTGGCCCAAGACCACGTAGACAGACTTCCACCTTATCATCATCATCTACTGACACACCAATAGACGCAAGGGATTCCACAATACCCTTTATCTTCAGCGCATGGTCATTCATAGACATGCTCTTTTTCTCCACAGTATGAAGTTCATTCTTCAACTGTATCTTACGTGCCTTGGTATTTGTTTCATAGAGCTTTACCAAGGTGTCCCATGCCTCCTTGGGGGACTTGGCATCCTGAATGTGCCCAATCATGGTGTCCTATATACTAATGGAAAGCCAATACATAACCTTCCTGGCTCCTTGGTTCCAATCTTTAAACTCTTTCACATCTGCAGCAGCAGTCGTCCGGTATCTCTGATGCCTCTTCATGCTTACCTTCTATGTAGTCCCAATAGCCTTTTCCCATGAGGAAATTCGTCAACCTGAACCTCCAAGCATGGAAGTTATTCTTATCCAGCTTCTCAGCCACAATCTGTGTTATGCCATCATTAGACATCTTGCCAAACACACAATTTCACCAGAAACTGCACTCTGGTTTTTCTGCACAACCTGCAGTATTTTCTGCACAGCGGTACTCTCAAATGTTACAACCAGTGACTTCAATGTGCATACATACACCCAATGGCAACTGTAGACCTCTTTGCAGCACCCACAGTGTCTGCACAGTCAATCTGTCTTCCTGTAGTACTCTCAAATGTCACAACCAGTGACTTCAATGTGCATACATACACCCAATGGCAACTGTAGACCTCTTTGCAGCACCCACAGTGTCTGCACAGTCAATCTGTCTTCCTGCAGTTCTTAAAACAGAGTTCTGTAGAGAATTGATGACTTACCCGCAGTGCTCGAAATCGCCTGCTTTCTAAAAAACGGAGGTCCAGACGCGCCCGAAATGCGTTTTCGACCTAGAAATTATCGTCCGATAGGACAGTACAGTTGCCCTATAGCTTTACTCCCGCGAAGAAAGCTCCTCAATCAGAGATCGTTGCCGGTGCCTCCCGTAGAGCTCCCGACAAGGGTGTAGTCACCAACACAATAGGGAAGAGTAGTTGAAGCTCTTACCCTTGTACCGCTTCCTATGGTTCTCTTGCTTGCAGCTCAGCCCTTAGCACAAACCAGGCTCTGATACCATGAAAAGATGCAAGGGGGAAGAGAGCTTAAGCTCTTGCAAGCACACACACACACTTACAAAGCCCTAATAGAGAACACACAAGGTGAGAGGCTGAAAATCTTCTTCTTCTTCACTCAACACTCAACACACCATATACAAAGATAAGAGTACTCACAATATGAAAGGTACTCAACCAAATACATACACGAGTTCTCTATAGTGTGAACCCGACTAAATGAGCTGGTGCTATAACTATGCCAGTCTCTAGAATGGTTGTCACACAGCCTGTCATCCCACTGGCCACATATCACCCAAGATCTCACCAACCATGCCAGTGGTGTAAGTGTGGGGCCTATCCCCCAGGCGGGTCATCAGTGTCCACCGCCTCACTAGATGAGCTCGATATCTCAACAGATAGGACATCAGGAAGTGGGCAAACACCCTTCTTGCTTGAAAGAATGTTTAGTGAGGGAATGCCTGACCCCATCGAAGAGGAAGTGATCCCATTTTCACCAGTCCCTAGTCAGGGGCCGATATCTCGAAAAGTACCGTTGAATGTGTCCAAACTAATGGATTTCATGTCCTCTGAAATCAGAACCACAATCATATCCAAGTTATACGGAGATCCTGAGATATTCTTAGCTCTTCGGGCATTTCTCAATGGAGATCTGAAGGCGGGGTTACCACAATTTGCAAATATGGATAGACTCGACACGCTTCAAGACGAGGAGGAACATTTGGATCTACCACCCAACCTAGATGAAGACTCGGTCATTGAAATACCTGTTAACAAGTTGGGACATTACTTTGAAGGTGATGAATCTAATGCAACCCTCCCCATTACTACCAAGGGATTAACTCTAAAGGGAATCCTTGATGGTGGTGCTGGAGTGAGCATTGTGACTAAAAACTGTTGGGAATCTATGGGAAGACCTCACCTCGAAGTCACAAACATAGTGGTTAAGATGGCAAATGGAACTATTGCTAAACCTATTGGAATGTTAAGGGGCCTTAAGATCAAGGTTCTGGGGTACAAGGTAAGACATACCTTCATTGTAATGGATTTCTCCAAGCATCCTATGTCATATCAAATGATCTTAGGATGTCCTTTCATGAGGGAAGCACAAATGGTGCATGACTGGTCGTCAAAAAACCATGTCTACCTACAATTCCAGGACTCTGTCATTCGAGTTGATCTTGCGAATGGTCTGCACATCCTTTAGGAAGCAAGGTTATCATCGATAATCTATCGGATACCACCATTCACTCAGCCCCATTAAAGTATTGCTATACATGCAAAAAAGAGACTGATGATGGGAAAGATTCTCCTTATATGGATGTCCTACCGGGTATGACTGAGTCGGATAACGTGGATTGGGTACACCTAGAAGTAACCATAGACACATGGGAAAATAGAGGCACAAGTTGGGTAATGCCTGAGGGGCAAGATATGCCACCATTAGTGCCAGTAAACATGATAGGTGTTATGCACTTGACTCCTGATGGCAAAAAAGTGGCAAACTCCCCTGACACTGAAAGTAGCGAAGACTCTGACCAATGCAACTCTGAGTCTGAATCTCAAGAAGAAACTGACTCTAAGCCTGATGGGGGGGATAAATCAAATATTCACCCAAGTGTGGAAGCAATGTGCTCAGAACCTAGGACAGTGACCTCCTGCAGCTCATCCGAGAGTGAGGGGGACACAAGTGAAGATCGACCAAAGTGAGTCCAAATCTGATAGAAACAAAAATCAAAAACTTGGTAAGAAGAAAACGAGACATAAGCGACACCGCTATCGAGCTAATATACGAACTACAATAAACAAAGAGAGATCCACTGCAGAATGGCTTAGTTATGTAGGAGCTATTGACGCTCATCAGAAGTTAGCGGATAATTGGGGACAATACCTCCAAAGTGTCATGGGGTGTATTTCGCAACCTCATGACGTCGCCCAATTAGAAATCGAAGAGAAGCCGAAACTAAGTCGTACTGTGAGAAGGCGGCAAAACCAAGAGTTAGCTCAGCAACAAAAGGAGGCGGAATTAAAAAAGAAAAACGCCTGGCACAACAAGAACCAATAGACTTACACCCCGCACCTGAGCATTTCAAATCATTTACCACAAGGGAATGTAAAGTTGTCTACACAAAAGCCCAACGAACACCTACCAATGGGAGTAGTGGTGTCTACGATGGCCCGGCGCGGTAGTTAAGGAGATAGAACTAGCAGATCCCGGTGAGGAGTCTAACCCAGTTTTTATTGCTCAAGACCTCACCCAGACGGAGGAAGCTACACTTAAGACACTTCTTAAGAAATTCAAAGACATATTTGCTTGGACATATCATGATATGAAGGGTGTTCCACCCTCTGTGTGGTGAAACACACAATTCCAATGATTAGCACTGCTAAACCAGTCTAGCACAACGTCCCTACCCAATGAATCCTAAGTAGTACAAGAGGAAATTGAAAAGCTTATAAAATGTGGATTCATATACCCTATTGAGCACTCAGAATGGGTTTCTCCGATAGTTATCGTACCAAAGAAGAATGGGAAACTCAGAGTGTGCGTTGATCTCAAAAAGGTTAATGCAGCCACCAGAAGGGATCATTACCCCTTGCCATATTCTGAACATGTCCTTGAAAGAGTTGCAGGCAAGGAGGCATATAGCTTTTTAGATGGGTACTCTGGTTACAATCAGATCACAATTGCAGTAGGGGACCAAGCTAAATCAGCATTTATCATCACGGAGTTTGGAGTGTTTGCCTTTCGTGTCATGGCTTTTGGCTTGACCAATGCACCTGCAACATTCCAACGACTATAAACACAGCCTTTAAGGAATATCTAAGGGACTTTTGTAAAGCTTTCTTAGATGATCTTTGTGTTCATTCCTCTTGGGAGGACGAGCACTTGATGTGTTTACGAAGAATATTTGAAAGGTGTAGATTATATTGCATCTCCTTGAATCCTTTCAAATGCCAATTCTGGGTTAAACACGGAATTATCTTAGGGCATATAGTGTCCAAAAATGGGATTTCCATTGACGAGAGTAAAATCAAGGTCATTCTGGAATTGCCCCCACCCACCAACTATAAGGGAGTCCAACGCTTTCTAGGCCATGTTGGTTATTATCGAAGGTTTATTTTATTCTTCGATCGCTGAGATAGCTCGACCATTGTATAAGCTTCTCATCGAGTTTATTTGGACCGAAGATTGTGACCGTACATATGAGCTATTAAAGAAGGCCTTGGCGAGTGCTCCAATCTTGTGAATGCCTAACTGGGATTTAATCTTCCATGTGCATATTGATGCATCAAACTTTGCTATTGGGTGTGTGTTAACTCAACCTGGAGAACACAAACTAGACTACCCCATTATCTTTGCCAGTCTTCGCCAGTTGAACGATGCTGAGATGAACTACACCACTATACGGAGCGAGAAGGGTTGGCAATGATATATGCAGTAAGGAAATTTTGTTATTACCTCCTTGCTACCAAGTTTGTTTTCTATGTAGATCATCAAGCATTGTTGTATCTGGTAAACAAACCATGCTCCACAAGAAGAATCACACGATGGCTATTGATTCTTCTTGAGTTTGATTTCACTGTTGTTGTGAGACCTAGCAAAAAACACGTCATGGCTGATCATTTGTCTCACATACCTAATGGTGAAGCTCCTACGAGAATTGATGATGACTTACCTGACACTTTCCTTGTTCATGGGTGGGTGGAGACAATGCCTGAATGGAGTGAGAAGATTGTTAACTTTTTGGTTAATGGCTTTCCATCCAAGGAGCTTCGTAAAGATCTAGCTCGAAAGCTGATCAAGGAATGCAAACCCTATTGCTTGATAACCGGGACTCTTTATAAAGAGGAAAGGATGACGTTCTTAGGTGTTGTGCCCGAGAGGATGAGTATCTATACATTTTGCAAGAGGCACATATGGGAATTCACTTCTCAGGAGACTTAACTCCGTGAAAGATCTTACAATCAAGGTATTGGTGGCCCACTATGTTCCAAGATGCATCACTTTTTGTGGAGGGTTGCGATGAATGCCAACGTTACAAGGAACCCCAGCGGAAAGATCAAATGCCCCTACATCCAATTAAAGTAAACCAACCATTTGAAAAGTGGGGTTTAGACTTTGTAGGTCCAATTAGCCCAGCGGCACGCAACACACAATCTCACTATATTATTGTGGCCAACTGACTATATGACTAAATGGGCTGAAGCGAAAGCAACACATAAGGCAGATGCAAGGACAATAGCCAAGTTCCTCTTCGAAAATATAATCGCACGCTTCGGTTGTCCTTTTGAACTTGTGAGCGACAATGGTACGCATTTTATAAATGAAGTGATTAAGGAGATCACAACAAATTTCATGATATCCCATCATAAATCTACTCCTTATTATCCTCAAGCGAATGGCCAAGCCGAGAGTACCAACAAGACCTTAATCTCTGTTTTGACAAAGACTGTTGAAGCTCATCGCACGGATTGGGATCTAAAGATTATGATAGCTCTATGGGCCTATCGTACTACTGCGTACAAAGTGGCTATTAATTGCACACCATTCAAAATGGTATATGGCCAAGAAGCAGTCATGCCGTGGGAATTTGTCATTCCTAGTCTTTGTGTTGCTACTCAAGAGGGTTGGGATGGTAATCCCTTAGTAGAGCGTTTGTATATCCTTGAGCGGCTAAACGAAGAAAGACAATTGGCTGTGTACAATGCCCTTGTGGAGAAGGATAGAAGGAAAAAATGGTTTGATTGCTACCTAAAAGACAAGGACATCAAGGTTGGGGATAAAGTCCTGATGTATGGAGTGCGTAACGAAAAGAAGAAGCTCAAATATGCTGGTAAGGGACCATATAGAGTATGTGAAATCACCCCGCAAGGTACCATCCGAGTGGAGACTCTTGGTGGGGTTGAAACCATTGGATTCCTTAATGGGAGTAAATTCAAAAGATACTATGACCCCCTGAGCCAAGAGGAGTTACATGCAATCCATCAGAAGAAGACAGCTAAAGAACAAGCTGAGCTTAAAAAGATACAAGCGAGAGTTGAAGCCAAAGAACGTCAACAGCAACTTGGGGATTACACAAGCATTTTTCGAGGAGGCAGAGGAGGATTCACTGGAATCTGACCCGCCTCTAAAATACCCAATTGAGTTACAGAGTCCTTACGGGGAGGTGCTGTATAATGCATTATTAGATACAGGAGCTCAACACAATTTGCTATTATATGGCGTGTGGTGTCAACTTGGAAAACCACCTTTATCCAAGAGTGCTATCCAAGTTAAAAGTATCAACAAGAAGAAAACCCTTGTCTCAAGAATTCTTCACACTCCGGTTGCCTATGACAAGGGGACCGTAATTCAAAGCTTTTTGGTTATGTCTGCTGGTACCATGGAGGGGACTGTAAACTTAGGGCGCAAATGGATGTTAGCCACCAAGTGCAATATTGATTAGGTAACCAGGCAAGTTACAACGCAAGAACCCACTGACCGCTCAAAATTTCGCACCTAAGCCATCGACTCTGGACAAAATGCTAGATAACGAAAAATCACAAAGTCAAGTGGCAAAACCATCTTTGATTGTTTGCCACCCCTCTAATGCTTCAACTCCAAGAGTGGAAAGAGGCAGTGTGGTCTCCAAGGCTCCGTTTACTATACCAAAGAGTACATACAAATGGGTCCCAAAAGCTTCGTTAACAGCTACCTCCCCTGCTCAATCTCGTTCAGACAAGAAGCCTTGTAGAAGGAAAGCAGCTACCCACCCGAGAAAAGGCAACGCAACATCACGATGGATTCCTAAAAATTTATTAGTAGCCCAAGGGTACTACGAAGGGAATGACCAAATTTGGGTCCCTAAACATAAGTTGAATCCCTCTACATCACCTGTAAAACCTTGCAAACCAAATGTTGCCACCCCAACGACAATTCAAGACCGTGGTAAGGGAAAGGTAACAAAGTGCTCCGCACCACTTCTTCCAGAGCTAGTTTAGATTCCTAAACGATATCGATCAATACCACCTAGCTCAGGAAGGGGGGAGCCACATGAAGCTTCTAGCTCCTCATGCTAGGCACACGTTGATATAGAAGTTTCTTCATGCTCTACAGCTACTCTTGTCAACACCCAACAAGAGACCGATGAGTCTATGTCTCCCCTTGTAAAAGTATCGTCGGAAACCATTTCCTCCATTCTTTCATGGGAGCGTACACTGCCATCTCTGCAATTTGATGTGGCCACAAGGGTCATAAAAAGCTATCTGCTCACATCATCACCTAAGACCCGCTAGATAAATTGGTTCCAAGAGGCTGTAACATCATTGCAAAAAATATGATCTATCCAAGGAAAGGGGGAGCATGTACTCATGCTCGACATTCTATTGCTTCCACCCTAACCTTCTCCCTTGACCATGTAATTGCCAAATTCAAGGGGATGTATATATATAGCTTCATACACTAAAAAGAAAAGAAAAGAAAAACAAAAAATAGTAAAAAGAGCAAGAGCACATTAAGAGGAGAAATATCCGTATACAGTTAGGGACTAGATTGACCTATCATAAACCTACTGATGCTAGATCTGTGTTTGCAGATATGGTAGATGCACGAGCATCACACACTTTATCCACTCCCACCTTTGGTGAGAGGTACCATCTGTACCTTTCTCAGATATTTCACATGTGCTATCCCGTAATTAAAATCGAATTGGATCATATAGATGTACTAATAGCCAGAGAGGAAAATGTTGAGGAATTAGAATGGCTAATTCACCTATTGACCATGACTGACCCCTACTCCATAGAGGACATATCCTCGATAGCCCAAGACTTTCCTTTTCCACAAGATGACTATCATTGCATGGTTACATTCTTGATGAGTTTATGTGGATGGGAAAATGAAGAAGATATATCTGACGATGAATGGACGGATGAAACTCATGGCACTACCGAGGTGGACTTTATTTATTTGGATGATGCAAATAGAGACTTGGCCTTAGGGCTAGAGCCAGGACTCTACAACATCCTCTTACCATATCCTTAGTAGTAGTGTGGTGACTGGTAGGTAGGTTAGTATTTTCAAATTGTTTCTAGTTTTGACTCCTTAAACGAGTCTTTAATTTTTCCCACTGATGTGCCTCTCGAGGTATAGTGCTTGTTAGTTGGTTGTACAGGTTGAAAAGTTTGAGGTGGGTTCGCTTTCAAGTCCTGAGACTGCCGCAACATACATAAATATCTCATCAAATTACGGGCATTT
Organism: Cibotium barometz; assembly: GCF_041138505.1. Classification (NCBI taxonomy): domain Eukaryota; kingdom Viridiplantae; phylum Streptophyta; class Polypodiopsida; order Cyatheales; family Cibotiaceae; genus Cibotium; species Cibotium barometz. The sequence continues at coordinate 32,686,982 of NC_141087.1, read as the reverse complement.
CTTATCGAATCAAGGAGATCTCAAAATACAGGTGTAATTCTTCCATGCCCACTCTCTTTCATTTTTACTGTTCAATTAATTGCATAAACTAGGATGCATGACCACATGGAATTTCAACGCATTACTTAGTTTTTGAAGTTGCCTAACGTGTTATTAGTGTAATCATTAATGAGTTTAACCTTATTTGAAAAACTCTTGGGAATGCGTGAAGTCCTTAGTTAGAAGTCCTTAGTTAACCTCGCAATATGGTTGTCTTTCTAGAATTATGACCATCTTAATGTTTGAACAACCTGGCCGTGTATGTGTTGACCTCTAAGACATAACTTTTACCCCTTTGTCGAAAGGATGTAAGAACACATTATAATTCAAGAGCGAAGATCAAAAGAAATAAATTTATTAAAAAAAAGCCTACAATAAATGGCAATGCAAGTCTATTATGTGCTCTAATGTTGGCCTATCACCTTATTGACACTTGGTAGGCGAGGAGTATTCTACTCCAGACTGATGCCCTGGGTTGGTAGGGGGTAGCCTTGCCTAAGGTGAACTAATAGATTCCTGGAGAATGCCTTGTGTTAAACATGGCACCAGGATCGATGTTAGTATTGCCTTAGGGAGGTCACCATTGTGTGTAAAAATTATCACGTGCATAAAGAAATAAAGGCAAAAGGCTTCTGTAACTCTAATGTTTCTTGTGTCCCTAGGCTCGTGGTATTAGCTTGTTCTTAGAGTAAACACATTGTGGTCATCTGTCTATTTATTAAGCTTGGTAATTTTCCTTGACTTAAGCTAGTTATAGACCTTGATTAACTAACCTTGGACACCTTGTTAATTCTTGAATTACTTCAATAATTTTAAACTCCTGTTAATTTGCTATGCTAGCTCATTCATGTTACCCCTTAAACTAAGTTCTCATGGCAACATCCATTGTGGTCTAACATGCTTGAATTTATTACACTCTATATCTTTTGAATTCCAGCATTTGATTTCTATGCATAAAAAGATGCATAAAGGAATTGTTTTTATTATAAAAGTGTTATTCTTATTAAATTTGATTTCTATGCATAGAAAGATGCATAAAGGAAATTTTTTTTATAAAAGTTTTATTCTTATTAAATTTGATTTCTATGCATAGAAAGATGCGTAAAGGAATGTTTTTTATTATAAGTGTTATTCTTATTAAAGTTGATTTCTATGCATAGAAAGATGCATAAAGGAATTTTTTTATTATAAAAGTATTATTCTTATTAAAACTTATTTTTATGCATAGAAAGATGCATAAAGAAATTTTTTATTATAAAAGTTTTATTCTTTTTAAATTTGATTTTTTATGCATAGAAAGATGCATAAAGGATTTTTTTTTATAAAAGTGTTATTCTTATTAAATTTGATTTCTATGCATAGAAAGATGCATAAAGGAATGTTTTTTATTATAAAAGTGTTATTCTTATTAAATTTGATTTCTATGCATAGAAAGATACATAAAGGAAATTTTTTTATTACAAAAGTGTTATTCTTATTAAAATTGCATAGAAAGATGCATAAAGGAATTTTTTTTATTGTTAAAGTGTTATTCTTATTAATTTGATTTTTATGCATAGAAAGATGCATAAAGGAATTTTTTTATTATAAAAGTGTTTTTCTTATTAAATTTGATTTCTATGTATAGAAAAATGCATAAATGATTTTTTTTATTATAAAAGTATTATTCTTATTAAATTTGATTTCTATGAATAGAAAGATGCATAAAGAAAATTTTTTTATTACAAAAGTGTTATTCTTATTAAACTTGATTTTTATGCATAGAAAGATACATAAAGGAATTTTATTATTATTAAAGTGTTATTCTTATAAAATTTGATTTCTATGCATAGAAAGATGCATAAAGGAATTTGTTTTATTATAAAAGTGTTATTCTTATTAAATTTGATTTTTATGCATAGAAAGATGCATAAAGGAATTTCTTTTATTACAAAAGTGTTATTCTTATTAAATTTGATTTTTATGCATAGAAAGATGAATTTTTTTTATTATAAAAGCGTTATTCTTATAAAATTGGATTTTTATGAACGTTTTTAAATTTTTCTCCTTCTTCCTCAAGCTCTCCATGGCTAGGGCTCATCATTGAGTTCTCATTTCTTCTCCTGATCATAGGCTTTTGATAGCTCTTAGCTTTCTCTTCTAAGAAACCTCCATTTTCCCTTCATTCCCTTGGTCACCTTCGTGTTTTTCAACAGACCATTTTTCTGCAAAAATCACGATTAATAGCTATTTGTAGTTACTTTGCTAAGCCTATCTAAGCTTAGCTCAGGCTTAAGCAACATCATGAGCTTGTAATCCTTGGAAATGGGATGATTTACAGGCGCTAGGGAGCTCACGATTCGGCCAACTGCAAATTATGTCCTCTGCGATGTCGCCGTTGTTGTGGAGCTTCAACATCACCTAACAACCTAGTTAAGCTTGGATAAAGCTTAACCAAGCAATAGAAATCATGAGAGCGTGGCATTGGGGCAATTTTCAGCAGCTATGGTGTCTTCTTCTACCAATTTTGTTGTACTCGATTTTGGACCCTTGAAGCTTCTCCACATACCAACTGAAGCCTTCAATGCTACAACAAGTGAGTAGTGTCTTGCAATGATAAAATTATTAACACCATATTAGATAAAGTGGAAAAAATCCCATTCCCGAGTTGGTCGTGTTTTTCATTTTTTAGTACTTTTTATGTGAAAAAATATTAAAAGACTGTGCAAACTTGTTAGGAAATATATGATATATACTATGAAATTAGGAGCCCCCATGTGCCACACTATTATTTTAATAGTCCAAGAACAATATAAAAGAATGGTCCTGGGGCCATTCTAAGGCTGTAGAGTAAAGAGAAACTCTTGTAATTTTGTGCTTTGAAATAAAAGTAGAACACATTCTATATGCAACACATTGAAGTTAGATGGGAGTTTGTGGGCAATCAACCATTCTAGCGCTAATGTGCACCTTCAAATAATAAGTAAAGTTTTAGTTCAAATAATAGAATAAGTTTTACTCTAGATGCTATTACATAGGTCCCTTAAACTATGTGCCTTATCTGGCATTAGAAGAGGTAAATATGAGTGCATGCTTGCTCAAGACTCTCTTAAATTTAAGAACAAAAACGTGTATTAATAGAGGAATGGCCCTAGGACCATTTTGTACCTTTGATTGTTTATAATGGGAGTGGTACAAGATAAGAAAAATATGAAAATATAAAATAATGTGAAAGGAGACACCAACAAATGATACACCATGCATGATGGCTACTGATCATGACACTTAAATTGGTATAAACTAGAATGATTCAAATAACAATAGGCCATGCATGATAGTTACTGATCCTAACACTTGAATTGGTATAAACTAGAATGATTTAAATAACTTGCATTTGTAATCAAATTTTAGACTTCTACAAGAATAATAAAGAAAAGAGGAAGACCAATAAACAATATACATAAGACTTGAGGCTAGAATTACATTTCTATTATATAAGTGAAAGGATACCCATTGAGATTTTGTATGTCAAGATGTGTCTTTTGGCTTGAAATATTTACAAGATTTGTGATAACATACATGAATGAATATTGCTTTTGTGTCCAAAGCACCTTTCCTTTAATGACGTCGCCTCCATAAATATTCATCCATTACAATCTTTGTTTCAAGATTAATCTTAGTCCTAAAAGACATTGTTCTGTGTGTAACGTCTCTTATTATGAGCATATAACCATTGACACAACCAATGGATAGTTGTGGTTTTTAAGAAGCCTTGAAGTTCCTTCGGTGTCTGATTCCACGACTTAGGAAATACAAGATAGAAACTTGGCATGTTCCACATAATTTGATATGGTGTGTCATCAAAAATCAAAGTGTTGTCTCCATCCAAGTCTTGAAAATATGTCAAGATTGCTAGTAGGTTCTTGTGGTAAGCATGCTCATAGGCCAAAGAACATAGGACTTTTTAAAGAACATCCCAGTGTCTTGGCACATCTCTTGGCTCAGCACATACTTGAATTTCATATGATGTTTTGGAAGACATAAATTGAGGATGCGAAGAATATCATCTAATTTGCATCTAATCCAAATCCAAACCTCGAGCCATTTAAAGCAAAAGTCTAAGAAATTTTCTACATCCAAATGCATAGCATGGTACAATTCATTGCTTTCTTGAACTATTCGCATATGCTTAGTCCAATATGGCATCTCATCAACATGGTCTAGCTCAAATGATTCAAGAAGTATTCCAATCATATCAAGAATGAGAACCCTTCTTTGATCTTTAAGTGAAGGCACACATGCAAACATTGGTTGTCGCGGTACCAAAGATAATGAAACATGCCAACATAGCATCAACGGATTTGATGGCTCGCAAACATTTTGATTTGCCAAGATTACTCCTATGCTATCATCTAAAATAGGAACACACATAATTAGCCAAATTCCTTCATTCATTATTACAAGACAAGGAAAGAATAAAAACCCTTTATGTCTAGGCTCAAACAAGGGCTTACTAGTGGTATAGTGATCTTGGGGCCATTTCAAAGAGAAATAGTAAAAAAGTGTGTATAGTAGGATGGCCCTAGGATCATTCTGTACCCCTTCTTACACAACAATATATTACCACAATATAATAGTCCTAGTAAGGCATGCTAATCTAGACCTTGAGAAAATGACCTTAGGGCCATTCTTGCACTTTTTTTGCATGAAAAGAATGACCCTAGGGCCATTCTTGGATGCCCCAAGGCCACTATTGAATTCTCTTTGAGGCCTTTAAGGCTAAACAAGGGAGGGTGTTATTTGCACATGAAAAAGAAAGACCCCATGGCCATTCTTAGAAAAGAATGGCCCTAAGCCCATTCTTTGATACTGAGAGAATGCAGGAAAATTGGATGATCCTAGAATGGCCTTCTTCGATGCCTAGAAAAGGATGCATGAAAGTTGGGTGATCCACCAAGCCAATGCTAGAATGGACCGAGGTCCATTCTTAGATGCCCCATGGCCATCTCCACCAACATGACCTTGACGACTTAGGGTCATGCAAGAATGGCCTAGGACATTCTTGCTCTTGTTGTGCATGAAGATGCCCCACGGCCACTCATGTATGCTCTTTGAGACCTTCAAGGGAAAACAGTGGGCTTATTTACCATAAAAGAATAGCCCTAGGTGCATGTTATAGAATGGTTCTAGGGCCATTCAACTCCTTGTGCAAAGCTATTAGTACAAGGTGCTAATCGCGAGGGGCTTTAAATTATAGAAGGACAAAAGAGAAGATACTAAATAATAGATTGTAGAATGGTCTTTAGGTACATTATAATAAGAAACAAGTGGTATATAAACTTTATGTTGTGAACACACTTATGAACAAGCCTCAAGAGGGTGCACTCCGATGAAGAAATTGTCTGACAAAATATGAGAAAAATTGCAATAAAGGAGCCTCCTTAGAATAGGATGCACTCTCACTATAGGCTAACACTAGAAAAAATGCAACAAAGTTCAAGACCCTAAAGACTGAAATAATCCATCAAAACTTAAATTAAGAGAATAAACATGTACAAGAGAATAGAGATATCTCCACAAAACTTGAATAGACTCATTAAAAGAATAAACATGTGCATCATTGTGAATATTTCTAAACTTCCAAGTTATATCTTGATTTAAAGTTCTTGATCCATTACATTACATCCCTTGGCCTCTCCAACCAAATGCCAAGGTACCCTCTCACACATCAAGATTATAGAAATAGAATGTAAGGTACAAAGTGATGTGATAGGTGTGATTTGAACTTCAAAGATGTAGGTAGGATGACTTACAATGTTTTGCATATACTCATGCACAATCCATCATTACATTAGCATGTACTCATGCTCTTCTCATCTCTAAGGCATAGTACCATGAATTCCAAGTGATATCAACACATCAAATATCCATAGTATGCCCTTGCCATGGCATAAGAAAAGCATAGGCAATCCAACAAAGCATCAATTAAGCATATATTTCATCAAAGTCTTCAAGGACACCACATAATGCATTCAACCTCTTCCATTCCATTGATTGAGGCATGTAATCTGATTAAATGGCATAAATCTAGAGTAGATTCAATGGAATGGTCTCACAAAATCATGTAGATGCAAGTGTAATCATCCATAAACTTCATATGCATGTGCAAGGCATCTAAGGCTATAACAAAGCCCTTAATCAATCAAGAAACACCGTTGAAGCATCAATGAGGTGAATCTTTGATTAATAGGAATCCCCAACCTTGCCCTTTTGATGAAATGTCAAACTAATGGTGAAGGGGATAACCAATATCTTGCTTTCTAGATGCAAAAGCATGGAAAAGATACATGAAAATCAGCCCCATGGATTGCAAGCACTCACCATTAGGGTCAAAACACCATGGAATGAGGGAAAAGTGAAGATCTTGAAGAGCTATCCAACATTGCAATGCCTCGTACTCTTGATGTAGCTATGGAGGTGTCAAATGGTGGTGATGGAAGCTTTCAAGATACTAAAATTGGAGATTAAGACAAATCAAGACCATATTAGATAAAATGGGAAAAATCTTACATTTTGGGAATTTTAAAATTGGTATGTTTTGCATAAATTGGGAATTTACCACTTATTGTGGGAATTTGTACGTGTGTAAAGAATGGCCGTTGGGCCATTCCATACTTGCAAGGACATAGATAGATCATGTAGGAAGGTGGTGTTGATAAACACCTTAACAAGGAAGCCGCATATGTCTTGTACATAAATACCCACAGACCTTATGATTGTGGATCAAACTAATAAATGAAACTCTACTTTCAATGGCAACAATTAAATGAAACAATATTTAAATTTAAATACCAAGTCTTGAACAAGTACGATGGTAGATTATGATGGTGGAAAAACAATCTCGTTTGCAAATTAGGTTGTGAGAAATAGAAAATTTCAAATAACTTAAAGTGAGACTACTGCATTTTTACTATCATGCAAATTTAAAGCACAAAAGTCATAACTCTTCAAGGCAGGCACTGTCAAAGTATTCCTCATGACAGGTTGATCTGCTCCACCAAGGCACATTCCTTCTTGTGCTTTTTTGGCTTCCGTGAGACTGGTATCTTGATTCTCGTATAAGGCCCTAGTTTTCTGGGCCTCCATGACCAAACAATTGCATCCTCTTCCCACACCCGAGGATCTACCTTGTTCTCTACCCAAAACCCCTTCCAACAATCAGCATAGGCCTCTGCATCTGTCAAACCACCCTTTCTTGCACACGGTGCCCAATACTATATCAGAATCTTCTTGTAGTTTGGTGAGTTCCTATCCATATCAATGTTTGATTCAGCCATAGCAAGCCAAATAGGATACACATCTCTGTTTGATGGGAGCAACAAGATAAAGTCCCCTTGCTGGACATCTAGCATTGGGTTGAATTCTTCCCTTGGTTTCTCTTGTTGGCCCACAATAATGATCATTGTACTCCTCGTAACCTAAGAACCTTTCAAGATCAAAGGAAGCATCCATGTCCCGCTATTGAGAGCCTTGAGACTTTGGCCAAAAATGTGTGTACAATCTAGCCTCCGATGCTATAATTGGTTTATCAAGCTCTTGGATTACATTATTCCAGTAATCTATCACAGGTCTATAATATCTTGGAACAAAAGAACCATTTCCAAGATTTTGCCAAAATCTAATATAAGACTTTATACCTGATATCACATCCTCATGCCCCTTTACATGCTCTGCCACCGACAACAAAGGTGGATTACCTAGTGTGGTAACATTGGCTTACCTTCACTATCTTTCTTCCACAGTGGAATACCTCCATCACTAGGCCTCCAATCAGGTGTTGCTACATGCACTTTATATTACTGGTGTGTCCCCATTCATGAAGAATTGAAATTGAAGTGGCCTAGAGTGGCCTATAAGTGCATCTTGCCCATCACAAATGTATCCATCACAATATCGCTTGAAGTTAGGCACTTGAGTTAGCAAAAAAGGCACTAGTGAAGAGCTTGAGTTGGTCCTTAAGGTGTCCATCAAATGTGGTAAAGTGAAGGTCTGTCCGACTCTCAATTTTCTGAGAACCTACTAAACATTGCATCTATGTCCTCATGTTTGTGTCCGACCATTAAAAATCCCAATTGAACAGTTTTAAAAACCCGCCTTGCAACTAGAAGAGATAGATATGCAAACAAATATCAATTCTTGTTTTCACCTGCACAATTATCTAGTTGCAGTAGCAAGTTCTTTGGCAATCTGTGAAAAGCTGAAACCACATTGACACCTTGTAAATCATTTGGACCTGATGCATGTTCTCCTGGAGAAATGCTTGTTATGGAATTTCATGTGCATTATCACTCGATACATTCTGGCCAATAAGCTCTTTACCCCACCATCAGTATCATAGTGGTAATCTAAAGCTTCCCTTGAGCTCAAGGCATGGAGAAGTGAAACTTTGCTCCTTGAAGCCCCATCTGTAGCTAGATCACCAAGGGGTGCTTATCCAACTGCTCTAGGTTATGCAAACACAATGCAATTGATCCAATTGTGAGATTAGGATCCGATGGTCATAACCCATTTACCATAAAGCGATCGTAATGCCCCTCCCCATGTCCATGAGTGATCATACCAATCAATGCCACTTGCAATTGCCATGCTGAATCTGTGTCCTTTGGTATCGTTCATAGTCTAGGAATGGCCGTCTTCCTTTGATCCATCTTATCATGGATGATGCACACATATTTCTCTGGTTGTAATTCTGAAAATACACGCCATGCATAGTACATGTTTCTACAACTCTGTTGTTGTTGCTGACTCATGTGAACTTTTATTTCCTCCTTAATCTTTGCTCTTTCCTATAGACTTGGCTTGGCTCCCATTCTAGCCTTCAATGAACTACACAAACTGCACTTAGAGAAATCACTTGTCTTTGTTAATGCCACGTGGGGATACTCTTGATTCCATATCCTCCCAAAAGAAGACTTCGATAACTTCTTTTCATATCCCAATTGATCGAGCGTTGTATTGATCTCATCTAATATGTCAACTTACTTGTATGTTTTGGGTATCCTTAACTGAGTCTCCCTTGAGCCATCCAGCATAGTTCTACTCTTGTTAGGCATTTGCTCTGAGTTAACGTTGATGAAGTCCTCAAGTAGTGCTCTAGCCATACCAGTATGCTCAAGGCTTCTTCGGACTATCCCTGTGTTTCCATGTACATGTTAACGAACACCAGCCTCAAACTTTTCCCTGTAGTGGTAAAAGGATGTCTTCACGATTCCATGCACCTCATACCATGATCGGCAACAATAGGCACCCATCTCATTAAGTTTAAATTCATATTTAATCTTCTTTATTTTTGAGTCTTGTAGCCAAGACATAGAGAGCATATCATATACATAGTTTGTCTAAATTTCTTGAGATTTTTCCCAAAAATCTTGGCGTATGCACATATCATGTTGCGATCTACAAGCTGATAACATTTGTTTTTACAACAATCAATAGAGACAACCCTTTGCACTGAATTGACAAATAGAAACTCAAAGTTGGTGGTTCTCTCTCATTTGGAGTTCTTTTTATGAAAGTATAGCGTCTCTTTTTTGAGGCTGGGACCTCTTGAGCCATCGTTGGATACTCAACTGTGTTCTGCTCGCCACCATCACCCTGCATGTCTTCAAAGGCTACATAGGGCTACAATGGAGTATTGTCTAACATTGTAATTTGCTTGATAGGCCACTTAACTAAGTTGATGCTATCCACCTCATAACCATTTCCACTTAATGTATCCTCTTGGGCCCTATCAACAGTAACACCTACACAATGCTCACCAAGTTGTTCAAAGTTGACACAATTTTTTGGAAGCACATACAGTATCAAACCCTTGTACATAATTATCCCATAAAAGGAAATTTTTGCTCTTCCAAGACTCTCGAGTTCTGATGTCGGACTCTAAAGATGTCACTAGTATAGCATCCACAATTGGAGGTTCCATAGGACGGGCTTGTCCATCTGCATTTTCCATTTGCTCTCCGAAATTTGGAGAATCTCTAAAAGGCATTAACATAACTTTAGGCCAACGGACGGAAGTCCAAATTGCACCTCTTAGATCTCTTGCATCCATAGTTGGAAGGGGAAGGTCTACGTCCTTCACACATTTCTCTACAAACACAGACACATTCCCTTGACCGATCTTAGAGCCATTGCAAAACATCTCTGGGTCTGTTCTAGAGATGTAACCAACTCCAACACATTCACTTACTAGCATCATAAAGACCTTGTCTCCAGGTTGAGTATCCATACCTATCAATGATAACATCATAGAGTCAAGAAAAGATCGTGCAAATCTCCAAGGATGAAAACATAATACACTCAATTTTGTTCATAATACTAGGGTATGTTTAAAAGCGCTAGAATGGCTAGAAAGGTATGTATGTCCCCATTCTTGCATGACCCCAAGGCATATAGGTCATGTTGGAAATGGCCATGGGGTATCCAAGAATGGCCCTAGGGCCATTCTTGATGCTCTTCTACATTTAGGAATGGATATGGGGCCATTCTTGCATGACCCAAGACACATAGATCATGTTGGAAATGGCCATGGGGCATCTATCTAAGAATGGCCCTAGGGCCATTCTTGATGCTCTTATCCAAGAATGGCTACATGGCCATTCTTTTCTTATACAACAGGTGCAAGAATGACTATGGGGCATCCTAGAATGGACGTGGTACCACCCAACCTTCTTCCATGCTCTTGGGCAAACAAGAATAGCCATAGGGCCATTCTTTTCATGCACAATAGGTGAATAAAGTCATTGTTTTGCCTTAAAGGCCTCAAAGAGCATGCAAGTTTGGCCCTAGAGCATCAAAGCATGGTCCGAGGGCCATTCTTGCATGACCCCAAGGCACATAGATCATGTTGGAAATGGCCATGGGGCATCTAAGAGTGGCCCTAGGGCCACTCTCGATGCTTTTCTACATGCAATAATGGATATGGGGCCATTCTAGCACGGCCTTGGTGGCACCCAACTTTCTTGCCCTATGGCCATTCGTTTCTTGCATGCTCTTGGGCATCCTAGAATGGCCATTGGGCCACTCTTGATGCTCTTCTACATGAAATAATGGATATGGGGCCATTCGAGCATGGCCTTGGTGGCACTTAACTTTCTTGCATGCTCTTGGGCGGCATCCAAGAATGGCCATAGGGCCATTCTTTTCTTGCATGCTCTTAGGCATCCTAGAATGGCCCTAGGGCCAATCATGATGCTCTTGTGCATGCAACAATGGCCCTAGTGCCATTCTAGCATGGCCTTGGTGCCACCCAACCTTCTTGCATGCTCTTGGGCAAACACGAATAGCCATAGGGCCATCCTTTACCTAATCAACAGGTGCAAGAATGGCCCAAGTGCCATTCTTTTCATGCACAACCGCCGGTGCATGAATGGCCCTAAGGCCATTCTTTCATGGCAAATAAAGAGCATGCACTATTGGTCCTAGGACATCAAAGAATGGCCCCAGGGCCATTTCTTGCGTGACCCCAAGGCACATAGGTTATGTTGGAAATGGCCATGGGGCATCCAAGAATGGCCTTAGGGCCATTCTTAATGCTCTTTTACATGCAAGAATGGATATGGGGCCATTCTAGCATGGCCTTGGTGGCACCAACTTTCTTGCATGCTATTGGGCATCCAAGAATGGCCCTAGGGCCAATCTTGATGCTTTTGTGCATGCAACAATGGCATAGGGTCATTCTAGCATATCCTTGGTGCCACCCAATCGGGCCATCCTTTTCATACCTAACACAGGTGCGATTCGAGAATGGCCCTAGTGCATCCCAAGTCATTTTGGAATGGCCGTAGGGCATCCAAGAATGGCCATAGGGCCATTCTTTTCATGCACATGTGGAAGAATGGCCCAAAGGCCATTTTTGCATGATCCCAATACCTCAAGGTCATTTTGGGATGGCCATGGGGGCATCCAAGAATGGCCCAAGGGCCATTCTTGCATGATGTAGCATAGAAGCGTTGGATGTAGATGGGTGGGAAAATTACGGATGAGGGTGGTTTCAAATCCAAACTTCAATTATATTAAGCATTTTTAATTATATAATGGTTAACCATTATATAATGGTTAAAGACGAGTTTGTTAACTTTAATGTTTAGTACAGGTCTTACACCTTATATAATGGTTAAAGACGAGTTTGTTAACTTTAATGTTTAGTACAGGTCTTACACCTTATAATAACTGAACAATAGTCTGAATTCTTCATGTTTCATGCTTTAATATGAAAGAATACATATAAATGTCCTGTTATTAATTTTATTTGTCAATCTAGTGTGCATATTTGCCATATTTGACATGACTCACAAGGGTCTAAACATAGCTGTGATGATCAAAACACAATAATGCCATGATGAGGAGTTTTAAAAAAGACCTAAATTAATCATCATTCTCTAACAATGATTCCATCCTTTACATATTTATTTTACAATAGTTATGTAAGGTATAATTTTTATCCTCACATGTCAGTGTTTGATACAAGGTAGAAGTAGATTACTATAATTGTTCTTATTAAATATAATTATATATTTATTAAAAATAGACAGAGAATTACATCTACGTTATGCAGAAAAAAACCTAGAGGTGCACTATGGATAACGTAGATGTACTATAAACAATTACGGTCAAACTTACACTATCAAGTCTAAAGCCACTAAAATGCTATCCCTACTCTAGGCCAAAGGAGATGCATATTGCCATGCTTAGTAAAGTGAAATTTATAAATAATCAAGCAACAAGAAAAATACAGAAAACATCTCTCTGTTTGAGACTCCAAAGATGTCTCGAGAATGCTCTCCAAGTTGCCAACACCGATTGAGTGCCGCTCCCTTGAGTGGTTACCCTAGATGGTGCACTAGTGTTACGTCCCCCTAGTATTGTTCCCCGAGCATAGATGCATACGCTATTTTTAGCACGTTGCAGTGTCCAGTTTTAGATTTTTTTATTTTTTATTTTTTATTATTTCTTTTTATTTTTATTTTTACCCTACCTAACCACTAAATGCAACTAACATGAATATGTGTGTAAATATATATATACTTTTTTTTAATAATTACACCAAAATACGAATTATGCTAATTATACTAATTATGTAAAAAATTATAAAAATTTAAAAAAATGCAAAATATGCAAAAAAAATGCGAAATCTAAAGAAAACACATAATTTATATATTTTTTTAAATTATTACTATTATTATTATATTTTTTTAAATGCAAAAAAACATGAAAATTGCCTAGTATGTAGAAATTGCAGATTTTGAAAAATTAAAGATTAACAAAAAAAACAAAAAAACAAAAAAAACACTAACCTTATCGCCTGGCACCTTATCGCTTATGAATCTGCCGGCACCTTATCGTCTTATCACCACTCTCTGCTGACGCCACCACCGCCCGCGTTCAAATGATGGCCATGGCTATGGTTGGTGGGACACCACCGGACTCTCAGCGGACCCTGAGACCTTCGCCAAGAACCGCGAGCTGGAGGTAATCCACTCCCGCTGGGCAATGCTGGGTGCCCTAGGCTGCGTCACCCCGGAGCTCTTGGCTAAGAACGGCGTCAAGTTTGGTGAGGCAGTGTGGTTTAAGGCGGGCAGTGAGATGGCGGGCTGGACTATCTGGGCAACCCGAGCTTGGTCCATGCGTAGAGCATATTGGCCATCTGGGCGTGCCAGGTGATCTTGATGGGCACCGTGGAGGGCTACAGGGTCACCGGCGGCCCTCTTGGCGAGGTCACCGATCCCATCTACCCTGGCGGCAGCTTTCGACCCCTTGGGTCTCGCTAATGACCCCGAGGCTTTTGCAGAGCTGAAGGTTAAGGAGATCAAGAATGGCCGCCTCGCCACAAACTTCGCCCGCTCTACCTTGGCCAATAAACTCGTTACCGGCTAGCGCTTCCCTGCAATATCCTAGAGTCTAATTATCCTACTCCTAATGATGTTTAGAATGTAATGGCTGCCAAGGGTCCTCAACCAACGGTAGGTCGTTTCCCCGGCAGCGGCGCCAATGGAAAGACCCTTATCTCCCTATGATGCAATACAGGCGAATAGAGGTTATGCCTAGCTCCAATGGAATGCAAGCACTCCTTTCGCGCTAGGGACTCAACCCGGTTAGGTGCACGAAAGCTTATCCTCTAAAGGAGAGATGCCTATGGCTACCATCACATGACACTAGATTAAGCACACACACACAAGCTCAACTTGCCCTCATTCCTACACACCCATTCATTCACAAATACAAGCAAGAGAAACACAATCACTATGCACACAAGCAAAGAGAAAGACCTCACTCCACTCCTATTTTCCTACAAGCATGCACACACTCAAGCCTCAAGCTTCCATGAAAGCTTCAAATCAGCCCACATACACAAAAATGAAATACTAAAAGCATGCATAAGAGTAAAATGATTAGAGAAGAGGATGAGAAAGACTCATGACATTGCTATTGATTCAATGAAGAGATTTATCTCATATAAAGATGTAAATGGGGTGAGAGAAGAGTCTTCACCTCTATGGAGAAGAGGGAGAGTAGTTCTCTCAAAGGAGCTCTTGCATGAACTTAGCCCAAAGTGTATGTGAGCTCTCAAATGAGCCACTATTTATACTAAAACCCCTAAAACTCCCAAAACTTCCCATGTGGGATTATTCTCAAGCCTACTCCCACACTCACCTACAACTTGGAACTCTCTACAAGAGCCCTAAATAAGAATGTCAAGTCTCTTGTTTTCCTGCTTCCATCTTTGTGTTGCATCCTTGCATTGATCACCACTCGTCACGCAACAGAGAGCTATTGACCTTTTGAATCAGACACCCGTAGGGCACCCAAATTAGGGTTTAGCAAAAAATGAAAAACCCTAATTTAGTCATAGATCCTTAGGGTTATCAAAACGGTGTTTAGAGGTCTTCATAATACTCCCTTAGAGCTATCCCAATGAGCCAAGAACCTTTCTATTTCGACATCGTTTGATAGGTAAAAACTAGCAAGTTGACTTTTTCACAAAAAAATCAATTCAATCTTGACTAAAATTTGACTTAGTCAAACCACTTGGAATATAGTTGGTATCTCCCTAGTGCTATCCAACAAACCAAGAAGTACTTGATTTGGACCCATATTTTATGTTTTAGGACCATTTTCCCATTCTCTACAATGCGGTAAAAACCCTAAAATAGAGAATACTTGGGCATCCGGGATTTCAACTATTTTGGCATATTTGGGCAGTATACATTGGAAGCTATCCCTAGACTACAAGATCTCCTAAATCCGCCAAGTTTTGGGCAAGCTACAACCAATACCCTATTTTCAGCTATGGCACCAAAGGGCAGACCATGGAAGCCAAAGGACTCAACATTTGAAGGCACGGATGCAGATGAAGGGTTAGAGTATGGCAATGGGGCACCGTACACTAATACTATTGGGAATACAAATGCGCAAGCAATGCCCGCTGACTAATGATATGTCACAAATGATGATGATGAAGGCACGGATGCAGATGAAGGGTTAGAGTATGGCAATGGGGCACCGTACACTAATACTATTGGGAATACAAATGCGCAAGCAATGCCCGCTGACTAATGATATGTCACAAATGATGATGATGAGAAGCATGATGCAACTACTTTTTCAAGAGACTATGGGCATCGTAACACAAACACTTGTGAAAGAGATTAAGGGCATGTATGGAGACATGAAGACCAAGGATGAAGACAAGGGTGGAACATCTTACAAGGTTCTACAACCTCATGTTGAGGACAAGGAGAATTATCACCCAAGTTTTCATTATGCTCATGGTGCTATGCAAAACCCAGTGTTTACACACTCACCCAATGATGCCAAAGGCAAAGGTCATGCATCTCCATACAAAAGCTCAAGTTTCCCACCAAGGAGTAATGTTTGTATTCCATTCAAGGGAAATACTCATCGAGGTGATGCTTCAAGACCTCATATTGAGGAAGATTTTGATGATGAATTTGAGCATAACAATGATCAAATGCCTTCTTCTTCACAAGAAATGGATGGAAGAAAGCAATGTGTTAAGTTCCATGGTAGAGCCACTACTAGTGAAAGCAAGGAAAGGTCAATCAATATATGTGAATTCTTGGTACCATTTCTTGGTTCACCTCTTACTTTGAGAGGAGATGGAAGAGCTATCATACACTCTATTTTGAAAGAGGTTGGCTTTACTAATAAGGACAAACAAGGACTTTCATTCACGATCACATTTGGTCATTGCATAGAATATGACTATGTGGGTCTTTATGCACACATTGTGGGTGCTGAAGTGGATGAGACGCTTGCTATAATTTCTGGATAGCAAGTACATGAGGATATCTCGATGCCGATTCTCTCTCAACAAGACATCACTAATGTATTCGTGGCCAATGGGAATACACAAGTTGAAAATGGGAATGCTTGGATTACTTCCATAAGTGCTTTGATGGATACATTTTTTAGCTTATGATATGATGCCACGAGATCATGAAGACGTGATCATAGAGGATATTTTGGATGTGCATGCAATTGTGTTTGACACAAGGGATGATGATTCATGTGATGATGCACATGCTTATGAGGATGAATTTAACATATGCCATGCACATGAGGATGAATTTGACATATGCCGTGCACATGAGGATGAAGATTATATATATGGTGAAGACATACATTATTGGTCACAAGAGGGTGACATTAGGAATCTTGATGATGATGCTTATGCAAGTGTTGATGATTCATCTACCATCATTACTTGTGATTAGGAGAGCATCTATGTTGATGTGGATGATGGTAGTATATACATGCATGCTACATATGATGAAGATGAGTCTTATGATGCTAGTGAGCATGTGGATAACATTATCGATGTGGATAACATTGATGATATGGATGACATCGATGATGATGCTCATGCATCTAGTAGTGAGCAGTTTTTGGGTACTTCATAGAGGTTCTATGGGAACCCAATCTATGACCCTTTCTTGAGAGACGAGTGGAGAGTCTATGATTGTGACCTCTATGAGGGTTATATGGACAGTGATGAGGATTATGCCTTGGTACATATGGATTATGCTCAGGTAGTCATTTGTGATGTGGATCATGCCTATGGACCTATGCATAGTGATGGATGCAGTGAGGACATGGATTCACATTTGATGAAGCATGCTATGGAGTATGAGGCATTCTCTTTTGATGATCATGGATGCATATGCATTGATATAGACATAGTCTATCAAGTATTCACTCTTGGACATGATGTATTCACCTATGATCCAAGTGGGTGGTGCTATACGAGCTATCATGTACCCGCAGGATCCTATGCATAGGTGCATTATCTTTTTGACCCAAGGGGATATTGGATGTATCTCATTTTGATGGATGCGGTCCATTACATCATCCATTTGATCCAGGAGGATGCAGGATTGATATGGTCATGGGTCAGGCCTGTCTTGGATTTCCATTCGATCCAAGCATTATTATCACTAGCCTCACCGTCAATTACACCCTCCTATCCTTTCCATTCAATCCATGCAGGCATCATGGAAATGTTTTGATGGCGGATACATCTAGGCCATGAGCGTATTTTTGGCTTTTGTATATAGCATGTTATATATGCTTGTGTGTGCGGCGATCACCCTTTGATTTCGAGGGACGAAATCATTGTAGGAGGGAATGGTTCGTTACAAAGTAGATTTGGTGTCACATGCACATGGGGGATGGGGCCTAGGTACTTGGGCTTAGGGTCATTTACATATGTGCCTTTGGGGGCCTTGGCCTATAGGATACATTGGGCTCATGGCATTGTACACACTTATGATCATTTTGACTATCATCTTTCTTGGAGCTCGCATGCCCAAGCTTTCATGATGGTGAACTTCTCCCATATGAGATGTGAGGATGGGTCCCACACCCATGTTGTCACTCCATGCCTTGAGTGGCCAACCCTAGTTTCTTGCAAGCATGCATTAGAGAGAGGTTTAGCAAGGGGGATTGCTCAATTGCACAATGGAAGAGTGTACTTACATTATGTGAGAAATTGCCTCATATACATGGCCATAAGTGTTCACACACACTTAAACTACGATCGAGAAGGCGCCCAAAGCTTCTATTTGGCCTATTGTTTATACATTGCTTCATATCATAATACATTGATGCATTACAACACTAGGGAGAACATCCTAGCTCACTGCCACATGCTCTAGGAGTGGGAATTGCCATTATCTGCTAAACCTTTATGAGCACTCATCCAACTTTGAGATTTGAACACCATTACTTTATAGCTTGTTTGTAGATGAGTTTGGTGTGTCCATCTGCTAAACCTTTACGAGCACCCATCCAACTTTGAGATTTGAACACCATTACTTTATAGCTTGTTTGTAGATGAGTTTGGTGTGTCCATCCTTGACATGTGATGTAGATTACTCATGCTTTGTCATATAATTGGGTGTTTTCAACCTTGACATTTGATGTAGATTACTTATTTTTGGCATATAATTGGGTGTGTCCATCGTTAACATATAATGTATATTATTCATGCTTTGGCATATAACTGGGTGTGGCAAACCTTGTTAACCCTAAAATGGGTTAACACCAGAATTGAGAAGTAAAGTTTGCATCTCAGTCACTCACTACTATGTGAGGTAATCCATGTAAATGAAAGATTTTGTGCAAAAATATCCTTGCAATATCTTAAGCAGTGAAGGTCTTCTGTAATGGGATAAAGTGTGCAATTTTTGCGAGTCTGTTGACTATAACAAACAAGGAATCATATCTAGCATTCACTAGAGTAAATCAAGTGATGAAGTTCATACTTATGTAATCTCATTTCATCGTTTAAAACATCCAAAGGATGGAATTCACTAGCCAACTTGAACATTTCAGCTTTAATCTTTTGACAAATAAGGCATTGGAGGACATAATTTAATACATCCTTTTTAATCTTAGCCAAAATAAGCTCTTCTTAAACATTTTGCAAAGGTCTTCACATAACCATGATGTCCTCTAATTGGACTATCATAAGTCTCAACTAAGATCCTGCTTCATAAATTCCCCATTACTTGGGACACATAAGTAATTATTATAGTACATGCATCCATCTTCAAGTTTATACCCTTGTTCCTTATTAATTTCTTGAACAATTTGACTTTCCTACATTAGCAAGGCAATAATTAGGGCAAAGAATACATCTTTCTTTACCTTTTTCTTAATTTTTATAGGTAGTGGATTTGATATAACCGCTATAGTAAGCAAGGATATTTTTTGACTTAGGGCATTTGTAGCTACATTTTCTTTCCCTGACTTATATTTGATCTCAAAGTCAAACTCTTGTATGCATATTGAGATCACTCTAGGTAAAGATCCATTTTAGACTTTTATGGTCAGTTTCTAGTGTAAATCTCTATCATCCAAGAAGATAATACCTCCATATCTTCAATGCGTGAGTGACTGCTAAAAGTTCCAAGTCATGGACTACATAATTCCACTCATAAGGCTTGAGCTTTTGAGACTCATAGGCTACTAGCCTCCCATCTTGCAAAAGGATTCTACCAACTCCACTTGCATCAATGATCACCTCAAAAGGCTT
Organism: Cibotium barometz; assembly: GCF_041138505.1. Taxonomy (NCBI): domain Eukaryota; kingdom Viridiplantae; phylum Streptophyta; class Polypodiopsida; order Cyatheales; family Cibotiaceae; genus Cibotium; species Cibotium barometz. The sequence continues at coordinate 32,667,346 of NC_141087.1, read as the reverse complement.
GCCACATTCTAGTAATTTCAACACGGGGGGTTGGTCTCACCAAGGTAGTCTTAAGTTTATCGAATGCACTTTGACATGCTAGCATGTATTTGAAGGGTTTATTTTACTTGAAAAGAGTTATTAGTGGCAAGAAAATCTTGGCATATCATCTTTGGATGAATATGTGATACCATCCTGTCAATCCAAGAAAACCTCAAACTTCTTTTACCATCATGTCAATCCAAGTAAACCTCAAACTTCTTTTACCAATTTTGGTTCCAACCAATCTGTAATAGCCTGTCTTAGCATGGTTAATCAGAATACCATCCTTGGACACAATAATCCCCAAGTATTCAATGCGATCAATGAAGATATAACATTTACTCTTCTTAGCAAAGAGTATGTGGTTCCTTAGGATGTCTAAGACATACTTGTCCAAAACATACTTGCTCGGCCATTCAGGTTCAAATGAGCATAGTTCTTTCCCAGTAGAGTGAGCTTTATAAGATAGATTTCTTCTTAATTCCTTAGGCATTTCAACATTATGGATGGCTTTACCAACTATAGTTTTGGAGATTTTGTTACTCCAATTCCTTAGATCTTATGTCTATGAAGACCCAAGAAAATGATGGTATGCTTGTGGCAGTGTAGATATCTACCTGATTCTAAGTAAGCCAATCCATTCTGAGAATTCCATCATAAACTCCTAAAGGTAAGACCCTAAATTTGCATTCAGTGAAGTTTTCATTTAGAGAAAATTTCAGATTCTCTGTCTCTTAGCATGTGAGAAAAAGTTTTCCACTAGCCAATTCGACTTGCATTGGTTTACCTTTTTCTCGTCTAGTTTTCACTTTTAGATGCAAACAAGAAAAATGAAAGAGTGAGTACTTATAGAATCAATAAAAAGCTCAAACTACTTATCTTGGTAATTAGTAGGTGCTTGAATAATAAAAGAGCTGTTGATTTTGACCTTGATGCTCAATGGCTACATGAAGTTTTCCTGTATCATCCTCTTCTAACTTGGCCAACTGCGATAGCTCTAGAGGCAGTTGATTAAGCTAGGAGTTCCTTCTTTGATTTTCCCAATCTAGGATAGTGGCCCTTGGTAACTTTAGGTGGATATAGTAGGTCTCTGGTTGCTTTGGACAAATGTCGCCGACCTTTAAAATCATGGTCCTTTAAAGCTTTTCATTCGGATAAGTTATGACCTGGCATATTAGGACAATCGCTCATAATGTATCCTAGCTATTGACATCAATAGCATCTTTTTTCCCTTCCAAGCTATTGTATAGATGTTTATCGTTTACAATTGCTAAATCTAACGTTGACTACAAATACCTTACAGTAGTGGAATTAGAATTATTGAGGTGAACAATGATGGGCTTCTATGGTCACAAATGTCATATTTAATCTAATGTTGATTTGCAAATACCTTACAGTGGAATTAGAATTATTAAATACCTTACAATGGAATTAGAATTATTAAATTAAACAACGATGGGTTTCTATGGTCACAAAGGTCATATTTAATTAATTTAAATATCAATTCTATTTATTGCTAATTTACAGAGAGGTAAAAAATAATTGAAATTGAAATAGAAGCACTCAATTGTATAAAAATGACTGTTTTACTTCCAAAATTTTAAAAATATGAATAAGGGTTAAAGCATCTACTTGTAGAATTATAAAAGCTTAAGGTTGATGTGATGTAGGGTGTTGAGAAGACCTCTAATTCTCTCAAGAAACCCACACTTCCTTCTACTAGGAAATTGTCCCTCCTACAAGCTCCCAAATGTGAATTGAATGCTCCAAAAGAAATAGGCTACCTTCTACCTATATTGGGTAGTACTCAATGTACATGTTGTAAATAGGTACTGTGACAAGAATATGACAGCATATAAGTGCTCAAAATTAGGCATGGAGATTTGAAGCAAATGGGACTCCTTTTATAGATGATAGCTGTTAACCCATGGCGGACATGGCGACGTACTATATTTTACGTCATTAATTTAAATATTCTGAGTCATGGGCCAGGCTTGTCGGCACCATATGTTAAGGATGAAGGGATTGGGTGATCGCCGATGAGAGGCGCACCTTGGATATCAGTAGGATAAGGGTTAGGGTCGGCCGGCCATGTATGGGCGCCCAAGTGTGAACGGCCAAGTCACCTATATGAGTCAAATGTAACCCTAAAATCCTCATTCTCATGTGTTGTGAATACAAGAGTGCTCTTGCCTTATCTCCTTGGTTTCCTTCTCCTGCGTGTGTGTGTGTGAGAGAGAGAGAGAGAGTGAGAGAGCGATCGAGCGCACTGTGTAGCGGCACGGCGACGGCGGCGAGGCGGTAGAGCGGCGACGGCGGCTCCTCCTTCACGGCTGCGACGCGGGAATCCTTCAAGGCGGCAATTAAGCGGTGAGTGACACACCTTTTGCATTCTGTTTTGAGCTTGCCTTCCTGGTTGTATGCTTGCAGCCATTCGTGGCTCGCATACGGTGTCCGGCAAGTCCCCAGCTATGACCTGTGCGGCAAAAGCGCACATTTTTGGCGCCGCTGCCGGGGAGTTGCCCTGCACCAAGCTCCAGTTTGCAGCTCGGCTGCTGCGTGAAGTTTAATCTACACTGTAGGAAAGAGACTGGGTGTTTATTGTTAAGGTGTTTCTGTGTTGCATCTCTGTTTCTTTTGTTATATTTTCGCTCCGCGTGTGGGCGTGCGTTCTGTTATCTGGTTTCTGCGTGCGAGAGGGATTTCTGAATCCCCAGATCTATGCTGTGTGTGCAAACTGCGCCGCGGAAAAGGCTGAACCCTAAGGAAACCCTAGAAAACTTATCTCAAAAAAAAACAGAAAATAAAAAATAAAAAAATTATAAAAAAGAAAAAAGAAAAAATTAAATTTTATTTTCAAAGAAAGAACCGAACATGTGGAGAGGAAAGATTTTCTAATTGGAGAAAAAAATTTTGAAAAGAAAGAACCCCAATTGACCCACGACCCCGGCCTCGGTCTCGGTCTTTTGATATATATATATAGGAGAGTGAGCCTCCATAGCTTTCTTTCAAGTGAGAGCTTATGGGAAGTTGTGCCCTATATGTAGCCCACTCCCTAAGGAGTAAAGTGAGTATGTGGGATAAAGTCCTCACCCTTTCCTCCACAAGCAAATAGGCTTTTGCCCCTTCCCCCCAAGGGAAACGGACTGTTTTGAGGACTACAGAAGCTCTAGATAGGCGAACACGGTGCTGTAAAGCACACTAGGATCCTTTGAACGATACGCTCGTTTCGAGCTATCACACGCCCTAGTCCAAGTTCGACCGTAAGTAAGGGGGTCAAAAACGAGTTAAAAACAATCTAAAAACAAGTAAAAACAGGGTGCGAAACACCTAAGAAACCACTCGTGTGAGTTTCAAGGGTAGTTACCAACGCACATAGGGTACCCACATCACATGCATCTACGTTCTGGTCGGGTGCTAGAGCCTGAACCACTAGAAAGCGTTTCAGTCTACGCAGACTCACACCATCCCTCCACGTTGGCATCTTGGCCTTCGGCTGGAACCCAAGGGAGTGCAACCCAAGATCCACGAATAGTGGATAGTGACTCATCCTCTGACTCAGAAACCATGGAAGGGCACCCTACCAAGAACCCTGAGGAGACAAGCCAAAACATGCCAGTGTGGGCCCCACAACCTGGATCTAGCATGTTTAGTCGTCTAATAGAGACCCTTAGTAGAGCTACACGCTCTGAGCATGCGACAAGCGAAGTAAATGAAGAAGGAGGGGTAGTAGATTCACCATTCACATCTTATGTAGACCCTACCCTCCCAAAGAGTGTCCATGTGGATATTCTACCCACTTCGTTTAATGAGGGCCCTACTGAGCTACCACATTCCGATGCTCTTCCTAAAGTAGAGGTCCCTAGAAGCCAATCCATAAGAAGTGACATTGCGTCCACTTCAAGAGAACCGTTTGGCACACCAAGTCTAGATGGGATATTTCTCAATGAAAATTGGGAATATGATCTACACACAGAGACTCTAACTGACCTATACACAGGTTACACATACCATGTGGGTTGGTTAGAAGTCCTACGATCTACATCTAGCGCCACTAATCTAGAGGAGCAACAACACATGATATGTGAGGTGATTCATAGAATTATCCAAATTGAGAGGCAAAATAGGGGAGTGAACTTAGTTTCCACTGGCCCTATGAGATTTTTGGATACGGGCAAGGCCAAACAACCAACCCTATCACAATTGGAGACTCCCTCGGTGAGTCCCATAGACCCTTCGTATGTTGTTTCGCCTGGAGTCTCAATGCAGGTTGAGCCCACGAGCAGTAACTTTAGCTTTCCAACCTTGGCTCAACTTTCCATTAAGGAATCCACAATGCCTACCCCAATGATGAGCATGACAGAAAGCATACCTGTTACCACTGTAGTTAGTACGACACCGCTACCTAGTGGAACAGTACCTACAACAGTGCGTGCTAGTGCCTATCGACCCTATGTACCTATTGCTACTCATGCTCAGGTAGCTCCTATGCCTCTTAGTATGCCAATGGCGTATGCTCCACGACCGTCTTATCACCACCCTTATCCAAGAGGAGCTAGGCCTAGCCACATGTCATATCCTACATCATTTGCCAACTTACTCAGACCAACGCCAACTCCTATCAGCCAGGCTATCCCAGAAGTGCCTTCACCAACTATGCCTGCTCACTTAGGTGATCTCGCAGCATTTGCTCAGACGATCGGATGATCCATTGCAGAAAACATGCGGGGCATGCCTGAGAGAGAACCTAGAAGCAAGGCAGTACAAGTGGCTAAGCTCACTCAAAACTTCAGTGGTAACGAGGATGTTAGGAAGCACATTGAAGTCTTTGAACACGTGTGTGATTCCTTGGAAGAGCACAATGAGCTGCATAAGTGTAAAGCCTTAGGCTTAACCTTAAGTGGGAAGGCCGGAGATTGGTATCGAACCTTAAGGGTTGAAGAGCGCACTCACTACCCCACTCTCAAGAGATTGTTCTTGAAAGAATACATACGTGAGGGTGTGCTTTGGGGAGTAGCATCTCAACTCCAAAAAGCTGAACGCGAGGAAGGGGAGTCAGTGAGAGACTTTATAAGTCGATTGAAGCATCTAAATTCTCGATGCACTCCCGATGAACGCTTCAATAACAACCAACTCCTCGATAGATTCATCCGAGGATTGCGCCACGAGGACATTTACAATGGCCTAGTCATTAGAGGTCTTACAACGTGGGAAGCAGTCACTGCCAATGCAATCCAGTTAGAAGACAACTTGATGATTGCAGGTAAAAAGGTGTCTTCAGAAACAAAATCCGTTAGTTCGCAAGTATCTGGGCACGAGCCAATGACGGTAAAACCTATTGCCAAGGAGCCCAAGATATCTGAAATGTCTGTGACCGACCTTACTAAGGCTCTCCAAGAATACTTTAGGGATAATCGAGCTCCTCAGAATAGCCATATGTACCCAAGGAGAGAGCAACAATGGTGTTCGGTGTGCTTAGGACCACATAGCACGAGTGAATGTCCCACATTTAGAGTCAAATTCAATGGGAATTGCAATGCATGTGGTAAGTATGGCCATCAATCTAAAGATTGCCTAACACTTAAGCGAATGTTGGCAAACCAGGCACCACTAGCTTGGTCAAACACACCTCAAGTACCCGCGCTAATGCCTACACAACCTATCGAGCAACCGTCACAGCACATAGTTCCAAGGAATCAGAATGTAGTCCAGTCTGTGCCGTTACCACCGCCAGTGCTAGGACCACAACCTCCACATCCAAGGATTACCCCTGTAAACCAGATGGGTTGTGAGTCACATAGTGCATGTGGGGATTATGAAGAGGAGATAGACCCCACTGTTCCATACGGGATTGATACGTTTGAAATGATTCCCCAGTACTACATGGAGGATCATTTCGGGCAAGTTAAGCCTGTATATCAAGCGGCTGCTCTCGCCACAAGGGGGCAAAACCTTAATACCTTGGCGAGGAGACCACCTCTTCAATGCTACGAGTGTGGTGGACCACATCGTGTAGCAGAGTGCCCTAATAGGCTACAGAAGATCTCTACTCAGATGCAACCAAATCAAGCGGGCACATCGGGAATGCCGGTACTTACATGTAATCGTTGTGGCATAGATCATTTGATCTCTCAATGTCCACATAATCCTAATGCACCCAAGATTACGCCATTGAATTTGGTTGAGGTCACCAACCAAGCACGAAGAACCACACCCGTTGTACCTGCTGCGAATGTAGTTACACGGTCAATGCTTCAAAATCAAAACTACATTCTTGAAGAAAGGGATACTGCATCAATCGCTCAGGCAAAGAAAAAGAAAACACGGTGAAAGAGATCGCTTAATGCCACGAGCTCCAAGCCCAGTTCAAAGACTAACATAGGGACAGGAGACGACCCCGTGTATATGAATGATCCTGAAGACGATTCTGATTCAATAGAAACCATGGGGACCAAAGCCACTACCTTAAGGGAGGAACCCACTCAGGAGCTCAATGAAGGAGAATCAAGCGAGTACAAAAATAAGGGGAAACAGAAGGAAACTTCCTCGGCCCAAGTCAGTTAATGCCCTCTCGACCACCCAAACTGACTGAGACTCCCCAAGACAAGCCACGTGGGCCAAAAACCCTCAAGAAAAAGATTGGAACTTACCCAAACCCAGTTGAGGAGATTGAACAAGTGCAACACTTAAGGGGTTTGGTGGAAGAAACACAAAGAGAACTGGAGCCAAACCCGAGAAAAATCAAAATTCCAGACACAGTGTTTCCTACGCAAGTTCAACCTCACAGGAACCATAAACCGTTAGCTATACCGAGTATCATTCGAGAAGAAAGTGAGGATAGGACATCCGGAAGTGGGCAAACACCCTTCTTGCTGGAAAGAATGTTTAGTGAGGGAATGCCTGACCCCATTGAAGAGGAAGTGATTCCATCTTCACCAGTCCCTAGTCAAGGGGCGATATCTCGAAAAGTACCATTGAATGTGTCCAAGCTAATGGATTTCATGTCCTCCGAAATCAGAACCACGATCATATCCAAATTATACGGAGATCCTGAGCTATTCTTAGCTCTTCGGGCATTTCTCAATGGAGAACTTAAGGCGGGGCTACCACAATTTGCAAATATGGATAGACCCGACACGCTTCAAGATGAAGGGGAACATTGGGATCTACAACCCAACTTAGATGAAGATTCGGTCGTTGAAATACCTGTTAACAAGTTGGGACAGTACTTTGAAGGGGACGAATCTAATGCCACCCTCCCCATTACTACCAAGGGATTAACTCTAAAGGGAATCCTTGATGGTGGTGCTGGAGTGAGCATTGTGACTAAAAACTGTTGGGAATCTATGGGGAGACCTCACCTCGAAGTCACAAACATAGTGGTTAAGATGGCAAACGGAACCATAGCTAAACCTATTGGAATGTTAAGGGACCTTAAGATCAAGGTCCTGGGATACAAGGTAAAACATACCTTCATTGTAATGGATTTCTCCAAGCATCCTATGTCATATCAAATGATCTTAGGACGTCCTTTCATGAGGGAAGCACAAATGGTGCATGACTGGTCGAAAAACCATGTCTATCTACAATTCCAGGACTCTGTCATTCGAGTTAATCTTGAGAATGGTCGTGCACATCCTTTAGGAAGCAAGGTTATCATTGATAATCGATCGGATACCACTATTCACTCCGCCCCATTAAGGTATTGCTATACATGCAAAAAAGAGACTGATGATGGGAAGGATTCTCCTTACATGGATGTCCTACCGGGTATGACTGAGTCGGATAACGTGGATTGGGTACACCTAGCGGCAACCATAGACACATGGGGAAATAGAGGCACAAGTTGGGTAACACCTGAGGGGCAAGATATGCCACAGTTAGTGCCAATAAACATGATAGGTGTTATGCACTTGACCCCTGATGGCGAGAAAGTGGCAAACTCCACCGACACTGAAAGTAGCGAAGACTCTGACCAATGCAACTCTGAGTATGAATCTCAAGAAGAAACTGACCCTGAGCCTGATGGGGAAAATGAATCAAATATTCACCCAAATGTGGAAGCAAGGTGCTCAAGGCCTAGGACAGTGGCCTCCTGCAGTTCATCCGAAAGTGAAGATCAACCAAGTGAGTCCGAATCGGATAGAAACAAAAATCAAAAACTTGGTAAGAAGAAAACGAGACATAAGCGCCAACGCTATCGAGCTAATGTACGAACTGCAATAAATAAGGAGAGATCCACTGCAGAATGGCTTAGTTATGTAGGAGCCATTGACGCTCATCGGAAGATAGCGGATAATTGGGGACAATACCTCCAAAGTGTTATGTGGTGTATTCCACAACCTCATGACGTCGCCCAATTAGAAATCGAAGAGAAGCCAAAACTAAGTCGTACTGTAAGAAGGCGGCAAAACCAAGAGTTGGCTCAACAACAAAAGGAGGCGGAATTAAAAGAAAAAAATCGGGCACAACAAGAACCAGTAGACTTACACCCCGCACCCGAGCATTTCAAATCATTCACCACAGGGGAACGTAAAGTAGTCTACACAAAAGCCCAACGAACGCCTACCAATGGGAGTAGCGGTGTCTACGATGGCCCTGCGGTAGTTAAGGAGATAGACTTAGCAGATCCGGGTGAGGAGTCTAAACCAGTTTTTATTGCTCAAGACCTCACCAAGGCGGAAGAAGTTGCACTTACGAAGCTTCTTAAAGAATTCAAGGACATATTTGCTTGGACATATCATGATATGAAGGGTGTTCCACCTTCGGTGGTGCAACACACGATTCCAATGATTAGCACTGCTAAACCAGTCCAGCAACGTCCCTACCCAATGAATCCTAAGTACGCAAAGATTGTACAAGAGGAAATTGAAAAGCTGATAAAATGTGGATTCATATACCCAATTGAGCACTCAGAATGGGTTTCTCCGATAGTCATCGTGCCAAAGAAGAATGGGAAACTCAGAGTGTGCGTTGATCTCAAAAAGGTTAATGCAGCCACCAGAAGGGATCATTACCCCTTGCCATATTCTGAACATGTGCTTGAAAGAGTGGCAGGTAAGGAGGCATATAGCTTTTTAGATGGGTACTCGGGTTACAATCAGATCACAATTACAGTCGAGGACCAAATGGGCTGAAGCGAAAGCGACACGTAAGGCAGATGCAAGGACAACAGCCAAGTTCCTCTTTGAAAATATAATTACACGATTCGGTTGTCCTTTTGAACTTGTGAGCGACAATGGTACGCATTCTATAAATGAAGTGATTAAGGAGCTCACAACAAATTTCATGATATCCCATCATAAATCTACTCCTTACTATCCGCAAGCGAATGGCCAAGCCGAGAGTACCAACAAGACTTTAATCTCTATTTTGACAAAGACAGTTGAAGCTCATCGCACGGATTGGGATCTAAAGCTTACGACAGCTTTATGGGCCTATCGTACTGCGTACAAAGTGGCTATTAATTGCACACCATTCAAAATGGTATATGGCCAAGAAGCAGTCATGCCGTGGGAATTTGTCATTCCTAGTCTTCGTGTTGCTACTCAAGAGGGATGGGATGGTAATCCTTTAGCAGAGCGTCTGTATATCCTTGAGCGCTAAACGAAGAAAGACAATTGGCTGTATACAATGCCCTTGTGGAGAAGGATAGAAGGAAAAAATGGTTTGATCGCCATCTAAAGGACAAGGACATCAAGGTTGGGGATAAAGTCCTGATGTATGGAGTGCGAAACGAAAAGAAAAAGCTCAAATATGCTGGTAAGGGACTGTATAGAGTATGTGAAATTACCCCGCAAGGTACCATCAGAGTGGAGACTCTCGACGGAGTTGAAACCATTGGATTCCTTAATGGGAGTAAGTTCAAAAGATACTATGACCCCCTGAGCCAAGAGGAGTTACATGCAATCCATCAAAAGAAGGCAGCTAAAGAACAAGCTGAGCTTAAAAAGATACAAGCGAGAGTCGAAGCCAAAGAACGTCAACAGCGTGCTAGGCGACAACGAGAAGCCAACTTGGGAATTACGCAAGTATTTTTCGAGGAAGCAGAGGAGGATGCACTGGAATCTGACCCACCTCTAAGATACCCAATTGAGTTACAGAGTCCTTACGGGGAGGTGCTGTATAATGCATTATTGGATACAGGAGCTCAACATAATTTGCTATCATATGGCGTGTGGTGTCAACTGGAAAAACCACCTTTAACCAAGAGTTCTATCCAAGTTCAAGGAATCAACAAGAAGAAAACCCCTGTCTCAGGAATTCTGCACACTCCGGTTGCTTATGACAAGGGAACCATAATTCAAAGCTTTTTGGTTATGCCTGCTGGTACCATGGAAGGGACTGTAAACTTAGGGCGCAAATGGATGATGGCCACCAAATGCAATATCGATTGGGCAACCAGACAAGTCACGATGCAAGAACCAACACTAGGTCTGACCGCTCAAAATCTCGCTCCTAAGCCATCGACTCTGGACAAAATGATGGATAACGAAAAATCACCAAGTCCAGTGGCAAAACCATCTTCGATTGTTGGCCACCCCTCTAACGCTTCAACGCCAAGAGTGGAAACAGGCAAGGTGGCCCCTAAAGCTTTGCTTACTATGCCAAAGAGTACATACAAATGGGTCCCCAAAGCTTCGCTAACAGCTACTTCCCTTGCTCAATCTCGTTCAGCCACCAAGAAGCCTCGTAAAAGGAAAGCAGCTACCCACCCGAGAAAGGGCAATGTAACATCGCGATGGATCCCTAAAAAATTATTAGTAGCCCAAGGGTACTACGAGGGAAATGACCAGATTTGGGTCCCTAAACATAAGCTGAATCCCTCTACATCACCTGTAAAACCTTGCAAACCAATTGTTGCCACCCCAATGATAATTCAAGATCGTGGTAAGGGAAAGGTAACAGAGTGCTCCACACCACTTCTTCCAAAGTTAGTTTGGATTCCCAAACGATATCGATCATTACCACCTAGCTCAAGAAGGGGGAAGCCACATGAAGCTTCTAGCTCCTCATGCCAGGCACACGCTGATATAGAAGTTTCTACATGCTCTACACCTACTCTTGCCAACACCCAACAAAAAATCGATGAGTCTACGTCTCCCCTTGTAATAGTATCATCGGAAACCATTTCCTCCATTCGTTAATGGGAGCGTACACTACCATCTCTGCAATTGGATGTGGCCACAAGGGTCATAAAAAGCTATCTGCCCACATCACAACCTATGACCCGCTGGACAAATTGGTTCCAAGAGGCTGCAACATCATTGCAAATAATATGATCTACCCAAGGAAAGGGGGAGCATGTACTCACGCTCGACATTCTAATGCTTCCTCCTTAACCTTCTCCCCTGACCATGTAATTGCCAAATTCAAGGGGATGTATATATATAGCTTCATACATTTTATTTTATTTTATTTAAAAAAAACAAAGAAAAGAAAAACAAAAAGTAGTAAAAAGAGCAAGAGCACAAAAACAAGCGAAATATTCGTATACAATCAAGAACTAGATTGACCTGTCATAAACCTACTGATGCTATATCTGTGTTGCAGATATGGCAGATGCCCGATCATCATACACTTCACCCACTCCTACCTTTGGTGAGAGGTATCATCGATACCAGATATTCCACATGTGCTATCCTGTGATTGAAACTGAATGGGATCATATAGATGTACTAGCCAGAGAAGAAAATGTTGAGGAATTAGAATGGCTAATTCGCCTATTGACCATGACTGACCCCTACTCCGTAGAGGACATATCCCCGATATCCCAATGCTTTCCTTTTCCACAAGATAATTATCCTCGCATGGTTACATTTTTGATGAGTTTATGTGGATGGGAAAATGAAAAGGAAATATCTGACAATGATGAATGGACGGATGAAACTCATGGCACTACTGAGGTTGACTTTATTTGTTTGGATGATGCGGATAGAGGCTTAACCTTAGGACTAGAGCCAGGACTCTACAACATCCTCTTACCGTATCCTCAGTAGTAGTGTGGTGACTGGTAGGTAGGTTAGCGTTTTCAAGTTTTTTCTAGTCCAGATTCCTTAAACATGTCTTGAAATTTTCACATTGATGTGCCTCTCGAGGTATAGTGCTTGTTAGTTGATTGTACAGGTTAAAAAGTTTGAGGTGGGTTCGCTTCCAAGTCCAGAGACTGCCGCAACGTTCATCAAAATATATCTACATCAAATTGCAAGCTGTCTCGTCAAATCAAGGAGATCTCCAATTACAGGTGTAATTCTTCCATACCCACTCTCTTTTGTTTTTACTGTTCAATCAATTGCATAAACTATAATGCATGACCACATGGAAATTGTCAATGTACTACTTAGTTTTTGAAGTTGCTTGCATGCTAGTGTAAATCATTAATGAGCTTAACTTTATTGGAAATATTCCTAGGCAGCATGACGTCTTTAGTTAACCTTGGAATACAATTGTCTTAGGTCTAGGGTAAAACCATCTTAATGTTTGACACCTGGCCATGTGTGTGTTGACCTCTAGGACATAGCTATTACCCCTTTGTCGAAAGGATGCAAGACAAATTATAGTTCAGGAGCAAGGATCAAAAGAAATAGATTTAAAAAAAAAAGCCTACAATAAATGGCAATACAAGTCTATGATGTGCTTTAATGTTGGCCTATCGCCTTATTGATACTTGGTAGGCGAGGAGTATTCTACTCCACACCGATGCCTTGGTTGGTAGGGAGTAGCCTTGCCTAAAGTGAGCTAATAGATTCCTGGATAATGCCTTGTGTTAAACATGGTACCAGGATCGATGTTAGTTTTGCCTTAGGAAGGTCGCCATTGTGTAAAAATTGTCACGTGCATTTTTTTTAAAAAAAGGCAAAAGGCTCCTGTAACTCTAATGTTTCTTGTGTCCCTAGACTCGTGGTATTAACTTGTTCTTAGAGTAGACACAGTGTGGTCATCTGTTTATTTATTAAGCTTGGTTATTTACCTTGACTTAGGCCAGTTATAAACCTTGATTAACCTTTGACACCTTGCTTACTCTTGAATTCCTTTCAATAATTTTAAACTCCTATTAATTTGCTACACTAGCTCACTCATGTGACCCTTAAACTAAGTTCTCATAGCAACATCCATTGTGGTCTCACATGCTTGAATTTATACACTTTATATCTTTTGAATTCCAGCATACCTTCACTCTACTTCCCTGTTTTGCAGACGGTCTACCACAACACCCTCTCGAGCTTACCATACCATAGCTTCCGAGGACGGAATCTACATCAGGAAGGGTAACCCATGGCGGACATGGCGACGTACTATATTTTACGTCATTAATTTAAATATTCTAAGTCATGGGCCGGGCTTGTCGGCACCATATGTTAAGGATGAAGGGATTGGGTGATCGCCGATGAGAGGCGCACCTTGGATATCAGTAGGATAAGGGTTAGGGTCGGCCGGCCATGTATGGGCGCCCAAGTGTGAACAGCCAAGTCACCTATATGAGTCAAATGTAACCCTAAAATCCTCATTCTCATGTGTTGTGAATACAAGAGTGCTCTTGCCTTATCTCCTTGGTTTCCTTCTCCTGCGTGTGTGTGTGTGTGAGAGAGAGAGAGAGAGTGAGAGAGCGATCGAGCGCACTGTGTAGCGGCACGGCGACGGCGGCGAGGCGGTAGAGCGGCGACGGTGGCTCCTCCTTCACGGCTGCGACGCGGGAATCCATCAAGGCGGCAGTTAAGCGGTGAGTGACACACCTTTTGCATTCTGTTTTGAGCTTGCCTTCCTGGTTGTATGCTTGCAGCCATTCGTGGCTCGCATATGGTGTCCGGCAAGTCCCCAGCTACGACCTGTGCGGCAAAAGCGCACAATAGCCCTTTCATATGCATGTTAATGATCCCATTTATTGTTATAGCCTCTATCTAGGCTAGTTAACTCACACATGATTAAGTAAAAGGTGGATTTACTAATGCATACACTAGTCTAAGGTGATGAACTCAAGTGTCTCAAGTCTAAGGCAAGTGAGCCCAACTCTAGCAAATCACTAGCTCTCTAAAACCATGAACCCAACTCCACTTTACCACTCAAGCAAAACCATGTGTGCAATGCCAGTTTTTACCACATACCACTTACCCGATTCCACTTGTATTTCTCAAACCCATGGTTAAATTCTTAGAGAAGGATAAAGTCAAGTATGCTAGTAAGAGGAGATATAGGGAAGATCTAAAAAGACAAGTTCCATGCAAAAGCCAAAGATGAGCATCTTTAAAATCTGATTCTTCAAACTCTAAGAAGGGTCATATCTGTAGGATAGTGCACGCTAACATTAAAGCTCAAGAGTCCAAGAAGGAGAGTAAGATTAGCAAGAAGGCATTTACTTTCTAGGATTATGAAGGAAAAAAGGATGCACGTGTAGTGCTTGCATGGTTGAGCCAACTAGATAATTATTTTTATGGGAAGAAAGTCTCAAAGAAGGATAAAGTCAAGTGTGCTAGTAACCATTTGATTGGTAGTGAAGCCCTTTAGTGGAATGTCTCTAGATAGAGTAGGCATAAACCTAACTCTTGGATTTATTAAGAGTAGACAAGGTAGGCATAAACCTAAGTCTTGGAAATCTTTTTAGAGATTGATCAAGAAAGAATTTTCTACCACCATCTTATAAAAGAAAAGCCAAATAGTAATGGGATATCTTTAGGCATCTAGAGAAGGAGAACATTATATATAGATAGATTTTGCTAAACCTTTTTTATAGCTTCAAGCTTTAGAGAAAGTGTGGGGAAAAAAGTAAATAAGAAAGTTTGTAGCAGATTTAAAACCAACCATTAGAGATGAATATGTTTTGCCCTCATTCACTTAGCACTGCCATAACTTTAGCTATTAATTGTGAGAAGAAAAATGGTATCTCTGAGAAGTTTAAAGCACTATTTCCATCTACATCCAGAAACCCTATATGTTGACCCTTTTCTAGACCATTTGAAAGACCAAAATTTGGTAGTGGTAGCACTAAATTTGGTAGTGATGGTAGCACCAGCCAACAAGCAGGTAAACAACAATAAGCCAGATACATCTACAAAAGGGAATAAAGTAGATACATCTACAAAGACTAACAATGAGTCTCGTAAGCCTCATTTAGTGAAGTGTTACAAGTGCAAGAAAGGGGGTCACTATGCACACGAGTGTCCAGAGAAGAAGAAAAATTGAGTGGTGAAGAACTAAAATTGAACATGATTGAAGGCAAAGATGACAACAACCATGCCAAGCAAGAGGGTAAATTTGCTAACGCACAAACCGACTATGGAAGTAAATTCAAGACTCAATTTCATTCTCTCTTTAAAGTAAAAGGAACCACAGAAAATGAAATTATTATTCTACATGATGATGGGAGTATGCGTGATTTTATATCTAAAAGAGTTGTGAGAATGTTTGGTCTTAAATCCACCACATCACATGATGATGGCAGTACACGTGATTATATACCTGAAAGAGTTGTGAGAATGTTTGGTCTTAAATCCACCACATCACAATTTACAAGGTCAAAACTTTATTCACAAGCATGATGTACAATTTCACAAAAGAGGTTTGGTATTAGTATTCAATCCTATGAGGATGATTGTGATTTCCTTATAGTACATTTACAAGGAGTAGATGTGATCTTAGGCATGCCTTAGTATAATCCACAACTAGATTATGATATTCATGAGATGTGGCTTCAAAAGATGATAAGTCTATTTGTCTAAAAAGTGAAAAGAAAAGAGAATTATTTCCTTTTCTTCACCATATGCAAGAAAAGAGAGCTTTGAGAAAGCAAAAGAAGACCTATTTTGTGCTAGTTACTACATATGCAAAAGAAGACCTATCTGGTACTTAGCCATATGCAAGCAAAGAGAGCATTGTGAAGGTAAAAGAATTCCTAGTTAATACAGTTACTACTTTAGAGACAACACCAACTAACCCTTCTCACCATGCATTTTTTTCCAAGTTCTTAAACTATTTCTTATATAAACTACCGCCTAGGCTGCCTAGCACTAAGACTTGAGAATCACAAGATTGAGATATTAGCGAGCAATTATCCTCCTTGCACCAAATAGAGTGAATATGCTTGAGCAAAAGGAAATCCAAAAGCAAGCGCTTCTAGCAAGAGGATTGATACGAGCTAGTAGTTCACCTTATAGAGCACCTAAGATTTTAGTGAAAAATTGCATTGAATAAAATTATAGTGAAAATATATATATATTATATCCCTAGTGTTGATGATTTATTAGACAAATTGAGGGGATCTAGGATATTTAGTAAAATTAATCTTAAATCTAGATATCATCAAGTTAGAATGGCTAAGGAAGATGTGTACAAGGTTGCATTTAGGACACATACCGATATAGTAGACACTAGGGAGGAGTAAACTCACAGTGACGGCGATTGATGAACTATGTGGAGAAGGGGCTGGTCGTGTATCTTTATAGGCTTGTATATGTAGGGGAGATGCAGGGCATCCATGACACGACCGTGTAGGTCCACAATCATCGTTGGTGCCACCATCTACTAGCCCATAAAGATATACAAGTAGCTTCATAGGAGCTATCCCACCTCCCATGGCCAATCAAGCTAATCTTGGGCCCCATTTGGACCCGATAATATCAAGATAGGGTGTCCAAGAGTAAGTCTACCTACTCCACGTGTAGACCATTATAAGATATTATTGGGCCCCATTCGGGCTTATCAAGATAGGGTGTCCAAGGGTAAAGTCTACCTACTCCATATGTGGACCGTTATAAGATAATGATCCAATGTAGCATGTAGCCTATTTGGAAATGTGCCAAATCTTATCCAAGCCATCTCTAAATCAATTAGCCTCCTAGGCCACCTTCCCATGCGAATATGTAGCCTATTTAGCAGCGTGCCAAATCTAATCCAAGCCATCTCTAAACCAACTAGCCTCCTAGGCCACCTTCCTATGTGAATATGGGGGAGCAAGGTGCTTGGGCTGCTCAACCATGGCTACTCCTCATAATAATGGGGGCCAATGCCTAAACAATACAATATGAGGGTGGAACATTAATATCCAACATCCCCCTTTAATTTCCAACTTATCTGGCCCAATGTTGAGTTGATGAAGATGCCACTCCATCTAATCCCTATTAAGAGCCTTTGTGAGAAGATGTTTGGTACGATTCTTTGTCATTGGGCAGTAGAAACTCTGGTTATCACATTGTAATGTTATAGGGTGCTTTTGCACCACTCCCATATCCTGTATACTCCTCCATAACCATAATGCCTCACATGATGTAAAGGATGCAGCTTTATCTAAGTCTCTATTGATGAGAGTGCCACAGTGTGCTGTTTATTATTAATTCAAGAAATACACCCGAACTAAGAGAAAAAAAATATCCTATTATTGTGAGGGCCTATTGTCCAAATCACCTGCCCAATTTGAATCACACACCTAATCTAAGTCACAAAATCCACTAAGAATCTTGTGTGCGACATAAGTGATGACATACTCCTCAATATCTTGGATGTATCACAACACCTGCATAGTTGTTTCTAATGATTCACTCGAGGCTTTTTGGAGAACCTACTCAAAACACAAACGATAAAACTGATGTTTTGTCTAGTATTACACAAGAAGATAAGACCACTAACCAAATTCCTATATAAGGTCTCATCCATAAGATCTAAGGTATCTTCGATGGGTTAGCTTGTTGGAGAACATGCTCAAAACACTAAACAATAAAACTAATGTTCCGTCTAGCATTACACAAGAAGATAAGACTGCCAACCAGTTTCCTATATAAGGTCTCATCCACAAGGTCTAAGGTATCTTCAATGGATAGCTTCATATCAGCCTCCATCGGGGTACCAACTTCCTTGCATTTAGTCATACCAAATGCCTTGAGTATCTCACCTACATATTTTTGTTGAGAGATGAAAAATTATGTTGCTTCTAGCAGACCTCAATCCCCAAATAATAATGCATAAACCCTAGATCTATTATCTCAAACTTTTCACTAAGCATCTGGTAATCACCTATCAGCATCTACATAGAGAATAATGACCACATACTCCTGTTGTTGTGTTTGTGAGTTCTTTTTTCTAGTGATCCCATGTCAAGATGATGTCATCTACATAGAGAATAATGAGCATGCACTTCCCTTGCTCACAAAAGACATACAAATTTTCATGTGAAGGGCTGTGTAAGAGACCCAATACTTATAAAGTAAGCATCAATCATCTGCAGTAGAGGTACCATGCTTGAGGGCCCCATTTCAGCCCATAGATTGCCTTCCATAACCTTTAAACTTTGCTTTCAAAATTAGGAGAACCAACAAACCTAAGTGGCTGTTCCACACATACCTCCTCGAGATTCCCATTAACGAAAGTATATTTTACATTCATTTGGAGAGCATGCCATCCCTCTTGCATTGCTAATGTAAAACATTACGGATTATGGTTAACTTGGTTGTAAGAGCAAAAGTTTTCTAAAAATCAAAACCTTCAACTTGTGCAAAACCTTTGACGAGTTGTGCCTTGTACTTTTCCAAAGTACCATTAAAGCATTTTTTTAAGGATGGAGTCATATGCTACCATCCACTTTGGATCCCCTTCAACAAAGGTGGTTGGCTCCGAAACCTTGAGTACCTTTTTCATAAGAGTAAAATTCACAAGATTTTCTCGAGCCCTGTTTTTCTCCTCTAACCTAATAGATCTATGAACATCTTGAGGTGCATCCTTGATGGGGCTAGAAGTTTTTCTCCATCCCAAGATTTCCCGTACCACTTAGGGAATGGCTTTACCTTTTTGTGGCACATCATGCTCTTGTTCTTCATCTTTCAAATCCATATTCATAGGAAATGGGGTGGGCTTCCCTCCATAAGAATGTAAGGAAGCCCATGCTACATGTGGAGGTTGTGTTGCATTTGTTGAATAAGTGTGGCCACTAGGTCTTCTATGAAAGGTGTGACCTGTGGCTCTTTCCCTTTATTGTCGATCTTTCAAGGCACTGTGCCAAAAGATCCTTTTAATGGGGTTTCTTCAAGGAGATTCCTTAAAGAAGTTCCCATGAAACTATCAGCAAAATCTATGCCACTCCTATAGTAAGGATCCATTCTAGGAATTTTCCCGTTATAGCTCATCATTAGAGAATTTGTCATTGTCAGCACATCGAGAGTGGAGGTATCTCACTCTATTGATGTAATCTCTGATTAATTCAAGGATTCCTTCCAAGAATCTTCTCATTAGCTGTTCATTAGAGAATTTATCATTTTTAGCACATCAAGAGTGAAGGTATCTCACTCTATTGATGTATAGTCTTTTATTGATTCTTTCTCTTGCTGTTTAACATGATAGAGTTGATCAATTGGGTTCCATCGAGTTTCCTAATGGGAATACCCAATAGTGAATGTAGTCTTCAGGGTGTCAAAATCAACCTTGTCTTTTGGTTTTAGTGATCGGAACTACCGCCCCACCTTCCCTCGCATGGTGAGACCAAAGGCACTCACCCTTACCGAATCATCAGGTCGACCACATGTATCGCACATTTGGTCAAACATTTCCAAGTGTGCAATGGGATCTCTAGTCCTGTTGAACTTTGGCATTAGCTTTGCAATTTGCATTGGTTTAATTGTATTTTGTTGTCTTGGGTGTGATGCCACCGCCACAATTGGTGGTGGAGTGCTATGAGTCTTGTTGCTACCCCTCTCCCTATTTGGGATGTTATTCTCAAGATATCTTGTGTGGTTAGTCTAGAAGGATTTGATGTGAATGGAGGTTTAGGTAATGGTTGAGAGCGATAAGGGTACTGGTAGGTAGGTGGTGACACGGAAATGCTAGATACTACCCTTTCCCTTGAGGAAAGTTAGGGTATTGGTGGCGGAGAGTAGCCGTGTAAGGCTAGGTTGTGTTGTGGGTGTATAGTCTTCCCCATGTGCCGGATCTATTCCGGAGCTTCCTGCTCCTTACTTTGAGGTCCTTATTATTGTGTAACCAAGGGCTTGGGATGTATCTTCGGCCCTAGTGGCTTGGGTTATTGCTATGCAGCCCCAATGATAGCAAAATTGAACTTGAATCCCCACATAATGCTTGTACCGATGTCTAATAATACAAAACCTGAGGATACAGTGGGCCTCCAGGTAGTTTCGCGAACACTCCAAGGTTCATGCTTTGAGACCTTATTGAGCCAAAAGCTAATGACATAATTGCTATCTTTGAGACCATGACAGTTGTGGTTCTAGGCAGAATTACTTCTTTCTCTATACAATTGCTTCTTGTTCTTGAACTAGACTGGTTAGGGTTCATATTAGGAATGGATGGCTCCATCTGGTTGGCCTTTCTCGCTTGTGGTCTCTTACTTGTTGGGTCATTTGGCGATTCTCTGACTTCCACTTATTAGTTGGTCCTCCTGTGATAATGTCTCTAATCATGCCTACGAAACTCCTTTGAGTAGTTGTAGGGGAGTCAGGTACTCCAACTTCTTGGTCCATACGTGGCTCTATAGTGATAGGTTCTCAGTAATAGGCCTCACTCGAGCTAGTATCGTCGTTATAGTTCAAATACTATGTGACTAGGGTTGCTTGGCTCCTATGAGGTCCTAGGGACTCTGAATCGTGCAATGACTCTTGAGAATACTATGTGACTAGGGTTGCTTGGCTAGGGTTCGTTATCGTTCAAATACTGTGTGACTAGGGTTGCTTGGGTCCTGTGAGGTCCTAGTAGGGACTTTGAATCATGCAATGACTCTTGAGAAGGTGCTCTTGACTATGCATAATTTGAGGCACTCTTTTCTAGTGGGGGATTAAGTCCAAAAATCCTTTCTAATCTTGTGTACATGAAAGGGTGATCAACTTAGAGCATACACTTCACTGACACAAGTAACATGGTGGCCCTAGAAATTCTAGATTTAGCTAGATTTTTTAAGTTTTTCAATCTCTTTTGGACGTGTGAACGTATGTTCACAAGTGAGAATGTGAATTCCCACTTAGGTACATGCGCAACCAGGTGAATTGGGAATGTGCATATCTAGGTCCCAGTTAGACTTACGAGCATGCATGAGGAGCAACGAAGGTGTGTGGCTAGGAAAGATGCGAATGTGTGTGGCAAAAGTTAGGAACGTGCATGGATAGGTGTCTGTTTGAGTTGAGAACTTATGTTTCCACTTTGGTACATGCGAGTTTTATAGGTCTGCCACTTGTAGTGGTGGATGTTTGGCCACCTGATGGTTCAGTTTTCAGCAATTTTTATCATTATGGTCATTTATAAAGGGAATATTTTCGGACCTTTCCTTAATGAGAATATTATGCAAATTTTTCCTGTCAGATGTAGGAATGTATGTTCTTACTTAGGAACGTGCATTTGTAGGCCCAATTAAACATATACGACGCAGGTAAACTAGACAACAATTTTTATAGTTTTGGTCAAAAAATCCAGATTTTTTCCTTTAATTCATGCTTAATGGTGCATGCTTTTAGGTTTTTAATTTGGTAGGATGCTTTAGCTTTTCCTAACTTATCTAATGATATGTTTAATATAATCTAATGGTATTTTTACAAGGATTTATGGTGAGATCAATGCCTGAAATGAATAAAAACTTAGAAATTTAGCAAATACAAGAAAGAAGAGCTTGAATCAAAAAAGACCACTTACTTGTAAACATGTAACTTGAGCTTGAAGGGTTTGTCCATGCTCCATTGTACCAAGGTAACCAATTAAGCAAAAAAAAAAAAAAAACAGTCCAAGAAGTTAAACACTCCCAATTGGTGGATCTGCATTACTCCGATTGGGATATGTTAATACTCTAAATGCAAAGTATACCAAGGGAATCCTATGCTAAGACAATTCCCTGGTAGTAGTGCCAAATATGTTCATTGATTTAAGAACACTTCAAGACTTGCAAGACAGAGAGAAGAAGAGGAAGAATGCAAGGGTCTTACTACTGGCTTACACCTCTAGCCACTCTTAGTAGAGCAACCCTCTCTTGTGGAGATCTAGGGTTCTCAACCTTGCCTCCCTTGTTGTCACTACAAGGAAGCTCTGCAAATGGGTGGGGAACACAGAGAGAGAGAGAGAGAGAGAGAGAGAGAGAGAGAGAGAGAGATCTATGGAAAGCTCAACCTCTACTTCAATGCCTTGGTGAGTGAGAGCACGGGGGAGAAGGGAAGAGAAAGAGAGAGGGAGAATAGAACTTGAATCAACATTCTATCACTCACCCACATAATCCTCAAGCATGCATGCAACAAAGGAAAGAAAGCATACAAGCAAGCTTCAATCACAAAAGCAAGAAACTCAAACTCAATTTTGAGAATGGAATTATGTGTTTTTTCATTAATCAAAATGTCTTACATACAAGACTCATATCTACAATGCTCGGCCACCCAATTGGCCCAAAAGCAAGTTTAGGCTGATTTCCTAGTCTATGTATACACTATTGGCATTATACAAGTCGTAACTCAGTGATTTCCCATAATCATTTATATGAAGCGCATTGCACGATACAAAAACTATGGCTTGAACATGCTATCATGCTTTGGGAGTAATGTTAGCCAATGTGGTTAACAATAAATCAAAAAATGAATGAACTTCACGCAAACTAATACATGGGACATGGTCTAAATTATTGCACGGTTTTTTAACTTGTAAAAACATAAGTTGCATGAGGGATAGCAAGTAAGTGTGAGAACTGCTTTGCTTCAATGCCTCGGTGCGTGAGAGCATGGGGGAGAAGGGAAGAGAAAGAGAGAGGGAGAACATAACTTGAATAAACATTCCATCAATCACCCACACATTCCTCAAGTATGAATGCAACAAAGGAAAGAAAGCATTCAAACAAGATTTAATCACAAGAGTAAGAAACTCAAAATCAATTGTGAGAATGGGATTATTGTTTTCTCATTAGTCAACATGTCTTATATATACCAGACTCATATGTATAATGCTCGACTACCCAAGTAATGTTCAGGGACCCAAAAGCAAGTTTGGGCTAATTTCCTAGTCTATGTATACACTATCAGCATTACACAAGTCGTAAAATCAATGATTGTCCATAATCATTTACATAAAGCGCATTTTGTGGTACAAAAAATATGGCTTGAGCATGCTATCATGCTTTGGGAGTAATGATACCAAATGTGGTTAACAATGAATTCAAAAAATGAATACCAAATGTGGTTAACAAATGAATTCAAAAAATGAATCAAATTTAGGCAAACCAATACATGGGACATGGTCTAAATTATTGCAAAGTTTTTGAACTTGCAAAAAAGTAAGTTTGCATGGGGATGGCAAGTAAGTGTGAGAACTCCTCTGCACATTCAAATAAATTCTAATGGCCATAAACCATGTTTTGCACATTGACTTATCATTAACTTTAAAATCAAGGTGCTCTAACCATCGTGGCTCTAACATCATAACCTGAACTTACCAATTTTACTCAACTAGAAACCTTGTAACACTAGTATGGTTATGTTATACCTAAATTATACAAAAATTGATAAATAATAAAGACTACTTTAAGCCAAAGTAATTACATGATTTATGACCACCATGAACCAAATATGTAACAAAGAATATGTAGAAAGAAGAAGCAACACATACTAATGATATAATGATTGAGTTCATTACCTCATATATGAAAATTCCATATATTTTAAATGTGTAGATTAGGAAAGTAGGGATGACAAGAAAGGTAGATAATGAGGTCGTTACCAATATACAAGACAACGTTTTGAGTTGGCTTTTGTTCACAAGGTAGAGAAGAAGAATTACACACTATGATTGAGTTCAAACCAATAGGAAGTATTACACCTCATATACAAAGAATTCCATACATTTAAAATATGTAGATTAGGACAATCAAGGGGGATAATGGGGTCCACACCAACATGTAAGACAACTTTTTGAGTTGGCTTTTTTTCACAAGGAAATGAAAAAAGTGCAGTTAACTTTAAAGACACAATAAAGACACCTCCAAGTCATACCCCTTTGTCAAAGGTGTTTACATCTAAGCTAGAAATATTGACCAAACTTATAGTAAATGATGATTGAGAAGAAAGAAACTTTGTATATATTCTCAAGGTAGAGGGTTGAGCTTGGATTTTGGAAAGCATTGAAAGTGAAGCAACTAAACTTACAAGATTATTAATTAAATATATTTGAAAGAACTAAATACCTTTTAGTTTTACTTCTCTTTTTAGGTTTTCCTTCATATAGAGACAAGGCTTGCGGCGGCGGCAACTACACTTACAAGATTATTAAGTAAATGTATTTGAAAGAACTACATACCTTTTAGTTTTAATTCTCTTTTTAGTTTTTTCTTCATTGTTCTTACTTTTTTAACAAGGATGGAATAAAATCTTGAATCTCCAAATTTAGAATATAGTTAGAAAGATCAAGATTCATAAACACATCTATTTTTTGATAGATTGTCGAATCCTCTTAGATGATAAGAACTTTACATTTTGAAGAATGTAAAACACTTACTGCTCCTCCTCCTCCTCTCCCACCTCCCCCCTCCCTCTTCCCCCTTCTTCCCTCTAAATGGACCTTTGAATATAAAGTATCATGTATCACATGCTAAAGTGATGTGACAAAGAAGTTTATTGTGTAAACAAGACCTTTAAAGTATCGTGTATCACATGCTAAAGTGGTGTGACAAAGAAGTTTATTGTGTAAACAAGACATGCTTTGAAATGGGTCATGTGCACTAGCACATGACACTTTAATATGTTTTAGAGGCCAACCATTGGGGGGTGTCTCTGGTCCTGCTAGGCTAAGTGATAAACATTAGAATTTGGATGTGAAAGATCTGTTTTGGTGAACAAGGGTCATGAAAATTTTGACTTTTTTTTCTATTTGCACTTAACATATGCTATTAATGGTGCTCAAGAGGACATTTATGGTCTAGTGTCGAATCTACATGATAAATAAATTTAATGCTAAGCAACTTATAAATGTTCCATCCTACAAAGTTACAATTGAAGTTAAAATTTTAAATAAAAAACTAGCAAGACTTTTGGAAATGGGATGTCTTGATATAAGCATGTAGAATGTAGGTCGTGTGCATTTATTATCTTGTTTTCTATGTAATTATGTGAATGTTAAAAATGTTGGGTAGCATATCAACCTTAATTACATGGATAATCTAGACTTTCTTAATGTTCAAGATCTAATATCACCCCTTTCTAAGTTATTCAAATAAATCTAACTATCAAGTTTTTTGTTATAATTTCCCTTCTTCCTTATCTGATGACAAGAATGTTAAATGCTACATAGTGCCACATTTTCTTAAGCATGCCACTTTTTGAGTTGGCTTTTGTTCACAAGGTAGAGAAAAAGAATGACACACTAAAGACAAAATGATTGAGTTCAAACCAGTAGGAAGTATTATACCTCATATACAAAGAATTCCATATATTTTAAATGCGTAGATTAGGGGTCCTCACCAACATGCAAGATAACTTTTTGAGTTGTCTTTTGTTCACATGGCAATGAAAAAAGTGTAGTTAGCTTTAAAGACACAATAAAGGCTCCTCCAAGTCATACCCCTTTTTCAAAGGTGTTCACATCTAAGCTAGCACTATTAACCAAACTTATGGTAAATGATGACTAAGAAGAAAGAAACTTTGTATATATTCTCAAGGTACATGGTTAAGCTTGGATTTTGAAAAGCATTGAAAGTCTATCATTCATTATTTTGATTATACAAAATCTACAACAAGAGATATAAAAGTCACACCTTATTTGGCACCATTTAATTATTTCCTTGTGAAAACTTTCTCACATATAGACAAGGCTCGAGGAAACTAAACTTACAAGATGATTAATTAAATATATTTGAAAGAACTACATACCTTTTAGTTTTAATTCTATTTTTAGGTTTTTCTTCATATAAAGGAAAGGCTTGAGGGAACTAAACTTACCGGATTATTAAGTAAATATATTTGAAAGAACTACATACCTTTTAGTTTTAATCCTCTTTTTAGGGTTTTCTTCATTGTTCTTACTTTTTAAACAAGGATGGAATAAAAGCGTGAATCTCCAAATTTAGAATATAGTTAGAAAGATCGAGATCCATAAACACATCTATTTTTTGATAGATTATAGAATCCTCTTAGATAATAAGTACTTTACATTTTGAAGAATGTAAAACACTTACTCCTCCTCTCCCCACCTCCCTCCCTCCATTTAAATGGACCTTTAAATATAAAGTATCATGTATCACATGCTAAAGTGGTGACAAAGAAGTTTATTGTGTAAACAATACCTTTAACGTAACAAGACATATCATGCCCTCTCTTGGAGACCTTGATTGGTTAAAGTTGGTCATTCCCTTAAAAAATAGCTTGCCTCTTGAGACGTATCAATCTCTTAGCAGCGAGATCTCTAATTCTCAAGAAGGAAATTTTTATGGCATGGGGATGGATATGTTGTGGTTGCAAGCTTCTATGGTGAATAATTCTTCTATTTTATATTGGTCATAGTTTGAGAATTTATTGATAAGCTAACACTTTCTTTTTAAGGGAACCCTCCCCCATCTCCTCACCCCCATCTTCTCTCTCATGTTACCATAATATATATATATTTTGTTGAATTATGTTGAAGTAACATCCACATGTTATTATGTGGATCATAGGCACTTTGCCACACGACATAAAAATACTCAGCTAGACACATGCATGTGCATGTTCATTGTAGCATGAATGAGAGGTAGAGCCTCTCACATTGTGTGCAGTGCTTCCATATTATGCCACATCAAAAGTGAACCTTTGGCATCATTGATTGACATTAAATGTCTGTGTGACCACAATGATGGACAAGCGAAGAAATCATCATAACTTGCTGTAAACTTTCTTGAGAAAAATATGGAATTTCAAGTAAAGTAATGTGAAAGTGGTTTTAGCAAAATACTAGGACAAGCTAAGCCCATGACATTATGCATCATAACAATGGGTGGAAATGGGGTCCCAAGTCCCAAGTCTTAGTTTTGGGAGATTGCTTAAATCCCAGGCAAGCCAAAATAGATTGGTGGGCTGGTATATATATGCCCCTTAAGTGGCCTCTTTGCCCTATATTTGTAGTCCTAGATAGGACTAGGTAAAGGCAAGAGCAAAGGAACTCACATAGAGGAGCAATTAGGATATATGTGACCTCGAGTCATAATGGGGATTAGTGCTTGAAAAAGCCTTTTCATAAACTAGTCAAAATAAGGGCAACCTCCTAAGTATTGCTAGTGTTCATTATCAAGAATGTATATCGAATGCTAAGTTTTAAAACTAAAATGTAGAAAATTTTGTTCCTAAAAAAAGATTCATAACCTAGAGTACTTAAGATGTCTTCCCATGCCCATGCTTGGAGTACTTACTAAGTCTTGCCGATGCCGATGCCGATGCCGACGCCGATGCCGAATATCTTGGTCTTCCCAACTTTCAAAAAACTTGGCCAAGCATTCCCAATTGTAAGCTTTTTCTTCTATGGGAGCTTTTGGAATCATGGGAATGCAAAGCTTTGTGGGAAAACCCCCTTATACTAAAATAATAGGGTTGTGTACCCCGCTGTTTCTTCCTGTCGGCTCCCCGACTACCAACAGGCCCGTCTTGTCAGTTTGTATAGCGCGCTCAGTTTCCAAACTCCAACCCCAACCCCAACCCTTTCTCTCAATTTGTTTCTCTTGCTCCCGCAGCCTTTCTCTTTTAATTTCTAGCACGTGCTCTCCACAGTCAATCCTACAGTGTCTGTAAGATCTGCAAAATCTGGGCTCTTGTGTGCCCAGCGCCCAACCCACACACACACACACACATAATACATCTGAATCGCACCCCGGCCCTTCAACTGGGTGACGCT
Source organism: Cibotium barometz (assembly GCF_041138505.1). NCBI lineage: Eukaryota > Viridiplantae > Streptophyta > Polypodiopsida > Cyatheales > Cibotiaceae > Cibotium > Cibotium barometz. The sequence goes on along the minus strand of NC_141087.1, from coordinate 32,639,521 downwards.
CTTCTGCCGCACTAACAGAAGAAGAGCAATGTATTCTTATATTGATGTACACCATCGGATTCCATAGCTCATCAATGCAAACTCAATTCTCCAACCGCTCATGAAGAAGAAAGGGCCATAACTTTCACACAGAGTTTTCTGTTCTTTAAGGTTTCACTTTCGGGTCTTTCCAGTCCAATATAGAAGCAATGTGGGGCGCTGGGGCAGATTCTGATGCAGAGAAGAAACAGGCATACACTGCTGAATTTGAACCAGGGCCTGTCCCGCCTCCCAGGCCCCTCGACAAGTATGGATTTATTAAAACTGACCACGTCACTGCTGCTCCTGCAGAGGTCTCCACCAAAGGCAGGCCGAGGGGCGACCGTGAGAGGTGCACCAGAATTTCCGATCTTCTGTGTTTTTCACCACATGACATTGTTACAATCCATGAACATGGTGATATAGCTCAGGCACATTTAAATCCGTTGCAGATCATTCTTATCCGGCCACATGCCATTGTCATACCTCATTCACATCTGGTGCCCTTGTTACATTACATGTTGACATAGCCCTTTCACATCCGGCAACATGTTATCAGTATTTTCATGTGTGTACAATGCTGCGCTCACTTGCATGAGGCTACAATGTTTTGATCTATGAATATGTAGCTCTTGTAATCTCTACTATATGTGTGACCTAAATAGCATGTATTGTCTTTGCTTTGTTGGTTATTTTCGAAGCCTGAACAGTATTTGACTTGATCCTGTGCCCTCAGCAGAGAGGAGAAAACGCTAAGAAAATGGCGAAAAATGATTGGAGTTGGTGGGGCTGATTGGAAGCATTATGCCCGAAGGAAACCCAATGTAGTGAAAAGGCGTATTAGGAAAGGAATTCCTGACTGCTTGAGGGGACTAGTTTGGCAGTTAATTTCTGGGAGCCGGGATTTACTCCTTATGCATCAAGGTGTTTATGAGGTATATTAACTGTTCCAAACATGCCATTCATTGCTTAAACTCTAATTTCATCAAAATAAGTTTTGTTGGGGTTGTGTGAGCCAAACCATGCGTGTCCCATAGTTTCTGAAGTATCCGTTGCATAGGCTATAGTAACAATATGACATGCCGCATAGACACATGCATTGCAAAGTTGCTCGAAGCAAGAGTCTACAGTCCCTGTAGTGTAAGTTGATGTAACATGCGGAAGCTTACAGACAGGATTATACTTTAGATAATGAATATTTAGCACCTTGGTTCCTGATGATTGCACAATGTGGCAGAAATGAGAGAGAGAGAGAGAGAAGAATACTACTCGTCCCTGTCCTCCATGGTTGCACCTTAAGTCACCAGGAATGAGTTGTATGCGTTTCAAGCTCCGTTGGGGAGTTTTTGCTTGACATTGTTTTCAATGTGGTCAATTGGGGCATTGCATGGCTGAGTGCAGGCTCAATGACAAAGATCGGGGGTGCGCGGGGGATTTCCTCTTGTAAGAAGTAGTATGTCTTGTGGCAAACATTGTTGTCTAACCAATGGGATATTCTTTGTGCGGTTGAGCACAAACAACATAGTCAGGTGGGTGGTGGCTTTATAGATGTTAGGATCTAATCCACGAATGAATTGATCCATCTTGGCTTGCTGAGATAACCCTAACTGTTGTGCTAAAGTGATAACCTTACCGGAAAACTGAAGCACGGGTGACCCGTTCTGTTTGAGTCCATAGAACTCATATGCGAGGTTGGTCAAATACCGGGGAGGGAGAAATCTGGTCTTTAGGTCATGGACAAAGGTGACCCGTTCTGTTTGAGTCCATAGAACTCATATGCGAGGTTGGTCAAATACCGGGGAGGGAGAAATCTGGTCTTTAGGTCATGGACAAAGGTATCCCAGGGAAAAGCTGTGACACCTATGATGTGGTTTGTATGTATACTAGACCAATGCTACCACCAAGTGACTACCTCACCTGTGAGGTGGGGAGCCGCTATGTGGACTTTGTCTTGAGGATCCTTTAGCTTTGCCGAAGGAAAATGTGCATTAAACTAATGAATAAATTGATTGATAGCTGAATGATCACACTTACCATCATACTTACTGAAATTTGGTTGAGTTCAGATGACGGTTATTGATGTCACGGGATTCTGACTGGTGGCACCTATGGGTGGGGAAATTGAAGAGAGGGTGTGCTGAAATTTTAGATGCATGGCCTCCTTTTCCCGTTAGTGTTCGAGTAACATTCACTCTTGATCGAGCTCTCGTTGGTGCTCTCGAGCTGCGAGTTCAGCTTGACGCCAGTCTTCTTCAAGCTTGCGTTGGGATTCCTCATAGTCCCGTCTGTCTATTTTATCTTGTTTTCTTGCTTTTGCCTCAGCTTTTTCTTCCCGCCGTCTTGCCTCGTCCTGTCTTTGTTGTTCCATCTGAAAGAAGAGGGTGATGAAGTCGGGGGTAGCTGGAGGAGTGGGTTTTGCTGCGGTTGCCTCCAAGAGTTAGAGACGCTCCATGAGAAGTTGGTTCTGTGCTCGGAGTAGAGCTATGGTATTTGTTGTTGGAGGAAGAGCATCGTCTCTTTCGAGGGAGATGTCTTCCTGTTGATATGTATGCTTCTCTGTAGACATATTACTGAAGTCGGTGGTCGTGCTGAAGCGAAGTATGACCATCCAAGGAAGCTCTCACACTAGGATGCGGTGTGTGTGGACAAGTTGAATCTGATACTAATGTAACATGCAACGGAATTATGCGTCGATGAAGGATCCCGTCACACAAAGTCTCACACCGCCTTCTTTATCCTGAGTTTCGCGAGTCTTGAGCAATCCACTTTATCGCTTCACACTTTAAGAGATGAGAGAGAGAGAGAGAGAGAGAGAGAGAGAGAGAGAGAGATCTGTACACCTTATTGGGTTCCAAATTACCCACTGAAGGGCCCCCTCCTATTGCTAGAAGTATTTGCTTTTATTACTTTGAAGAGAATGATTGTATGACTGACTTTGGACTGGAGATAAGCCAAACACACGACCTTTGAAAGACCAAGAGTTGGGCTGAACTTTACATGGCTATAGAAGCACCAATGATGACCAATCTCACTGCCAATGCACTCTTTCAAGGGAATGTAGGAAAGCTGCAAACTGTGGTTGAGAGATGGGCTGCTTTGGGACTGTTCTAGGCTGAGAATATGCGCTATGAATGAATGAACATGCTGTTAGAAGTAAGCTCAACTTGTTGTGTATGTGTGGGAACTGGCCCTAAACAAGTCGTGAACACTTGTGTGTTTATGTGTGTGTGAACCACCTCTTAGAGGGGCCATAATAATATCTAGATATTTGTGTATGAGTGACCTAAGTAATGATGTCATGGGAGAAATGAATCTAGTCGTATCCAATGTACCTTGTCTAGCCTTTGTTTAATGAAAAAATAACTTGCATTGTCACGATTGTGACTAACTCTCTTAATCTCTCCTTAATTACTCCTTAATCCCTTATTAACTGAAAGGACACCTGTGAAGGGTCACATCCTTACACATAGGTCACTATCAAAGGACATGTCTATTCATTAAAAGACACACCCTTAAGTCCAAAGGACATAACCATTGATTCAAGAGCCACGCCCCTTCCCAGGGATGTGTCTCTTCACTTGTAACCTTTCGGCCTCTATTTAAGAAAGGCCTTTGTCTCAATGCAAACAACTCAGCTTTCCGCTCTCTAATTATCTTTATTTCTTGAATCATGTCTTAATAGACTAGGAAGTCCTCAATGGTATCAGAGCAAACAATCTCCAACCTGTAGGATATGCCCACATCCAAAAAACCCTAACCCTAACCCTAAAAATCAAAAACCCTAAATCAAAAAATTAACCTTAGAATTAGGGATAGCAAGAGTTGTATGGAAGAACAGGAGAGAATGCCCCATTCAATTTTGCCAATCTTACCTGATTAGTCATTTTCCACAAAAAAAAAAGGCTACCTTCTTCTTTCCAAGCAAGCAGGAAGTCCTTATGGCAATTGTACCCTGCAGCGAACCATCTCCCTCATGACCTTGCAGCAGTAGATGCCCTCGCTTGCATGAAGATTGCCTTTGCTTTGGGTCATACCTTTTTTGAAGAGTCGCACCACTTGACAAGCCTCGTGCCCTTGTGTTGCGTCGCACCCCTTTCACCTAAGGGCGTGCCCCTTTGAATCGCCACCCTCATGCGCTTCAGACCAGCACCCGGCCATAATACCGTGGCCGCCCATCCCAGCAGCTGGTCCTTTTCTTTTAAGGGACACCTGTTAACCTTATAACACACACACAAAAAAAAAAGCCAGCAGCCTACGGCGCCCAGGCTGACCAGCACACAAAAAAATAAAAAGAGAGAACGCCGGCCAGCCGGTTACGGCGCCTAGCACACAAAAAAAAAGACGCGAAGGGTGGTGGACTAGCGCAACGCACGAGAGAAAAAAAATGAAGGAAGACGCCCACAACAGTGACCAGCACTAACTCAAAATAAAGGGGGGGAGAACCCACGGCCAGCAACCAGCGCTTAAAAAAAAAAAGCACACCAGCCTGGCGTGCTGTTTTCGACCAGCATCTGTTCGCTCAGCTCGGTTCATGGTCCATTATTCTGTTATCATGGCCTCTGCAACTCTCAACGGCAATATTCTCCACATAATTCTCAGAGGAAACCTATGATTTCAGTTATTTACAGGATACACCCTACCCTCTCAGTCCATAGTGCCCTCTCCTACCTGTGTTTCTCCACCGGTCTCAGCCCCTGTTCCAATGAGTGTGCCCCCCTTTTTCCAGCCCACTCATTACCGCATTCAGATAGCCACACCGACTTCTCACCTCCGAGAATTCGACGTGTGGGTGATCCGTGTTCGTACTTCTGCACAGGATCTGGATCATTACTGTTTTATACTCAGGCATCATCCTTATCTGGGCACTATTCTCCCCGAGTGTAGTATCATTTTTCACGAATATTGCACCTATTCTGAGGACGTTTATCCATCTTCATTCACGGTGCGCCCCTCTACACCAGAATATACACCCTTGACACCAGTAGCTGCCCCTACCCCTGTACCTTCTTCTCCAGTAGTAGCAGACTCTCGTGCGAGCCCAGTCCCAGAGGATCGCCCTTACTATACTGGGTGGTCTATAGCCGCTTCACTAGAACGTAGCCTCTCTTCTCGGGATTTCCAGATGCCGCACCCTCCAGCCGATGGTTCTTACTAGAGCCCAGCGGCGTCATCAAGAGCAAAAACCCCCAGGGCCTCGTCACCCTGAAGCCTCTACATCAACATCTTCTCTCATGGCAGAACTTGTTGACATACCAGCTCCTCCGGAATGGCAGCAACTTCAGCAGCAGTTCCAACAGCAACTCCAAGAGTCTATGGCATCCTTGGCTTCGCAGATCCAGCAGCTCCACACGGATCGCCACTCCTATACACGAGTTCCGTACCAGCAGCAGATGTTTTAGTAACAGTTTCAGCGGACGCAGACGTCATTCCGTTCGAGGTAGAAGGCGGCGACCTTAAAACTCTTTATCGTCTTTTACAAGCCCGTAAAACAAAGAAATTGAAAATTAAACCCCCTGACTCTTATGGTGGTCAGCGCAATAAGCGCATCTTAGACCAATGGTTCTACAAACTACGGTTATACTTTGAAACCATGACTCTTTCTAATTCCAAAAAGGTGATTTTTGCGGTATCCCTCCTCAAAGACACTGCTTTATTGTGGTGGCAACGATGACAGCACGCCGGAAAATCGGTTACAACGTGGGAAAAATTCGAGCGGGTCCTCCATAAGCAGTTTATACTTGCCAATGCGGATTTCCAAGCCCGTACTCGCTTACGCCATTTGGACCAAACTAGTTCCTTGGCCTCTTATATCTCCCAGTTCACCAACTTGATACTGGAGATTGACTCTTTGTCCCCAGCGGACGAACTTCATGCCTTCGTTGAAGGTCTTAACCCCACACTGCGTGCCGATGTTCAGAAATATAACCCTGTCGATCTTGCCGATGCCATACGATATGCCGAGCGCATTGCAGACATTAATTCTCGAAATTCGGCCTCTTCCGGTCGAGCTAATGCCTTTCAGAAAGCCAATGGATCTCGTATGAACCGAGATAGTCGCAGAGAATCTTCTGGCACTTCTACCTCCCGGCCTAATTCCCAATGAAATAATTCTCAACACCCTCGCCGATCAGAAGGATCGTCCTCTTTTTGGTCCCAACGTTCTCAATCCTCCCAACCACGCAATTCGGATCGTGGACGGGACCAAGGATGTGACCAATCTCGCACTCCTCGTCCTGCCACTGTTCCTTCTGGACGAGATCAACAAAAGACAGGATTGTGCACAATTTGTAATGGACCTCATCGTTGGTTTGAGTGCCCCAAAAGACCAACCCATTGACAGAATTCTAATGCTGAACCCTCTCCATGGCCGCCATCCCTATCGCCACTGTTGTTGCTATAGGGTTGCTCAGAAGTGCTCCCAACCTACACCCATGCGGCGGGAGTTCTGGCGTTTCCTTGTCTTTCCCAATGTTAGTTTCTTGGTTACCGGGGCGAGCCTTGTGCCCCCTCCCGTTGTAGTAACACTCTGACGTGTTATGGGAATTGCTGATACAGATAGCACACCACTTGTCGTTCATCGCACATTCCGTTGCTGGATGGCCAGGATTACGGCAACGAGAACACCAGACTTTCTTCGTGGACTTAGCAGCCGAAGACTCCCTTGCGGGAACCATGCTGACCTTCCCACTTTTGTGAGATTTCATGGTCTCCCGCATTGGTGCCTCATCAGAATCTGTACTGCTACTGTCCTCCGATTCACTGTCAGAGCTCCTTGTGTCCGAAGACTTGAGTCCAAATCCCTCAAGAGTGAACTGAAGTCATAATCTCTAGGAATTATGGGAGATTTACACTCAAGTACAAATCTCTAGGCATTGATGAAGGGTTGGAATTTTTCCTCAATCCTTCAAGTGTTGGACTCAAGAACCCATCCACATCTAGATGATATGACACTAATGTGCAGCTCATCTTGTTAGCCAACTCGGGAGAGATGGCGTCCTCAGAACTGCAGGACTACAAACTGCTGGCGGCCCTTGGCAGAGCCATAAGCTCGGATGAGGCTTTTCTGTGGAGCATCGCGCTCACCCTCCTGCTTAGCATCAAATACCACGGATGGCATAGGATGCATAGAAGGTAAAAGCTGAACCACATTGGTGGTAGTAGGCGGGGCTGGAGGAGCTGGAGATGCTGTGGCAACTGTGGCAAAAGGTGCTTTGGAGGCTTGCTCCGTTTGCCATTTGTGGCAATCCTTCTTACCATGCCCTATGATATGACATAAAAACATCTGTTTTTTGAATGGTATTTCTTTTGCTCCTCTGGAGGAAGATAACCTCCAGTGATGCCTGCTTTAGCCTTTTCATCAAGGATTTTCTTAGCCTTAGATTCTTTATTCTTCTTACCCCCTGAACTGGAGCTATTATTGCCGTCCTTCTTAGCATCTTTAGAAGATGCATTACCTTTCCTTGACTGCGCAGCAGATTGCTGCTGTGGGGGTTTGTTACTGGACTGTGATGACTGCTTGGGCTTGCCTCCGTTCATCTTCATTTCTTCCTTTTGAGTGAGAGTCAAAGCTTGGTCATATGTACTGGGTTCAAAGTTGCGAAATGTGAACCGGATGTTGGGATATAATCCACGAATGAATTGATTCTTCTTGGCCTGCGCAGACAACCCTAACTGTTGTGCTAAAGTGATAACCTTTCCGGAAAACTGAAGCACTGGAGACCCGTTTTGTCTGAGTCCATAGAACTCATTTGCCAGACTGGTCATATACTGGGGTGGGAGTCTTTAGGTCATGAACAAACGTATCCCAGCTAAAAGCTGTGACACATGTGGTCTGGTTTGTATGAAGACTAGACCAATACTGCCACCAAGTGACTGCCTCACCCATAAGGTGGGGAGCCGCTACGTGGACTCTATCCTGAGGATCTGCGATCCTATCTAATGGAAAATGAGTAGTAAATTGATGAATAAACTGATTAACTGCTAAATGATCACACTTTACTAAAATTCTGTTGACTTCAAATGACGGTAGTTGATGTCGCGGACTGCTCTCTGGTGGCACCTGAGGCTAGGGAAGCTGAAGAGAGGTGCTGGCTTCCTTTTCCCTTTGGTGCTCGTGTAACATATGTTCTCGATCGAGCTCTCGTTGGTGCTCCCGAGCGGCGAGTTCAGCCTGACGCCGGTCTTCTTTGATCTTGCGTTGGGCTTCCTCATAGTCTCGTCTATCTGCTTTTTCTTGCTGCTTTCTTGCTTCAGCTTCAGCTTTTTCTTCTCTCCGTCTAGCCTCGTCTTCTCTTCTTTGTTGTTCCATTTGAAAGAAGAGGGAGATGTAGTTGGGGGTTGCTAGAGGCGGAGGAGGACGTGTTGCTATTGCCTCCAAGAGTTGGAGACGCCCATGAAAAGCTGGTTCTGAGCTTTGAGTAGAGCTATGGTGTCTACTGTGGTCGGAAGAGCAAGGTCTCCTTCGGGGGAGACGTCTTCCGGCTGATGGGTACTCTCCTCTGTAGACATGATGCTGAAGTCGGTGGTCGTGTCGGAACACAGTCTGACGATCCAAGGATGCTCTCATGCGAGGATACGGTGTGTGTGGACAAGTTGAATCTGATACCAATGTAACATGTAGCAGAAGTATTCGTAATTTGAGGATCCTATCACACAAATGCTCACACCGTCTTTTGTATCTTGAGTTTAGCAATCCACTTTAAGACTTCAAACTTTAAGAGATTGAGAGAGAGAGAGAGATGGAAACTGTACACCCTATGGGGTCCTGAATTACCCACTGAAGGGCCCCCTATCCCGTTACCGGAATAGTATTTGCTTTATTACTTTGAAGAGACTGACGGTGGACTGACGATAAGCCAAACGCAAGATGTAGGAAAATCAAGATTCAGGCTGAATTGTACACGGCTGTAGAAACACCAATGATGTCCAATCTCGAGCCTATGCACTCTTCCCAATGGATGTAGGAAGGCTGCAAATTTGAGGCTAAGAGAAGGGGCTGATTGGGACTGTTCTAGACTATGTATGAATGCTGAAAATGATTATGAATGTTGAGTTTTACCTTCACCAAGTGGCTGTAGCAAAACGATGCATATGAGGGTGCTGAAAACTGTATGAATGCTGAAAACGCAAGAGGATCTGTAGGCTGAATGTTGTAGATGCTGCGTTTTATTGAATGAAGGCTGAATTGCTCAAGTGTTAAGGGACTTGGATTGACTGATTGACTGTCTAAGACTGAGAATGACATACGTAGCTCGTGCCTAACTTATCCTAGACTGAGGATTACAATGGGGTCACGGTGTACGACAATTATCATCCTAAAAAGGTACTAATAATGTACAATGTTGCACTGATGATGATGAGCCATCTTGTCACCATGCACTACAGTGCAGAGTGCATGTGACACAAAATATAGAGCACCCGCACGGTTCACCTATGGGCATCTCGAGTGGGCGTCCCTTGCTGGTGAATTAGACATGCCATAGTAGGCAATCACACGAAAACAAGTCACGCGAAATCAGTTTCAAGCAAGCAGAGATGCGTGCACATGCATGATGCAATGGATATATCTCCCGTTTGTGGAACTTGTAAATAGTAGGTCTTCCCGAGCACAGATATGGCTTAGTGTGAAGCCTAAACTGGGATCCTTGATAGTGGGTTCCACGTCCTGGCCACACGACGGGTGACACAAGGCTTGGCCTCCTGTAGATGACACCAGTCGTGGCCTTAGTATGGGCGACACGTAGCTCCTTTCCCTCCTGTACCTTGGCACAAAATCGGGGAGGGCCACTTGGGTGGCCAAATGGTGACCAGAGCTTGTGGGAGCTTCCATGGAACCTTGACAGTGTAGAAGCAGGCTTTCTTCTATCTTGTGCCCATTAAATGTCAGAATACGCAGCGAAGATGATGACCAGATCTGGGAACACGAGCAAAACGCAGTGCAGAAAATCACAACATAAGAGAGAGAGATAGAGGCGTGTAACTCTGCTCTATATACACAAGAAGATCCCGGAGTATGATACAAAATGGAATGGGGGGCTGGGGGCCTATTTATATGGCCCCATATACCAGTCGGCCTGTGCTACAAGCAGCCGACTGGTCCTGAATCTCCACGACCAGCACATGCAGCCAGTCGGCCAGCACTGAGGGTCCACGACCTGTCCAGTTCAGTCGGCCAGCTCCAGAACGGGAACACACACATGCTGATGCAGTCGGCCAGCAACTGGATCCTCCTGCCAACTCAGGGCTGCCTCCCAAGCCACAGAAAAATGGAAAAAAATAGGGGAAAAATACGGAGAGTGGGGAAAAATGAGAAAACACCTCCTAAGGGCGGGCACACCCACAACAAAGGCCCTGGTGTATAAAAATAGACAGGAGATGACTTCTAACACCCCCTCTCAGCTCCTGGCTGTGAAACCAACCACAGGGAGCTAGGGTGCCACCTGAGCAAATCCTGAGATAGCGACTTCGTGAAGAGGTCCATCGTACTGTCCTCCGTCGAACAGAACTCTAGCAAGATGTCATCAGCAACGATCTATTCACGAACAAAGTGCCTCTGTATGACAATGGGTTTCACCAGTGGAAGCCCAAATCTGCAATGCAACCTCTGCATCCTCATTCACCCTTCTCGGTCTTCCGCTTGGGACACTGCCTCCAATAGTGGCCTTTCTCGCCACAATCATTACAGGTCCTCTTTGCCTTTAGTTTCTCGCGGTCAGTAACGAACTTCTTCTCAGAAGACTTCTCCGACGAAGCCTTCCCTTTGCCCGTGTTACGGCCTTTCGACCATTGGCCAGTTAAGGCCTCCGAACCTCCACCCTGAGAAGGGTTCGTGAATCGTTCCTCCTGGTCCAAGACCATGGACACAAGCTCCTCCCACGTGATGGTGCTGAGCTTGCCACTGGTAATCAAAGACGAGTAAAATGCTGAGTACTGAGAGGGCAAGTGTGACAGCAACGTTATGGCCATGTCCTCTGACGATATCTCCTTCCCAGCCTGAAGAACTTCTTGCTGAAGAGCCTGCAGCTTGTTAATATGCTCCCGCATCGTCGATGACTTTGCAAGGCTCATAACCCGCATCTGTACTTCCAAGGAAATCCTCTTCATGGGCGATACCCTATTGTAAAGAGAGGCCAAATGCTGCCATATACCTCTGGCCAGCGTCATATGCTTTACATGATTGATTACCTGCAGTGTGCAGTTGAGAAAGATAAACGAACGGACCCTGGCGTTGACACGATCCCACATCTGTGTCTGAGCCTCCTGGTCCTTTCGGATCAACGGTAACTCCCCTTCCTCTACTTCCGGCCGTGGAACACCAACAACGACGAAATCAGCGAGGTCGTAAGACTCCAGAATAGATTCCATCATAACCTTCCATATGCCGTAGTTGTTCCCGTCCAACTGATGGTCCACCTGGAACGTGGGGAGTGTCGGGATCTTCACATGCCTCTCGGCCATCTCAAACAGATCTGCCATTGCGGGGATGTACTCTGAAAAGGGTGAGTGGGTGGGAACAAAGAAGAACTAATACCTGCAAGTGGCTGTCCAGCAAATCAGCCCGTCGCTCTCTTGCTTCTCCTCTTCCCGAATAGTCCCGTACGGTCCACCAATCAGCCACACAGCAGTCCCCCTCTTGCTCACACAAATCCCAAGAACTATCTAGAGCCTAGGCTCTGATACCATGTCAGAATACGCAGCAGAGATGATGACGAGATCTGGGAACACAAGAGCAAAACGTAGTGCAGAAAATCACAGCATAAGAGAGAGAGAGAGAGAGAGAGAGAGAGAGAGAGAGAGGCGTGTAACTCTGCTCTATATACACAAGAAGATCCCGGAGTATGATACAAAATGGAATGGGGGGCTGGGGGCCTATTTATATGGCCCCATATACCAGTCGGCCTGTGCTACAGGCAGCCGACTGGTCCTGAATCTCCACGACCAGCATATGCAGCCAGTCGGCCAGCACTGAGGGTCCACGACCTGTCCAGTTCAGTCGGCCAGCTCCAGAATGGGAACACACACATGCTGATGCAGTCGGCCAGCAACTGGATCCTCCTGCCAACTCAGGACAGGAGATGACTTCTAACATTAAAGTCCTAATGGGATCCCCTTTCTTGCATAGAGCAAGTTTAATTCCATTAATTGGCTTTTTTAAAAATTTTTCAACTGGCCTTTGGCCCAAGATTCTCCCATAGTTACTAATTTTCACCGCTCGTAGTTAGGCGCTTATTTGTCCACCTGTAGTGGGCGATGCCGGCAAGGAAGCACCAAGGGGGGTTTTGAACCCAGGATCTCTTGGTCCTAGGCAAACACCTTGACCACTTGAGCTATCACCTCATTGCTTCCATTAATTGGCTTTACCAGTGGGCTTTTTGAGATTTGTATGCCATGTGCATGAAACCACTCAACCATGTCCGAATGCCATGTATGTGTCGGTAATGGTGATGGCCGTGTGGCCGAGGAGGAGGGCACCAACTCGTCTCACCCGTTCCCTCTCCCTTCGCGATATATTGCATAGAGGACTCTAGTGCTAGGCATGGGAGGTGGTCTTTGTCAAGAGCGTATACATAAGTGACGGTCTAAAAGAGGGCATCTATAACCAATGGGGCCATCCCAAACTTTCCATGTATAATGTCATGTGGTACATATGGCTTATTCCTGATCATGCATGGCAATCACCATCTGTAGCCTCTCTATGCTCCTCCACTCATTTGAGAGAGAGAGAGAGAGAGAGGGAGAGAGAGAGAGGGAGAGAAAAGAAAGAAAAGATATATTAACGTCTACGGAAGGCCAAATTGGCCTATGAGACAAATCTGTATACAACAAGTCCATGTCCCAAGTATCGTGGAAAGAAAAACTGAAATGAAAGCTAATCCTAGTCATATGCAGCTCACTATGCAGTCATTGTCTAGCATGCTATAGATGAACAATCATGATAGGTGGTATACTACCAATTCCACCTAGTGGAGATGGTGGGGTGTAGTACATCATACATGGGGCAAGGGGCAAGAGAGTAATATTAATGTCTACAAAAGATCCCAAGGATCTATGAGACCATGAGTAATACAATGATACCATGGGTATCATGACCCATGGAAAAAGTAACTAAAAGAAAATGGAAAAAAAACTAGTGTGTATACATGTGATATAAGCATATGACCCTATGTATGTGGTAAACTAGCCATGATCAACTAATGGTAATGCCCACCTCAGCCAATACCGATCTGATGGCCAAGAGACTATTAGGCCTCTGTGATGGAAGCATGCCATGGCGTCGAAGAGCCTTGTGGATCTGTATCTATTGGGTGGAGGGTCATGATGCTTTGGGTCGGGGGCGTATGGCGTGCAAAATATATGAAGCTCTATCACTGAGAACCCCTTTGGAGCAGGGGGCTGGACCGCTAGTGCAGGTGGTGGACTCTGATGTGGTTGTAAAGTAAGCGCAAACAACAATTAATGTGAGTCAATCCAAGGCTTCCAAGTAGGTTGGGAGTAGGGTTTCTTGCTCTATTCGGGGGGGAACTCAGCAAGAAGTTTAGTCTTTAGTAAGGTTTGTTGATAAATATTTCAGCTTTAAAATTATATTAGGCTATGTGAGCGATTCAAGTCTTTTTGTTGTCGTTCTCTTTCCTCTCTTCCTATTCGCTGTATATTTTCAGTTTGGTGCTTCAAAGTAGTTTGAACCATTTTCTTTTGCAGCAACTGGTTTTATACGAAACATCTGCCTCCGAACTGGATATTATCCGAGATATTTCACGAACATTTCCATCGCATGTGTTTTTCCAACAAAGACATGGACCAGGCCAGAGATCGTTGTACAACGTTTTGAAGGCATACTCTGTGTATGATCGAGCTGTTGGTTATGTCCAGGTATGAACTTTTGTTTCACCTTTGACATTGTTGAAGGGTTTCAGCTTTGTCATTGATGTTTTCTTGATTGAAATGGTAATTTGATGGAATGAGAGTTCGATTTATTCAGGGAATGGGGTTTCTAGCAGGATTACTCCTCCTCTACATGAGTGAAGAAGATGCGTTCTGGTTGTTGGTGGCATTGTTGAAAGGTGCAGTTCATGCTCCTATGGAGGGTCTTTATCTGGTAAGATCTACTATGTAAGCCCTTTGATCTAATGTGTGGCATTGTTTTTGAATTTTATCGAGTAGATGTGGGTTCTTTTTTTGAGAGCTGATGGTACGCTCTAATGTCTGTGAACTCTATACACATGGAGGAGCTAATTTTGTCTAATATTCGGTGTCCAAGGCTTTGCAAGATGACGAGGGGGAATGGAAGTATGGTCATCTCCTTAATGGAGGAGAGTGTGTAGTAAGGTCTATAATAACAGGGACAAATGTAGGTTGTCCTATAACATATCCTAATGTTTTGCAGCTGCCACCAGTCAGCCCCTTTGAAATGGTCTATTGAGATAGTTCATTACAAATGATCAGCATACAAGCATGTCCAAAATCTAACAGTTGATGACCATATGTTGTGATGTTTCCAGTGTTTTCAGAAAGTCTGGCTGTCCCTGTTTCCTCAGGCACCATCTTTGGAAGTGTAACTGCATCCTCTTCATAGTTTATCAGCTTGACTAGTCGATTTGGGGTTCTTGCAGTGATTCCTCTCAATAAAGGCATGTATATGCTGTGAAAATTTAAACATTATGTCAAATAGTTTTTACCGAACCTGAACCTGAACTTTTGGCCCTCTACCTACGTCTCTCTACCAAGTGTCCATATCGGCCTCAAGTCCTGCTCCATAAATCTTGGCCATGTTGTGGCCAATCATGTTTGTCTGATATTCTCCCAGGTTTGTGGGGTCCTCTGTGTGTGTGTGTGAGAGAGAGAGAGAGAGAGAGAGAGTTATATTAATGTCTAAGGGTCTATGAGACCAAAATGATGTGTACAGTGTCCATGAAATCTCATCATGGATCTGAGAGAGAGAGAGAGAGAGATACAATGGGCCTATGAGACCAAAGTGATACAATGATGTCCATGGCATATCTCATCATGGAACAAAAAATAAAATAGAACAAAACAAAACTCTCTCATTGGAATGATACAAAAATGTCCATGGAAATCTCATCATGGAATACAAGGAACATGAAACATTAAACATGAGAAGAGCATCAGCCCCCAATAGACCACTCTCCAATATATCAAATGTCACGTGCGTGCCTTTGCCATGGCTAATCCTCTGCATGAACAGCTCGAGCAGGAAGAGCCCTAGGCAGTACTGGTCCGGCTGGTCCAACAAGTCAATGATCTCCGGCTGGTCCAACAAGTCAATGATCATGGAAAGTGGGCCAAGCCCCTCATGGAACAAACAGTGAAACCTCCCATGGATCTCATGGGACACTAGGTAGGTAGTTACGTATTTAATGCTCTTTTGTCTCAACCTTTGTGTGGCATAATCGACGGATCCTCTCCTCCCTAGGTCTCCGTATGAGCTCCCCGGCTTTGAAGATGTGCTCAGCTCTCCACTCCAAGGCGGTGGGATGAAACCCATATCTGGCCAATCGCAATCTGCATTGCATGGGACATGTGAACACTCAGGTAGCCCAACTGTTGTGGATGAATCCCTCCTTGTGGGTTTTAGGGCTAGAGAGAAAAGTTCCAAAGAGAGAGCATATGCATGACTGAATGATTTTTCTATTGATTGATATGATATACAAGCTTCAAAGAGTACTGTGCTTTAATAAGGCTTATAGCCTTATCTTTTGACACATCACACACACTAGGGCAATGACACGTGGCAAGTGCCTATAACATCATTGCTTATCACATTCACACATAAGACGGCTATAAGCGGTTGTTCACACAAACACAATAAGCCATCTGAGGGCTGTTTCACACACATGAAGCTCCAAATACTGAACAATCCTCAGTGAGCCCAAGGAGGTGATCGTGCATCTTGGGTGGAAGCTTGAAGGTGTGATCCATGTGGAGTGGGTGTAAAGGCTGAGAAGATCTAATCGGATAACCTGGTTGGTGTTGGAGAAAAGGAGAGTCCAAACTGTACTGAAGGGGTGGGAGGCAGTTCATGTGGAGCCGATATCCGGAGAACCAAGTGGAAACTTGGGCATACCATACTCCAGGGTGACCTCGAGTGCTAGGTGTCTGGAGGACTTCACTGATGGGATGAAGGTATATGACTGTTTGGAAGAGTGCCTCCACCATTAGGGCTGCAACAAACTCTATGTGGATAGTCTCGTGTGGGACTGATGGTTTGCTGCGGATCATTTGGGAGAACATCATGACTTGGGGCCTCTCAACTCGTTGCCAATCCTCATAAGATAAATCTGCCCCTAGAAAGTTGCTCCATACATCAAGGCTGGTGTGATGAGGGTGTTAAAAAGCCAACCCTTCGTCTTGGGGTCCTGGAAATGCGCCTGGAAGCATTGCTGCTCAAGTAAGCTCAAGGCTGCATATCCCCGTGTCACTCTGTGGGCCACTAAAAGTGACACCAAGGTAGACATTGGATGACACAATCTCCATTGTCGTAGGCCTTCTCAAAATCAAGAAGGAGAACTATTAAATCCTGATGCCTCAGACGGGCTGAGGCTGTCGCCTCCTAGAAAGTGAAGATGTCCTGTGGCAATGGCTTGAACCTGAGGGATCAGAGAAAATTGATCCATCCTCGCCATGCAATCTGTAGATGGCATCCCTCCGCTTGTGTGGACCTGTGATCTCAAAGAAATCTCCAGCAAGCACTCTCTCTAGCCTGTGTCCAAAAGGAAGCTCTAGCATGATATCTGTACTCCACCCTCGTGTCCTTGATGGAATTCAGCTCTGCCCGGGCTGCTCGCCAGCTGGGCCTCAATCCATGGGCTGTCCAGGAAACTCTCTTGGAGACGCTGCAAGGATGCCAGGCTCTGACAAATGCTCCTCTCCCGCTCTCCGAACTCTGCGAGTCTGCTTTGTGCCGCCTCCTACAGCAAATTGGTGATCTGTCTAAGTCGTACATTGAGGGCCCTTGGAGCTTATGCAGCATGAAAATCAAGACTCTCCCAAGTCTCCTCAATCTTGCTACAAATCTCAGTCCTGAATGAGGCACTCGGGGATATGGGTGCTCGAGTGTGTGTCCTGCCTCTATGGGTCCTCCAGGGAAAGAGCATGGCCTGAGAAAGAAGTGCCTGCAAGAATGCCAACCATGCCGCCTTGTCCACAAGCCCACTCAACAACGTAAAAACGGTCCAGTCTGGAGAGGTTGGGGCCAATACCTCTATTGTCTGATCTCGAGAAGCTCAGATTCCTTGGGCTATGCCCAAACTTTGGTAAGTGCCATTGATCCTGTCCCCGAGGAGCCAAAATCAGCTCCTCCCAAGCCGAATACTCTGAGCCTGCGATGGTGTCCGTGCCTCCTTTGAGTCTGTCCTCCGCTGTCTCTAGCATGTTAAAATCACCACCCGTGCACCAAAAATCAGCTTGTGGGAGGGATTGACGGACCGCCGCGGTGTTTGGAGCGTTGAGGTTAAGGAAACCCGCTTTGTCCTCTCCAATCCTAATGATCACCCACTGTTCTCTCTTTGTGATTATGGTGCTTGAGTCAATCACTGCTAGTAAGAGCTGCTCACAGGCGCAGATGCATACCCCGCCTTGGATCTCGGAGGGGCCAAAGGCATGGGACCAGAAGGTGTGGCTTCTGCCTTGGAGAATCTTCCCGCATTTATGGGTGCGACCTTTGGAGAGATGGTACTCCTGATGGGAAGAGAATGTCAATAGGTCCTCTGACTTGGGCTCTGTGAAGATCCTCTTTGAGGATCCTGTGCCTCCTCAAGTACTGTGGTCCACCCAAACCTTGAATGTTCCATGAGACCATCGGCATATCTAAGAGTGGTGGGAGGCGGAACGCTCGAAACTGCCCTCCACTCTGAGAGTCTTTGGCGTGGGTTTGGATGGTGAGTAATCACAATCCGTCCTAGGGCGTAGGGCGAGGGCGGAGCCTCGCCAAGTGGTCACGAATCCTGCCCTCCATGTGAAACAACACCCGCCGGGCCCTAGAGTAGGCATACCGAGACCTACACCTATCGTAGTGAAGGTACCTGTAGAAGGGGGGGAGGGGTCCAGATATGAAGAAAAATGAAGAGGAGCACCTCTAGGCTGGAGGACGCCAACCCCCCACCCTGATGCTTGTGGCCGGAGCCACCCAGCACCATCTGCGCCAGCGCCCAAAAATGAGTATGTCAATAATCCGCAGGTCCTGCAAATGGTGGGAGAGCTCTACCGCCTGCCCATTAATGGTGGTAGACACTGACTCAAGGCTCCATATCATCCTTGGAGCCGCGCTCAAGGGGAAAGAGAAGATCATCGCATCACCATAAAGACTTCAAACATGATCTGATAACAAAGAAAATAGAAAGCCTACTAATCGATTGGTGTGGCTTCGTGGTCAAGAGAGACATCAGCCAAAGACTTCTGCAGGTTTGGGAGTACGGAATTCTTGGATGATGGATCTTCCCTCCTGAAGTACCGCCCACTTGCCTGCATTTCAGGCTTCTCGAACCTTTGCCAACTCCACTCCTTTTGTGGTCAAGAGATACATCGGCCAAAGACTTCTGCAGGTTTGGGGGTATGGAATTCCTGGATGATGGATCTTCCCTCCTGAAGTACTGCCCACTTGCCTTCATTTGATTACATTGTACCATATTGCATGGTACCCTCCCTTCTCATTGAACCATCCTTCAGGTAGCCCCCCTACTTCAAATTGGGCGATGTCGACTCCTTTCGCTTTTGTTGTCATGTGCATCACAGATGCCATGGACATTCTCAGGGCTAGATCCAAAAGAGGCAAACAGATAAAGACCATGAACCAGTAGAAGATAGGTAGAACCAGAATGTAGGAGCTTCAGGTGTAGCATCTGAGGTGGACATGGAGCAGGACTTGGAGCAAGAAGCAGTCGGCTGGTTCCAGAAAGGACTGTCGGCTTGCAGGACAAGAGATGAGTCGGCTGGTTGCAGAAGGTGTCGGCTGCCCATAGCCATGGTCGGCTGACCCAGCACATAGGGGCAGCAGCAGGCGCATCATGGACAAGTAGATCATCCAGTCGGGCAGCGTTTATGGACATGGAACTGGCCGACCAGCAATCGGCCAGCATAAAAAGGGGTCCAAGATCCATATAAAAAGGCCCCCTTGCTCTATGTTGTAGTCATTCAATCCCACTAGGGGTTTGGATCCTTAGAGGTCCCATAGGGGACAGATTTTGGTGTTAACCACCTTTTTATGTAAGGCAGCCCATGGCTGCAGATTTAGGTACCTTTTTGTACCATAGAATATACTGAATTTTCCAGCACCTCTCTCTCTATACCTGCGTTTTTGCATCAGATGGTTCTCAAGAGTGTTTAGGGCTAAAAATAGACACCCAGAGCTTCCGCGTGTTACATTGGTATCAGAGCATCAGGCTCAGCAAAGCTAAACACTGATTCAGTCCCAGATGATGGTGTACAGGTCCAAGGTACAGGAAAGTACACGGATTCGAAGCCCAAGACAAGAACACAGATCAGGAAGAACTCCCAGGAGGTTTGTTGGTGGTGTTCCACAATGCCAGATGGGGATGGCAGTTCCGTGAGCCAGATAGGTTCTCAGGTAACGGTCCCAAGGGAGGTTGATCCTCCAAGGGTGATGTGAGAGTGCCAGACTCAGTTCCAGGAATGAAGACCAAGACGGTGTTCAGAGTCAGGGCAGGAATGGATTGTGGACTAGAGGAAGACCAGATGCATAGATCTTCATCAGAGACAGAGTGGTTTGGAGAACAGGCCGGGTTTTCAGAGAAAACGGTTGCCAGGGATGGATGATGATAGAGGGACTTCGGGACAGGATTGGGATGATGACAGTCATCCAAGAGCAGGTTGGATTCCCGTCATCAAGTTTAGCAGAGGGGGATGTCATGTGCATCACAGATGCCATGGACATTCTCAGGGCTAGATCCAAAAGAGGCAAACAGATAAAGACCATGAACCAGTAGAAGATAGGTAGAACCAGAATGTAGGAGCTTCAGGTGTAGCATCTGAGGTGGACATGGAGCAGGACTTGGAGCAAGAAGCAGTCGGCTGGTTCTAGAAAGGACTGTCGGCTGCAGGACAAGAGATGAGTCGGCTGGTTGCAGAAGGTGTCGGCTGCCCATAGCCATGGTCGGCTGACCCAGCACATAGGGGCAGCAGCAGGCGCATCATGGACAAGTAGATCATCCAGTCGGGCAGCGTTTATGGAGATGGAACTGGCCGACCAGCAATCGGCCAGCATAAAAAGGGGTCCAAGATCCATATAAAAAGGCCCCCTTGCTCTATGTTGTAGTCATTCAATCCCACTAGGGGTTTGGATCCTTAGAGGTCCCATAGGGGACAGATTTTGGTGTTAACCACCTTTTTATGTAAGGCAGCCCATGGCTGCAGATTTAGGTACCTTTTTGTACCATAGAATATACTGAATTTTCCAGCACCTCTCTCTCTCTCTCCTCTCTCTCTATACCTGCGTTTTTGCATCAGATGGTTCTCAAGAGTGTTTAGGGCTGAAAATAGACACCCAGAGCTTCCGCGTGTTACATTTGTTCCTCGTATTCTGTTGAGACTTCTTTGGGTTCTTGACTGTCTCTTTGGAAATTATCTTCTATGACCTTGACCTTAGTCAAGATTTCTTCCGTTTGCTGGGTCCATAGTCCCTTAGCTTGGTTGAGTTTCCAATGTGATAAGGCCGTCCATTCATTTTGTGGTTGGGGGTTCCCTTGGTGAGAGGAGAGCCCCCATGTGTGTGTGTGTGTGTGTGTGTGTGTGTGAGAGAGAGAGAGAGAGAGAGAGAGAGAGAGAGAGAGAAACCAAGATAAACAGATCCAAAAGAGAGGACATTCTCAGGGCTAGATCCAAAAGAGACAAACAGATAAAGACCATGAACCAGTAGAAGATAGGTAGAACCAGAATGTAGGAGCTTCAGGTGTAGCATCTGAGGTGGACATGGAGCAGGACTTGGAGCAAGAAGCAGTCGGCTGGTTCTAGAAAGGACTGTCGGCTGCAGGACAAGAGATGAGTCGGCTGGTTGCAGAAGGTGTCGGCTGCCCATAGCCATGGTCGGCTGACCCAGCACATAGGGGCAGCAGCAGGCGCATCATGGACAAGTAGATCATCCAGTCGGGCAGCGTTTATGGAGATGGAACTGGCCGACCAGCAATCGGCCAGCATAAAAAGGGGTCCAAGATCCATATAAAAAGGCCCCCTTGCTCTATGTTGTAGTCATTCAATCCCACTAGGGGTTTGGATCCTTAGAGGTCCCATAGGGGACAGATTTTGGTGTTAACCACCTTTTTATGTAAGGCAGCCCATGGCTGCAGATTTAGGTACCTTTTTGTACCATAGAATATACTGAATTTTCCAGCACCTCTCTCTCTCTCTCCTCTCTCTCTATACCTGCGTTTTTGCATCAGATGGTTCTCAAGAGTGTTTAGGGCTGAAAATAGACACCCAGAGCTTCCGCGTGTTGTTGGGTTTTATGCTGTGTATGCACCCAGAGGAGTGCTAGTGATCATCAGTAGGTTACTGGGGCACTTTTTACTTCAGTTAGTGGAGGTTTTTTCCCCCAGTTTAGTTAGTTTCACTTATATGCAGTTTATAAGTGTTTTGGTCCACCCGGCACATTTATGGCCGGTCATGTGAACACTTATCCTTTAGGGGTCACTATCATGTGGCTTGTACTTCACTTTTTTCTATCATTGAGATATCTACAGCAGTCGTGTTCACTCTCCACATTGGTTTCCACGCCTGTTTTCTTTCTGTAAACCCTAACCCTAACCCTGTTAAGTCTTCAATTGGTATCAGAGCCATTGAAGCTTTGCCCTTGTTCATTGCCCGTACACACCCAAGTTTTTTTGTTGCTGCTGCCGTACAGCACCCGTACATCACTGCCCGTACACCTGAGCGCCGCCTGCAGTATTCGTACAGCTGCTCGTCTGCAGCAGCTTCCGTATCAGTTCGTCGCTGTCAGCACACGTACCTGTTCCGTACAGTCAGTACCGCCCTCCGCTTCAGTTCCAGTCAGCGCACGTGCATCAGCTTCGAAAGACTGCTCCTGTCATCAGCGCTGTTGTACCTGCTACATACGCACGTGTACAGCGCACGTGTACCAGCAACCGTACGCCTATGCCTTCAGCGCCTACAGTACTACAAGGCGCCGCCTGCAAATCTGTGCCTGTCAGCGCTGCTGTACCTGCTATGTACGTGAGTGTACAGTCAAGCGCTGCCTTCAAGAGTTCTGTACCTGGTCGCCTCAACGCTGCAGCACCCTGTACAGCTTCCGTACCTGTCAGAGCCGACTATAGTACTGTGTAGTACAAGTCGACTGTACCTGCACAGGGACTGCACCTGCACGAGTACAACAATCAACTCAAATCTAAGCTGGTAAGCATTACAGGTTTTGAATTTTGGGCAGTCTTATTTTTCTCTGTGAAAAATATACAGGCACAACAAGCAGTTTTTTCTATCAAGAAAAATATACAGGCACAACAGGCAGATTTTCTAGCAAGAAAATATACAGATTTTTTGCACAGTTTGGGTGCAGCAAATTTGGGCATTTTTGGGGCATTTTGGCATCGTGTACGCCATTTGCTGCTCTACTCAGTCATTGGTGCATTGAGCTGCACATTCTAAGGATTGAGAGTGCAGGCAGATTTGGGTAAACTGTATTCAGTGGAGTACAGTTGTTATCAGGGTTTTTGCTATTGGGTTTCTTGGTAAACAGGTACAACATTGTGCGTAAAGCATAATGGCAAATCAACAGCAAAGTGATGTATTCACATATTTGTCTAAGGAAGACAAATTGGATGGCACGAACTACTCCTTGTGGAGTTTTATGCTGAAAAATGTGCTTGTGGCAAAAGGTCTTTGGGATTTTGTTAGTGGTGATGAACCACGTCCAGGTCCATTGGCTCCAGAGACTCCTCCCCAAGGGGGTGCTCGTGGACGAGGACAACAGGTACAGGCTCCAGGACAGCCATTGCCTGTTCAGAGAACAAATGCTCAAAAGACATGGGATGCCAGGGATGCACAAGCTTTGTCACTCATTGCATTGTCAGTTCAGAGGTCTATTATACCTCATATTCGTTCAGCTGGCACTTCACAGAATGCATGGGTGACTTTGGAGCAAATGTATGCTGCTCGTAATGAGGCTAGGATCTCATTTTTGAAAAGAGAGCTGGAAAATCAGAAAATGAATGAAGGAGATGATATGTCTAGCCACTTGAACAAGCTGCAGGATTTGAGAGAACAACTCATCAATGTGGATGAGATTATTCCTGAGACACAGCTTGTGTCCACCATCTTGCACTCTTTGCCAAGATCTTACTTGGCTTTCCATACCTCTTTGAACCTCAGCATGAGGAATGCTGTTGAACCCCTCAAGTATCAGGAACTTGTTGCTCTCTTACTACAAGAGGAGCAAATGAGGAAGAATATGAATATGAACACAAATGCTGAACAAGCATTTACTACAGGTCAAAAGGGGAAAGGGAAATCTCAGCCAAAGAGTGCAAATCAAAATTCAGGTGATGGTGGTTCTTCACAGGATACCAAGAAAAGTGATGGACAGCCCAAGAAGAAGGGCAAATGTCATTACTGTAAGAAGCCAGGTCACTACATCACAGAATGTAGGAAGAGGATTGCCAAAGAGAAGGCAAAGGAAGCTGGGATGTCTGTTAATGATGCTCCTAAAGCTCCTCCAGAGACTGCTTCTTTTGTTGAGGACAGGGATTACTGTTTTTTTACATGCAGCTATGATGCCTCTTGGTCTTCACAGGCACTCAGTTTGACAGAGCATGCATGTACTTGGTATTTTGATAGTGGTGCCTCAAAGCATATCACATCTCGCAGGGATTTGTTTAGTCATGTTGGCCCTGCCCCTGTTGGCAAAACTGTTCAGTGTGCCAACAATGCTTCATATCCAGTGTGTGGCATTGGGGAGATTCAGCTTACAGCCATTGATGGCTCCATTCTCCGCCTTACAGATGCCTTATATGTACCAGGGATAAAGAAGAATTTGTTGTCCATTTCTTCTTTAGCACATTGTGGAATGCAAGTCCACTTTGATGATGATAAATGCATGGTCAGAGACAAAGCAAATGCCTTGACCTTGATGCTTACTGGTACATTATGTCATGGACTTTATGAGTTGGATGCATTTCAGCCAGTGGATCAGTCTGCTTATCATGCATTCAATCTTACTCCAGCTATGGTTGATGCGGAGTTATGGCATGCTCGCATGGGGCATGTAAATTTTGGTAGTCTTATGCTTATGCAGCGACATAATATGTTTACAGATCTACCTCTCATGGAGAAGCCTCCAGATCACATTTGTGAAGGATGTATTTTGGGAAAAATGCATAGGTTTTCCTTCCCACGTGATCAGGCTCTAAGAGCAACTGCAAAGTTGCAACTTATACACAGTGATCTTTGTGGTCCCATGCAGACGAAGTCATTAGGTGGTTGCTTTTATTTTGCAACATTTATTGATGACTTCTCTCGTATATGCTGGGTCTATCCTTTGACACAGAAATCACAGGTATATGATGCATTTTTGGCCTTTGTAGCACTTGCTGAGACAGAGTCAGGATGCAAGGTGAAGACTCTCCGTTCTGACCGAGGGGGGGAATATATGTCACATGTGCTGAATTCCTTTCTTGGGAGTAGAGGTATAAAACATCAGTATACTACTCCTTACACTCCACAGCAGAATGGGGTTGCAGAAAGGAAAAATCGGTCACTCATGGAGATGGCCAGATGTATGCTAAAGGCAAAAAGACTACCACATATCTTTTGGGTGGAAGCAGTAATGTGTGCTTGTCATATTTTGAATCGATGTCCCACAAAGGCATTGGTTTCTATTACTCCTTTTGAGGCTTGGCATGGCCGCAAGCCTTCTGTATCGCATTTTCGTATCTTTGGGTGCCTTGCATATGCACACATACCCAAAGAGTTGAGGAGGAAGCTTGATGATAAAGCCACAAAATGCATTTTTGTTGGGTATAGCCGTGAGAGCAAGGGCGACAGGTTATATGACCCACTATCCAGGAAGATATTCATCAGTCGGGATGTGATTTTTGATGAAAAATCAGAATTATCCATGGCTGGTTATGAGGCAAATCAGGCTGAAAATGATGTGTTTGAAGGTCTACTACCCATGGAGTTTCATTCCACAGTTGGTGATCCAACTCATGAGGGTACTGGACAGCCAGCAAATGATGTAGGTGGTGCAGAAATTCAGCAGCCAAATGAGCCAGAAGCTGAACCAAATATGGGACAGCAGGCACCACAGGTCAGACATATACCTAGATGGTATTTGAGGACATTACAGGACAGCCATTTAGAGGGTCCTCTTGCTGGTCGTACTCGTAGGGAGACAAGGACCAATGAGCATGCACACATCATGGATTTGAATCTGGTTATGGCAGCCAGTTTACAGGATGATGATGAGCCTGATTCATTTGTGGATGCACGAGATAATGTGCATTGGAACAAAGCCATGCAGGATGAGATTGATTCTATTAAAAAGAATCAAACATGGGATTTGGTTGATCTGCCCAAAGGCAAGAAAGCCATTGGTACTAAATGGGTCTACAAGTTGAAAAGACATGCAGATGGATCCATTGACAGGTACAAAGCCCGTCTAGTTGCAAAGGGCTATGCACAGAAGAAGGGCATTGATTATGAGGAGACATTTGCTCCTACATCCCGTATGTCGACACTTAGGTGTGTCATTGCATTGGCTGCACATCGTGGTTGGGTTGTTCATCAGTTGGACATAAAGACTGCATTCCTACATGGGGACCTCGAGGAGGAAGTTTATGTATTTCAGCCCATGGGATTTGCAGAACATGGTCATGAAGGGAAAGTATGCAGGCTGAAAAAGGCCTTGTATGGTTTGAAACAAGCTCCACGAGCTTGGTATGCAAAAATAGATGCTTTTCTACTCACTCAGGGATTTGTGAACAGTCCATCAGAGACCACTTTGTATGTGAAGAAAGAAGAGACAGATCTGCTGGTCATCAGTCTTTATGTGGATGATCTCTTGCTCATGGGATCAAATGATGACAAAATTGCAGCATTTAAAGAGATACTGCAACAGACATTTGACATGTCTGACTTGGGCCTTGTACATTACTATTTGGGCATACAGTTTGTGCAGGATAACAGAGGCATTGGGTTGTTGCAATCACGTTATGTTGCTAAACTTCTGGAGAAGTTTAAATTTCAGGATTGCAAGTCTATTAGTACTCCTATGGAGCCTGGGATGAAACTGTCACTACAAGATGACAGTGTTTCCTTTGATGCCACTACATATGCTCAGGCTGTTGGGTGCCTCATATACTTGTGTAATACAAGGCCAGATATTCAGTATGCAGTCTCTCAGTTGAGCAGATTCATGCACAGCCCACGGTTGTCACATTGGCAAGCTGTGAAGCGTGTATTCCGTTATTTGCAGGGTACCTTGTCTCTTGGGTTGCTTTATCCTGAGGGGGGTGACATGCAGTTACATGCTTACAGTGATTCAGATTGGGCTGGTGATTTTGATACCAGACATTCCACTAGTGGGAATTGTTTCTTCCTTGGCGCTTCATGCATTTCTTGGCTAAGCAAGAAACAGACCACAGTGGCCACTTCATCTTGTGAGGCAGAGTACAGAGCAGCCTACACTACTACTGTTGAGTGTGTTTGGCTGCGTCGTCTTATGACTGATATGGATATTTCAGTGGAGGAGCCTACACCTATCTATACTGATAGTCAGAGTGCCATTGCTGTGGCCAGGAATCCTGTGTTTCATGCTCGCACGAAACACATTGAGATTCACTATCATTTTGTTCGGGAGAGACTCCAGGCAGGAGATATCAGTCTGATCTACTGTCCTACAGATCAGAATGTGGCAGACATCTTCACCAAGGCATTACCACGTCCGAAATTTGAAGCATTCCGCAATGCTTTGAATTTGTTTCCTTTTGGTGGATGATGTACAGTGATCACATATCACTCCAGGGGGGTTTGTTGGGTTTTATGCTGTGTATGCACCCAGAGGAGTGCTAGTGATCATCAGTAGGCTACTGGGGCACTTTTTACTTCAGTTAGTGGAGGTTTTTTCCCCCAGTTTAGTTAGTTTCACTTATATGCAGTTTATAAGTGTTTTGGTCCACCCGGCACATTTATGGCCGGTCATGTGAACACTTATCCTTTAGGGGTCACTATCATGTGGCTTGTACTTCACTTTTTTCTATCATTGAGATATCTACAGCAGTCGTGTTCACTCTCCACATTGGTTTCCACGCCTGTTTTCTTTCTGTAAACCCTAACCCTAACCCTGTTAAGTCTTCACGTGTTACATTTGTTCCTCGTATTCTGTTGAGACTTCTTTGGGTTCTTGACTGTCTCTTTGGAAATTATCTTCTATGACCTTGACCTTAGTCAAGATTTCTTCCGTTTGCTGGGTCCATAGTCCCTTAGCTTGGTTGAGTTTCCAATGTGATAAGGCCGTCCATTCATTTTGTGGTTGGGGGTTCCCTTGGTGAGAGGAGAGCCCCCATGTGTGTGTGTGTGTGTGTGTGTGAGAGAGAGAGAGAGAGAGAGAGAGAGAGAGAGAAACCAAGCTGCTTGTTATTTTTTGGGGCTCAGGTTGGTCTACCACTTGTTCAGCAATACCTTTCTCAGTTTGAAAGGCTTGTGAAGGAGCAATTACCCAGACTTGGAACGCATTTCGAGGAAGAAATGATCAATCCAAGCATGTATGCAAGCCAATGGTTCATCACAGTATTCTCCTACTCTTTCCCCTTTCCTCTGGCACTTCGCATATGGGATGTATTCCTTTTCGAGGTTAGGAACTCAACCTTTTTGTATTGTTCAATCCAAATTTTCCTTTCTGTAATGTGTATAAAGGAATGAAATTTCAATTCCCTTGTTATACAACGTTAGAAAAGGGTGTCCCTTGTATAAATTTACACATAAGGGGCTAATCAATAGTGGTAGTAATAGAATGCTATTTTGAAACAGGGTGTAAAAATTATATTTAAAGTCGGATTGGCACTCTTGAAATATTGCCATGATGATTTGGTAAGCTACTGTCAACTCTGAAGCTATTTTTAGATTGCATTTGTGACAGCTGCCATGGGGAAGCACTTGCAGGTGGCACGGCCATGTGCAGGTGGTGTACCATTTGAGTCTGTTTTTTATGGCATTAATTGTTGTCAATTTTCTCCACTTGGACTGATCTACTCACAGGTCAAGCTACCATTTGAAAAGCTAGTTAATGCATTACGTAATTTTCCCGAAGACGCCTTGTCCCCAGACATGTTAATACCAATGGCTTTGTCAATCAAGGTAAGCTGCTTAAACCCAATGAGGAACTAGTGCTTGGGTGCTGATGAGAACACAAGTATTGCTTTGCTTACTAAGAGGCTTTTAGTTTCCTGCTTTTAGTTTCCTTCTTTTTGGTGTGTGTGTGTGTGTGTGTGTGTGTGTGTGTGTGTGTGTGTGGAGTGCGGGTGTAGTAGTTCATGCATCATGCTCGTACTTAAGAGATTTCGGTTCAAGTTTCATTCCCTGCACTTTGGTTCTGTCATATGGATCATTTGCGGTCTGCTAGTTTGGATAAGACAGACGCTCTTTCTCTCTCCTCCCAAGGATTCTTGCTTGGAAGTAATTCAAAGACAATGGAAGTGTTTCTCTTAAAAATTTAATGCTTTGGATGGCATGGATGCCTGCAACATTGATCGTGGTGTGATTGGTGGATGAGAATTGACAGGTTTCAAAGAGGCTGGAAGAGCTCAAAGATGAGTATGAGCAGATGAATAAAGCTTCACAGGAGGCCCAAAGCTTGAAGGCCAACCAACAGCGGGGGTTGTCGAAAATGTCTTAGGGCTGTAAAACTGAGGTCATCTGGTGAGCTCATATGAAGCGGTTATTATTGAAAGGGTGGCATTGAGCTCACTCACCATGATAAAATTTGTTGTAATAATGCATTCAATAAATGTAGTGTGAAATCTAGCAACTGCACCCATATATCTGTTGATGTGAACACTGTTTACATCTCAAGCTAATCCAGATCACCTTTTTTTTTTCTTGGAGCCTAGTTATACTATATTATATCATATTATAAAATGCACAAGCTTATATAAAAATTTTAAATCTCTTGTTTAACCTAGACCTTATTAGGTAGCCCTCTTTCCTCATCCATTCATCCCATATGCTTTTCCATAATGCCATCTCACATCGTATGCACAATTGTTTTTAATATACCATATTTAATACTTCATAATATTTAGACTAGAAAAAGAGTCATCTTATCAAAAAAATTTTGTACTTGTAATGAACAAGTATTGCACCCACATTTCTAACCTCCATGTTCAAGCATTGGATATTAAAGTTATTAGATATATAAATTATTTTGTCCACACACGATGATCAGCATTTAGGATTTTGATGAGTTTATGAGACCACACATTGTAAACAATGCTAATGAAGTGTTGAATGTGAAAGCTTAGATAAAGTGGTGCTGATGGATTGTTAGATTTCCAACACCTACGGATGTTGGGGGATTCGCAAAACGCTACTATCAGCTTTACGTTTTTGCTTATAAACCCACTTTGTACTAATGGTCTTTTTGCCCTTTGCATGTTTCCTTTGTTATCAATGATTTATTGGTAGCCATCTTGGTTGCATGTAGTGAGCATTGCAATACTTGCAAGTAGCTAGGATATTTTGATTTTATTTAAAAGATTCGTTATTTGCAAGCTAAAATGGTAGGCGGTGATGTATTTGACATGCTTTTTGCCGTTGCCAGTCGTCGTTGAGCATAAGCTTGATGGGACCAACTATCCATTGTGTTTATATATGATATAGCATATATTGGTTGCCACAAAGGGCTTTGTAATGACGTCATTGGCATTGAGACACTTCCTATCTCAATAGCATAGAATAGTACAAGTACTTTGGATGGTGACACTAGTTCAGATGTAACTATGGCATCTGCCTCCACACCTTCACATCAGAACAAGTTAGGTGGGATGGAACGAATACACGCACATGCATTGGTGGCACTCTGTACTCTTTGTGAAGAGGAGAATTATTGCTCATATAGGCTCATGTAAAATTGCTAAGCAGGCTTAGGATACACTTATTGGACTTTTACTAGGTGCATAGTAACAAGGCAGGAGTTACCTATTTGCATAAGCAGTGAGAGTCTGAGCATATGAATGAGGGAGATTTAATGGATGAGATCCTCACAAGAATTAAAGATCTCAAGGAGCAGCTTGCATGTATTAATGAGGCATGTTCGAACAGTTCATTGGTGTCTATTGTTCTCACAGCTTTTACCAGATTTATACAAGGGTTTTGTATCTGCACTTTGGCTCATGATAAAGGGTAACCGCCCTTTCGTTTGATGAGTTGGTTACAATGCTCTTGCAAGAAGAGTTATCTCGACAAAACTGATGAGTTGGTTACAATGCTCTTGCAAGAAGAGTTATCTCGACAAAACTGAACTAGTATGCATGCGGGAGATCAAGCATTCAATGTCAATCAACAAGGTAAAGGTAAAGCCTTTTCTTACAGACAAAGTGGGAGATTAAGCATTCAATGTCAATCAACAAGGTAAAGGTAAAGCCTTTTCTTATAGCAAAGGCACAATCAATTGAGTCTTTAGGCAAGGATGCTTGCAAATGGTGGGACAATCACTATATAGAGGTCTTATTTGCACCAGCAGTTATTAAAATGAACTTGATGTCAGTCTTTGCCATTACTAAGGAAAGCCTAGTGGTCAGATTTGTTGATTTTGACAAGTGTACAATTCATGATTGGAGTGATGGAGACATCACTTTGGTTCTAGTACTCTAAGCCATAGGCTTTACATCTTGGACAGATATAAGAGATTGGCATATAAGAGATTGACAAGTGTACAATTCATGATTGGAGTGATGGAGACATCACTTTGGTTCTAGTACTCTAAGCCATGGGCTTTACATCTTGGACAGATATAAGAGATTGGCATATAATCCTTGTTCAATTACTATCACATGTGCTATGAATGATGTGGACCTTTGGAATGTTCACTTTGGCAGTTTGTTGCACCTTAAAAGGTAAGAGATGGTATCGAAATTGTAAAAGCTTGAGGCCCTTATCAAAACACGTACGTGGGGTGCATTTTGGGAAAGATGTAATAAGCATCATTCTTAAAAGATGGATCAGTTAGGGCTGTCTGAAAATTACAGCTTATACGTAGTGATATACGTGGTCCTATGAGGACACCATCGATTAGGGGATATCTCTACTTTGTGAATGTTATTGATGACTACTCTAGGTACACCTGGTTGTATCTATTGAAAACAAAATGAGAGGTTTTCACATGCTTTAGACACTTTGTTTCTATGATTGAAAATGTTTCTACATGTGTAAAACTGGCACCCTTCATATAGATCAAGGGGTTGAGTATATGTCAAAAGAGTTTCATGTCGATTGGCTGAAAGAGGCATAAACATCAATGCTCACTGCCTTATACACCTCAGCAAAATGGTGTGGCTGAGAGGAAGAAAAGATCTCTCATGGAGATGCACTTTGCATGGATAAAGGGTAGGATTTGCCTCATGTTTTTTGGTTGGAGGCTGTTATGTGTGCCACTTATGTGCTAAACAAGTGCCCCACCAAGGCCATACAGATAATTATCCCTTATGAAGCTTGGAATGGTAGGAAGTTCTCTATGGCTCATTTGCATGTTTTTGGTTGTCATTTTTATGCTCTTGTGCCTCAGCAAACAATGCAATAATCTGGATGATAAGGTGGTAAAATATATTTTTATGGGATATAACTCAGAAAGGGTATATACCTACCATTGACCACAAAGCAAATTTTGGTAAGTAGCAATGTCTGTTGAGAACTCAATTCAACCCATGCTTTTATGCAAAAACCAGCAAAATGCATGCTCACATGACATCTTCGATACACTCCTACCTTTGTATAATGGTGTGAGCAGCCATATGTAGAGCAAATGAGTGCTTAGAAAGGTGCTGCAAATCAGCACATTTATGAAAAATGGTAGTGTAGAGTATGAAAATGTTACTTAGTAAAAATGTAGAAATTAGTGATAATGTTGAGGATGGTATTAAAGCTGTTGATGAGGGGCTTGAAGATGCAATGTTGAAGATGATGATGGCCCTGTCTGCACACCAAATGTTGTTGCCTTGTAGTGTAGAAAATCCAAAATCGAACAAAAGTAGTTTAAAAATTGACACTTCCCTGGGATGCTTGAGGAAACATTATATAGCATGTGAACGAGTCTCAAAAAGTGCTTGAAATGCTTTGAAACGTGAAAACACTCTATTAAAGTATACCTTCTCCACCTAACAGAGTAGCTTAATTTGAGTAATTAAAAGAGTAGCTCAAGGAGAAGATGACTAGGAGGTGAGAGCTAAGAGAATCTGCTCTAGGAAGACCTTGCAACCATGAGAGAAACATACAAAGCACTCCAGGGAAGTCCATTGGCTACAGCTTAAAACCCAACTACAACTTACAACCCAAGCGGCCTTCTTGCAAACAGGAAAGCAACCCACCAATGCTCTCTTTTTCACTATGTTGCTAAGTGGATTTGAATACATGAGAGAAACCTATAAAGCACTCCAAGTAGTTCCATTGGCTATAACTTATAACATAAGTAGTGGGGTAATTCTTTACTGGCCCAAATCAAAGATAAAAAAGTAGCCAATGCTCTCTTTTTTCACTACAGTGCAAGTGACCTACCCAAATTTTCGACAAGATGGAGGCCCTTGACTTTATTGATACAGTTTTAGCATGATCACGATATTATGATGTTGAATGTACATACAGAGGCTACTAACACGGTTTGGTCACTGTAAGCTTGTTGGCTACACCAGTAGAGATAGGTACTAGGCTTAGCCTCCAGGATGCAGGTGAACCATTTGATGCATCACTTTATTAGGTGTTGGGTACCTCATCTATATATGTAATATGAGGCCAACCATTCAATTTGGGGTCTCCTAATTGAGTAGGTTTATGCTTAGTCCCAAAGATAAGCATTGGTAGGTTGCCATGTGAGTATTCAGATACTTACAGGGCATTCAGTCTCTTGGCCTCTTCTATACTAAGGGGGGGTGATATTCAACTGCATGATTTCAGTGATTTTGATTTGACTAGATGTTATAATACGTGAGTGTCCATTGGTGGATTTTTCTTTCACCTTGATGATTCATGTATATATCATGGCTCAGTAAGAAGTATATAGCGGCCACTTCAAGCTCTGAAGCTGAGTAAGGCCTTCCGAGGATCATGGTGTATGACCCTCTTCTTTGAAAATCCATCACCATGAATGTGTGGTGGAAGCTTAGCCCGAAGGCCTTAATGTTTGCATCTTGAAGGGCACTTTAGCGGTATTTCCATCAGCAAGCTTGACCATGAGGCTCATGCTTACTAGTGGTGGGCTTTCCTAGGCCTCCCAATAATTCTTGGTGATTAGGCTGACAATAGCACCACCATCCAAGATTGCGGAGACCTTCATTCCTCTATAAACAATAGGTAACACATCAGTAATTTCATCACTTTTAAAGTAGTTTCCTAGTTTGTTCATAGGAACTTTTGACTGTCCTTTTGTCTTGGGTAAGGAAGGAGAGTGCTCAGTGTGGTGGTTCAATTGTGTGGGCTCTGAAGTTCCCAATTATCCACAGTCAGATAAATCTCTCCAAAGTTGAGAATTTTCTTATAAAAGAGAACTTATCAGGACACGGACTTCCAAGGATAAAATACTTGTTGGGCCTGCTATGTCCCTCGTGCAATGTTCGTGCTCACTTAGCTCGTACTCACTTGGAGGTGAGCTTGGACCTACTAATGTGTAGGGGATGTGCACTGATCCTTCCCTAGGAGGTGGTGCCTTTGATGGGGTCATCACCTATCACATTGGAGAAAATATTGTGGTGCCTTTGATTGGGTCATCACTTATTACATCCACCTAGCAGATTGGAGAAAATATTATGATGACCCATGGAAGGCCAACTTTCACCTTTGCATACTCTTCACTTTTTTCTGTAACTCAGTGCTTTGTATTTATAATTTCACCCACACACCCTTCTTTAGATATAGAAAAGAAACCTTTATTTACTACACTCATACCCCCTTATTTTGTGATATATTTTTATGATATAACTCTTGTGACATCTCTCTTATAGACATAAATTACAAGACATAAGTTACAACGTAGGAAAACCATAGTCGAGATGTCTATGTCCAATTACAATATATAAAATCACACAAAGAGGAAGAGGAAAAATATTTTTGACCAACGAATGCTTTGGGAGGGAGTAGACGTACTGGGAGTGATTAGAGAGAGAGTGGGTAAGCCTCTACTACAATGAGGGAATAATTCGGAAAGTATAGAGAGGGAGAGGAGTCACCTTCTTCATGCTTGCAGAGAATAAGAATAAGAGCTACTAATTCTTGTTCTTTTTCTATATGGAGAAGGTGAGGTGAAAGAGGGAAGGGTGAGGCTAAGGGAGGGAGAGATTAGCTAAAGTAATAGTAATTTAAACTTTAATTTGTACATAATAATTGTTTTCTTCACTAAGTTTTTATCTTTATGGATTTCAACTTTTGATTTCAGGGAAATGTCAATTGATTGTTACTTTAAAGCAATAGTTCAATATGTGATAGCAATAAAAGCTAGTTCTCAAGGAGAACCCTTTTACATTTTTCAACTTGTTAAAGTTTTTCCCAAAAAGGTTATTGTTTAACATCAAAAATCTAACTCTTAAGGAGAAATCTTTTGCATTTGTCAACCTATTTTACATATTGAAGATAATAGTTCTTCAAGGATTACCAAATCATATTAATATTAAATAATCATGAGTGTATATGCTGATCAGCTCCTGTAGTAGGAAAGAGAATGTTTGGCACATGAACTGTAGGGAACCTTTTGTCGCTTTACCTGCATGAAGAAGCATGCATTATTGGAGTGGAGTACAACACACACAGAGATGCAACAATTACTCTTGGAGGCCCAAATGTAAATCTACTTTGTTGTGAGTGGGGAAGGTTTTTCCTTCAACTATTACAAAAAGAGAACAATTTTCCTTGGAGACTTAGACATGTTTCCTTCAATAATTACAAAATCACATGAACATTTAAACCCCGAGGCTTAGACATACGGCTACTTTGGAGAATTGGATTTGGAATAATTATTTCATGTTCACATGGTAGTTAAAGTAAAACTATAGATGGGTGGATCCAAACTGGTGCTCGAAAAAAAAATGATTTTTTAGTATAATGTACCGGCTAAAATTAAGAAAAATCGACTGAGATTTTAAATCAACTTTATTTTAAGGGATGATTTTTCGTATATTTTAGTTATAAAGCCGGTATATTGAAGAGATTTTGAAAATAGATTTAAGAGTTATCCTTATTTTTATTTTTATTTTTGAGAACGTGTATGAAAATGCGACCAAAATCTTGTTGGGATTTGATTAAATAAAAACACAGCACAAGATGCTCTTAATTCTAAGGTTTTTTTTTGTGAAGAAACTTTTAAAAAAAATAGAGAACGTGTAATTAATAATTCACTGATATGAGCGATCATGAATTAAAGCCATGTGAAGAACGAACGAGGAGCTTATCGTCTACAGAAGGAATCGAGGGTGGGAGATGCGCTCTTGGCGTACACGCAGAAAGAATCCAGGGTGGGAGATGCGCTAGCGGCGGCTTCTCCAATGTCAGCCCATTACAGAAACGCGTGGTGCTCAACGCAGACCTTTCCTGCCATTCTTCTCTCCTTCTGACTGCACAAGAAGGAGAGCTTTTTTTTTCAGCAGCTATGGCGGCTGCCGCAGAGGAAGCTGTTTGGAGGTATGGCTTCGAATGGACAATAGCGGCTCCTCTCGCCGACGTATGGGCACTCACCCACGATTTCAACGGTATGGAGAAATGGGGACCTTCGATAGCGTTGAAATGCAGCCTCGTGGAGGGGCGCCCACAGGAGCCTGGCTGTGTGCGCTGTGTGGAAGGACACCCCGATGCAAGCCCAGAAGGGGCGCCCTATGCGTGTGAAAAGCTTCTGGAATTGGACGCCGCCCACCACATGATGAAGTATGTGGTGGTGAAGTCCTCCTTCCCCCCCTTCGTGGGGGTCTCGCCGACCCTCCAATTTGTTGAGGTCCCTGCTGCTTCTGCTGCTTCTGCCCCCTCCACTCGCATCCTCTGGAGCTACGAAAGAAGCCCATTCGAAGGCCTTGATGAAGAAGGCTTCAAGCACATCATGGAGTCTCTTTACAACACAATCATCGCAGATTTGCAGAAAATCCTCGGCCTTTCACCATAGAATTTTGCAAGGTACCCCCCCCCTCCCCCCCTTTTGCTTCAATTACATGTACCTGTGATCTCTATGACATAATTCTCTTGCAGTGGAATTTGCAAGGTCTTGATTCCATTACATGTATCTGTGATCTATGACATAATTGTGCCCCTGCCCAGTTGGTGATGGGATCAAGTGCACTATCAAACATGATAATTATGATTTCGTCTTTTCAATTATAAATCTTAATTTTGGATGTTGCAATTCTGAATAGTAGGGGATGGGGTTGCATCCAATGGTTTGTGAAGGCACCGTGTTGAATTTATCATTTTTGCTTTCATCACCTGAATCCAAAGCAAGTTGAGCAAGAGAAGAGGATTTGGGCATTCAAGTGGTGGCAATAGCTTCAAGCCCTCCACTACCTTTTGCCTTTTCTCTTGATCTTTCCCAGTGGTCCTTTAACCCTTACCATTATATCTAAAGAATCATGGTATTATGCAATTTAATTGCATGACAAGTCTCGTGAGTCACGAGGAGGAGAGGATTTGGGCTTTTAAGTGGTGGAACTAGCTTCAAGCCCTCCACTACCTTTTGCCTTTTCTCTTGACCTTTCCCAGGGAAGAAATCATTTTGTCCTCCCCCTCCCCCCCTTTTAGCCATAGAGTACCAGGCCTCGTAGCAGTCCGTTTTGTTGGCCTTGCCTTATAGGATTATGTGAGGAGTGGGGTTTTCGGTTCAGTCAAAGCACACAGTGGTCAATCATCAACAGCGGAAGAAATTCTAAGTATTTTTTTGTATTTATATTTTTGAAAAATTTCAGATTTGGTACAGATATATTGTGATTGGCATTTATTATTTGTGTAAGTTTATAGTTATAGTTCGTGTAAGTATAATTATTCTTCGCAATAAGAAGTCAATCATCAAGCAAAGCAAGGGGGAAGTTTTGTATTTCTTGTTTTTAAATTTGGATATGTTTTGATTAACATTTATTGTTTTGTTAAGTTTAGGTTAAGAACACTAAGTAGTGGTAGGACATCCTTTTGATACAAATGGGTACTTGTAACTTGTTTATTTGAGCGTGTTTTTAATTGGTCCTTTGACCATACACTTGAGGCCTCCTTGAACCACTAGTCTACTAGCGCCTTAGAAGCACGATCTGACAAAGAGCTTCATGACAAACAACTGGTAATCTTTTCAGGCCTCACATGAAACCGAGATAGAAGCCATGAAAGCACAATCTGACAAAGAGCTTGGAGATTGTATATCACTATCCAGGAAATCAGAAGTTCCTCCAATACCGAAGAAGAAAGAAGAAGAATTCCTCTAACCAACACCTGACAACGACTTAGAGCAGCTGAGAAAGGTCAATGAAGCATCGATGAAGCTCGCCAAGCAGCTAAATCAGAACTCGCTGATTAACAGTCATGCAGTGAGGGCGTGAGGTGGCATGCTTGTTTCGGCCTCACATGCATAGGGTACTCAACGTGGTCAAATGAGACAAGGAGGCCTGTTTCATGCAGATGTGTTTAGCCAGGCCTGACTTTAGGATGTTCTATATTGCAGCATGCTACTTTCCACCTCAGACATCCTCCTATGTACGAGATTTGATTCTAGATGGAGAGTCTCCAGATGCCCCTTCGTTTGAAGACATTGTGAAGTTCTTTCAACAAGGGGAGGGGATATGCTCCCCCAGGCTTCAATGCATGGATAGTTTGAATGCAGGTCTAGATGTATAAATTCCATGCAGACTTGCTTTCTGAGATGGATCCAGGAGAGATGGGACTGCAGTGGACATCCCAAGATGCATGGCATGTTACTATATATGGGAGACATTTTTTGGACATAGGAGCCATGCATGAGCTGATCATATATAACAGGATGTCCCATTGGCCTACATCTAATAGCCTCACATGCTTTCTGTGTGTAGGTGGCTTCACGATTTGATAAGGTCTCTTGCTTTTATGTCACATATCCAAGATTTTACCATCCCAACCCTACACATAGGAGCCTATCATCCTTATCTCATATTCACCATCTCTTTCCCCCCTTTACCACCCACTTCAGACCACGACCCCGCCGCCCCCCCCCCCCCCCCAAAAAAAATAAAATAAAATAAAAATAAAAATAAAAATCCACTTCACTCACATTCATTTCCATACGATCTTGAGTCCATTTATGGAAATTTGGATCTTAAATTGCCCATCTCCTCCATCATGCATGACATTGCTCATGTCAGGTCATGTCATGTTTCCTTATACCACTTGCCCCTCTGCCAAACCCCCCACAAGATCATTGCCACAAAATG
Source organism: Cibotium barometz (assembly GCF_041138505.1). Classification (NCBI taxonomy): domain Eukaryota; kingdom Viridiplantae; phylum Streptophyta; class Polypodiopsida; order Cyatheales; family Cibotiaceae; genus Cibotium; species Cibotium barometz. The sequence continues at coordinate 32,600,903 of NC_141087.1, read as the reverse complement.
GGTGGTATGACAACAAATGCAAGCACATGACTTCAGCTCTTGCAGGAAAGAGAACGTAGAGTCATCTCGGCACATGAACTGTAGAGAATCTTTTGTCGCTTGACTTGCATGAAGAAGCTTGCATTGTTGGAGTGGAGCAGCAACACATACAAAGATGCAGCAAGTAAGCAGAGATAGAGAGAAGCACAACACTCAAAGTAGATTAATGAGAATGAGTGAAGTACAAGTGAAATGACATGATAAGGTCACTTACACACTCACTCATAAGAGTGTGTACACACCTCTGGAGCATTAGCTCTATAAGAACCCGTCACACTAGATAGTTGGGGCCTGACAGTTTGTCTTGTTGTGGAGTGAGATTAGCTCTGAGGTTGGCTCCGGGATTTGCACCAGGAGTAGCAATCCGGACACTCTTTCATCATGGCCTCTTCAAGAAACCCGCCGCTCAAGCTGTTCAAACACGGAGAACTAAGCAAAGACAACATATAGGCTAACCTGCATATAAAGAGAGAGGCTAACTTGCACATAAAGAATTTATGCACAGAGACACAGATAGGCTTAATTTGTATTAGCAGAGTGTGTATCTTTATACAAGAGTAGCCTCAACGGATTAATGTCATGCGGCAGGTTGTTATTGAAACAAGAGTAAAACCTTTGTTTTATTTACACTAAGGTTTATTAACCTTTGATAGCTCCTACATTCAAAAGTTTAGAGCTACATATACAAATCATGTCACATAGACGACTGTTTTCAATTGAAAATAAATTTAAATTTGTATGTTGTGATGGGTCTTCCCCTTAAATTATTGTCGCTGAATTCCACAGTAGTTTTGATTGGATACGCTTTAATTCGAGTCACATTGACAATTATTTTAGTGTAAGAGGGAGTTCTTGCATAACAATAAAAAACGATTCTCTACTTTGATAGAATTCATGATGCTTCTTACCATTTTCGGGATGATGAGGATCTTGCATTAAATGAGCCTAGCTTGGTTATAAATGACTAGTGGCGAGACCCCTCTCCGACGGGTTGAGCTAATCACACCATTAAAAAAGACAACTTTGTAGGGAAATAACCCATCCTCCTGACATGAGAGGTTTGGATACCATAGAGTAGACCTTAACTTTGAAGACAATCATGGACATCTCTCTCTCTCTCTCTCTCTCTCTCTCTCCCTCTCTCTCTCTTTCTCACGTTATACACGCACACAAAATCTCTTTGTATATACATACACACATACATACATACTTTAGGAATTGGCACACATAAACATATATAACATATATACATATACACATACATCTACAATGTCTATCCATATATATTTACGTACACACACATATATGCCTACATACAGATACACATATTTATGTTTCTATAAATATATATGTTCACATATATATATACACATTATGGACATCTCTCTCTCCCTCTCTCTCTCTTTCTCATGTTTATACACGCACACAAAATCTCTTTGCATATACATACACATACATGCATACTTTAGGAACTGGCACACATATAAACATATATAACATATATACATATACACATACATCTACAATGTCTATCCACATATATTTATGTACACACATATATGCTTACATACAGATACACATATTTATGTTTTTGTAAATATATATGTTCACATACATATATACATTATGGATATCTCTCTCTCTCTCTCTCTGTCTTTCTCATGTTTATACACACACACAAAATCTATTTGCATATATATACCATACATGCATACTTTAGGAACTAGCACACATATAAACATATATAACATATATACATATACATATATACATTATATATTCGTATTCATACCTGTACATCCATATGTATCCATGCATAGAAGCAATCAATTATAAATCACAATATCTTAATAGTATCAAAATGTGGGTGGAGAAGCAACTACTTGTAGCTCAAGGCTACTACGAAGGTGCCAATCAAATTTGGGTGCCTCGACAGTCAAAACCTCTTCCTCAACACAGCACTCAAAAGCCAAGAAAGAAGAAAAGTACTCCACAACAACGTCCACAAAAGCCTATGCGAGTTCCTCAAAGAACTCCACCAATGCAACAAGTGTGGGTACCAAAAACACTGCTTTCTGCAAGCACAAGGGTACTAATACCAAAGCTTGGGTCCCCAAGCGGTCAAAGATGGGTGCCTGTGCATGTACATCAACAACAAGGATACTATGATGGTAATTCCTCTTTAGGGTTGATGTGGAAGGTTTGGGGCTTCCTTGACTTTGGCTGATATGCTGGTGCTGAGGCTGTGGGTTTGAGACTCATGGGCATTGTTGATGATGATGAGGTTAGAGTCTCTTGTGGAGTGGCCGTCGATGATGAGGCCTTTGAGCATGTGGTTGCCTCCTTTTTGTTGAGGTTTGTCGATGAAAATGCATAGGCTCTGGGGTCTTTCCTTTGAGTTCTCTATTAGTGATAGATGGTTGGGGCTCTGGGAACTTCTTCAAGAATGCTGATTGCAAGGTTTTGGCATTGAACTTCATAGGTGAGGATGGGGTTTGTCGGTCGTTGATGCTTTATCGGAGTCGGTCGTTGATGCAGATGATGGTAGGTCCTTCTGTAGAGGGACTTTTGTGGAAGAGGTTTGTATCCTTTTGCGTTTAACATCATAGATATCCATTAAAGTTGGATCCTCTTCTTGGTAGTATGGTATTGTCAACTTTTTATCGTTGACCCCCATGATGATGACTCTATCACTCGCAAAAAAGCACAGTGGTGCTTGGGTAGCAACAATCCATTTATGTCCCAAGATTAAATCTGCTTCCAACACATACTCAACCACAAAAACTTGCAAGTGAGGGGGTTAGTTTCAATATACATTGTATGTTCAAAGTACCCTATACATGGCATGTTCAAGTCTTGTGTGAAGGCAATCCTTTCAGGATGTGCCGTGAGTGTTGGTTGACCTAACAAATCCCATAGCTCGAGGGTCATGAGATTGTGTTCTCATGTTAGATAGAGCTGTGCTTGAGCTGTGGTGATTTTATTTGCAATTTTCAATCCAACCAAAATCCTAGGGATCTTTTTAGTAAGATATGTTGGAAGTTCTAACTCCTATAAGGTTTCTTCCTCTTGTAATAGCAATTGTACATTGCTTGCAGGAGTATTCAAGGTAACTGTTTGCATGGATTCATCTAGTGAATACAACAATTCACTTATCCAAAGTCCACCAAAGAACTAAGCTAAGCATGCTCTCTTGCTTGAGAAGCAATTCCATCGTGTCTCCCACGACGAGTGTTGTCACACCGTCGCGTTGCACTACGGGTCCTCGTCCCTCCTCTCACCTCACTTCACTCACACACACTCACTCGCATGTAATAAGGAGAGATTACCAATAGGATTAGCAAGAGCAAGACTTAATTACACAATGGGAGAGTTTGTTGTATTATAAGATAAATTCACTTATATACATGGCTATAAGTATTCACACTCACTTAAACTATGGTCGGCCAAGGCACTTTAGGCTCATAGAGGCCTAATGCTATTACAATGACTACTCTCATAATATATCCATAAAGTACATCACTTAGGACTTCATCCTAGCTTACTACCACACGCTCTTGAAGCGAGAATCGCCATAAATACTCCATCACACCATTACGGGCGCCTGTACAAGTTGTAGCTTTGGACACTATTGCTTTATATCTTGAATGTATGACCCTTTGGTGTATCTACCATGATTCCTTGATGTAAGATAATGGTGGTAGCTCTTGTTAATCCTAGAATTGGATTAACATCCATCTGTCCAAAAAATATATTTAAGATAATAACATTGGCTATTGCCAGATTTAATTTATGTAAAGAAAAAGAAAAAAGATAAAACCTTATAAAACTCATTTGGTGGATCAACATTTGAGAGACAAATGGCATTTCAATAGGCTTGTAGATAGCAAGCATAATATTCTGCAATGTCCAATGCCTATGTACCGAAAATCTAACTTATTAGGCATATTCCATAGTCTACAAACATTACATGTGCATAAATCTGATCTGCAATCTTTTGCAATCTTAGCTAGTAAATTCCAAGGAGCCTAAAACTATTGTTGTAAGTATCTCGACTATACAAACCTAGCAATAATCTAAGTTCCAAAAAATAAAGATATTTCTTGTTGTAAAAAATAATAATAATAATTTTTATTGGCATAAAACATAAAATCTACATAAAAAGCTAGTTTTCATATCGTGATACACATGTGCTCTCTAATAGTTTGATTATTAGAGATGCTGTTGCTTGTCCTTCCCAAAACGGTGAGTCAAAAATGATTGATGAAAATTAAATAGATAATGGTAAACAATGATGACTATATTATAGCGAACATCAAGAAGAATACCTTCAATATCTTGTCCATCACCATAAATAAATATAAATGATTTCATTTTCACATCTATGCTAAGCAATATACCTATGATATCAAATCAAGATTTTGAGGTCACTCTCTCTCTCTCTCTCTCTCTCTCTCTCTCTCTCTCTCTCTCTCTCTCTCTCTCTCTCTCGGACGTTCAATATTTCAAGTAAACCAAGAAAAATAAATAAAGCCACTGTAAATGAAAGCAAGTCAAAAGTAAAACATTTGTTTATCCAAATGTTAAAAAAATAAACATGAACTCACCGAGTCCCTACAATCATATCAACAATTTGAACCATCCCTTGAACAATAGATGGGTCACTCCATATTGTTGTGGATTTATATGGTGGCTTTACCTCAATGTCAACCATTTAATTCACACAATGTAAGTAGATTTATATATATCAATTCAATATTACTGGCAAGGGTAGCACCATTGTGAGATAAATTGAAGAAAATTTACCATCCCACTGTCATTAAACTTCATGTCTTTGCATCACAATAAAATAGTTATCATTCTAAAAGAAACATCAATCAACTTAAAAACATGCACACTTACAGAAAGACAATATAGATAGCACATGCCACATCTTTGTAAGCATTCTCCTTTCAAATGCTTACTTCATTGATACAGAGATATATAGGAATGTAGTCTCTACATTTGTAGGTTGTTGTATCAATAGCTCACTCTATCTTTTGGACATAGATTACATTTACATTTTTCTGCATGCCATTTGCAATACCTCTTTAGACAACATTGGTTGTGTAGACTTCATTTATGAATCTTCTATGTTGCTTTCATGTTCCATAGTATCCTTTACACACACTTTCACTACATTAGATGATCTAACACGTGACATAGCAACATACAACTATCCATGTGTGAATACTTGTATGGCTAAATAAAGTCCCAACACACTTAACGTTTTTCCTTGGGACTTATTTATTGACATACTAAAAGCTAGTCTCACAAGAAACAGTCTCCTTCTCATGTCAAAAGGCAATTTAAGCATAGTTGGTATGAATGTTATCCTGGGAATAAAGACCCTGTCTCCAATGTTTGTACCTGTAATAATTTCTGCACCTTTGAGTGAAATTTCTCATTAGGACATTTTTCTCTAGAACTCTTTCTACAATCTCAAAGGCAGTGAGTGGTCTAATGAAGAAAAACTTTATTGCTTAGAGAACCAAGCATATTAATATTATAAATTGCACTTATGTACACACACTAAAGTATTAGACGTGGCAAAGATCGTAATTACATAAACAAATCATCAATATTAAAACACTCGTAAGATAGAAAGTATTTTAATGTGTAGTCTCTTCTCTCTCTCTCTCTCTCTCTCTCTCTCTCTCTCTCTCTCTCTCTCTCTCTCTCTCTCTGCTAACCAAGCATATCAACATTAAAAAAAACTCTTTATCTATGCATCACATATTAACTCCAAACACACAAATAGATAAAGACAAAAAATCGTGACAATAAAACTAACCTCAAGTTGAAGAGAGAATGGTATTCGAAACCACCAACTTTGATGCTAGCGTCCTTGTGCTTACCTCTACACAATCACACACAAACACCAAAACAATTAACACTTATAGTCTCTCAATTTTTTTCACCCTGTCCTAGCTACGTTCCACACCAAATACACAGAAAAAAGGCAAGAGTAAATGTATACTACATGTGTGGAGTGTGTGTGTGTGTGTGTGTGTGTGTGTGTGTGTGTGTGTGAGAGAGAGAGAGAGAGAGAGAGAGAGAAGAGAAGAGAGAAGAGAGAGAGAGAGAGAGAGAGAGAGAGAGTATAGAGAGAGAAGAGATATCAATTAATAATCTTAAATATTATTACATTATCTTTACTAAATTCCTTAACGGGATGTACTTTAGTATTTTCCTAAAAATGATGCGCTTTTTCCCAAAGCTTCTACATCTGCTACCCACAATGTAAAAGCCATCTACTAATCCCAATGCCTCTTTGATTAAGAGGAGCTTGAGATTATCATCTAGCCTAGGGGTCGCAGACTATATAAATATAGCGTGGATTGGGATCATCCCATCCATCAAATCCAAGAACTTCCCATTTTGGGCTAGGTTGGTATCCAAAAAAACCTAATTGTGGCATCTCCTCAAAGAAGATTGAATCTGACAATTTATTATTGTCATAGGTCAACTTTAAAATATCTAATGCCGTGTTTTGCATAAAAAATAATCAAACAATACATAATAACAATCATGATCTTTTTATAGCTTACGCTTTTGGGATACATTTAATTAATTGATCAAATACTTATCGTACTTGATCTCTATCACCAGGGACATTATAGTCTATTTTATAAAGATCAATCAAGCCTAGGCTTTCTTTAATATTCATTATCACAATATTTTCATTTAAGTTTTATAAATCTAAACATATAATAATTTTAAAAACATCGTTCCATCCAACATCATGAACCGCCCATGGTCCAAACCAGTTTGGACCATCAAAATAGCGATGCTCAAATTCTTTAGCCGAATTCACCCTTTCCTAAAAGGAAAGAGTACTCCTCATGTGCTAAAAAAACATGCAAGTCATCTCCTTCATCTCTGTCAAACACACATACATACATATAAGTAAGTTGATGCGCATGACTACTATGTGCATGCATGACATGGATGTAAGAATCATGATTGTAACTACTATATGCGTGCACATGGGTGTAAAAATCATAATTGTAACTACTATGTGTGTGTACATGTGTGTTTCAATTTCGACATTCGGGTGCTTTCCGTTTTGTGTGTGTACATGTGTTTTTGAATAAATACATGTAAGTCCTTATATTTTTGAATAAATACATGTAAGTCCTTATATTTTTCTCAACAATGGATGCACGTGTGTGTGTGTGTGTGAGAGAGAGAGAGAGAGAGAGAGAGAGAGAGAGAGAGAGAGAGAGAGAGAGAGAGAGAAGAAGAAGAAGAAGAAGAAGAAGAAGCCCTTTTAACGTCGTAGTAGGAACAATCCCAAGAGACCAAATATGATCTATCCGACGGGAGTGAGATTCGAACACAAGACGTGTTGAATAACAACTCCATGAGCTAACCAATCTACCACACATTGGAGAGAGAGAGAGAGAGAGAGAGAGAGAGAGAGAGAGAGAGAGAGAGAGAGAGAGAGAGAGCACTTCTTCATTATTTACAAAATGTGAGTCCTTATCCTTTTCTTGGTGGATGTTGGGGTGTGAGAGAGAGAGAGAGAGAGAGAGAGAGAGAGAGAGAGAGAGAGAGAGAGAGAGAGGCAACACTTGTTCATTATTTACAACATCATAATTCATCGAATAAGATAGTAAAATGTGTCTCACTCCCCCTAGGTGTAAGTGCAACTTGGTTTCTTATAAACCTACTATACAAATGTATACTACAAAGTTAACGCACATACAACATACATGCCAGTCAAATCACAAAAAACATTTCAAATAACCATGTCACTAAGCATCTGCATCCATGTGTCATCTATGTGCTCTACATGTTTCAACATATGTGAATCAAATGTGCCTGTGTGTGGGCAAACATATAAATATGTTTCAACATATGTGAGTCAAATATGCCTATATATTTCTCTCTCTCTCTCTCTCTCTCAAACAAACACAAAGTCAATGCATGACAATAATGGCAAAGTATATTCAATCATTTATCACACTTTAAAGGCAACAAACATGCAGAGGGCACACACAAACATGCAAAGGGCACACACAAACACACACACATATCTCTCTCTCTCTCTCTCTCTCTCTCTCTCTCTCTCTCTCAAGCAAACACGTCAATAATGCCAAAGTATATTACCAATGGTAGCCACCATCGTTGTTATTATAGGTAAGATACCTTCACCTACTATGCATCATTGTCCAAGAGAGAAACAAAATCCACATGTCTACCATATAACTCAACAATCAACAAATCATTACATGCTCTTGGATGATGGCACAATCATTTTTTCTCTAGTGAAAAGTATAGTTAAGTCACCACATGCTCTTTCATCTTCAAAAAGAAGACTTTTGACACCCACTCAAGCAAAATGTTTTCATAATTACAAATTAGGTCGTAAAGACATAAATTGATGGGTAATATGATTATTAGGTCATAAAGATGAAAATTGAATGGATAATATGAACATTAATTATTACAAAAGTTGAAATATCGATGTATTTACAGAAAATGATTTTTTGTATTATATGTGCCTAATCAATCTTACTATAGTCAACATGTTGAAGAGTTAGATAAAATATTTGATATTATTAATTGTGCGAATCGATTGCTCTTTAATATTTTATTAAGGCATAAATGGTTTGTCCACTTACATTTTATACATCACGTATTTTCACATTTGTGCATGCTAAATGAGATTATTTAATTTTTAATCATTAATCTCAATAATATACATAATAAATTTCATAACATAAGGTATTCTCTCTCTCTCTCTCTCTCTCTCTCTCTCTCTCTCTCTCTCTCTCTCTCTCTCTCTCTCTCTCTCTCTCTCTCTCACACACACACACACACACACACACACACATGCACGTGCACGTGCGATGATACTCTAATCACTCATTCACTTCTTGGAATTATGCATGGCTTCTTTTGTGAACTATAATCATATCCCTATCTTCTATTCAAACAAAACCACACAATATATGTGCAGACTACACCTCCGACTCCATCGAAGATCGATACTCAGCTTCAGGTCTGAGGAGGAGAGGCCGAATACGGGTGGTCACCAAACTAATGTGTTAGCATGTACGGGGCCAAACTATAGTATTAGCATACAGGGGTGATCGCCCAAGTTGTGCAGGTGTGGTTACCTTTTGCACAACAATAAAAGAGAAAGAAAGAACACCATGCAACCACCTTGCGCGCGGGAAGAAACAGAACTGACCCCCGTGTGCTCACCACCTTGTGCAAAAAGAAGATGGGCGTCTGGCCATTAATTTCCAAGGTCTTTTTAATTTCTCTTAATCTTTTTTGTTTATAATTAAAAAGAAAAACATTTGTCAAATTTATACAAATGTGCCTAGCGAGTGCGGTTACTTGAGAATCATGCATGTTGTTGTTGATAATGCTCATTAGAATTGGCTTTTGTTTCTCTATTAATTGTAATGCTTTTTTTCCTCAAAGAAAGCAACATAAAAGGGATGGAATTACCTTAGAGAAAGCGACATGGTTGACAGAAAGCGAACAACCTGCAAAAACAAAAAGAGAGAGTGAGTGAGAGAGAGAGAGAGAGAGAGAGAGAGAGAGAGAGAGAGAGAGAGAGAGAGAGAGAGAGAGAGAGAGAGATGGGCTAGAGCAATTAGTACCAAACTATAAGAGGGCCAACTGGAAGCAGACCGAGGAGGGGAGGTGAGGGAAGCCGAAAGCAAATTGAGGAGGGGAGGCCTATAAGGGAGCACGTCTACAAACGTGCTCAAAAAATAAACCAAACAAACCATCATGAGAATAGTCACATGAGAAGAGAGAGAGAGAGAGAGAGAGAGAGAGAGAGAGAGAGAGAGAGAGAGAGAGAGAGAGAGAGAGAGAGAGAGAGATGGATGGCTCACTAGCCGAACACGACACACAATTCTCAAGATGAATAGAAATGAAGTGCAATAGGAATGAAGAAGGAAAGGTCGCTCAAAGAGGAAAGCTTGCTCAAATTCAAATTTAGTTGCCCACATTTAAGGAAGCGGCTCTGTAACCTGTGAGATGAAAGAGGAGAGATTGAAGGGAGGCGGCTCTGCATGGAGTGGTGGTGGCCCTACATCCTGCGAGAGATGATAGAGGAGAGATTGAAGGAGGAGGTGGCTCTCAGCTCAAGTGGCCTGCAAAATGAACAAAGGGAGGCGACGTGGTGCAGTGCAGTGCAGAGGTGGCCACGCAACGTGGAAGGGGGGTCGATGCCAAATAGAAATTAAAAAATGCCGCGTGGAGGGGAGATCGACGCCGCCCGGTTAGATATAGGTAAGACAAGTGTGTGAACCCGCTTCTGCATAAATGATTCTAATAGGTCCTTTAAGTTGGAATAATAAACCAAAACGTTTTGTCCTTAGTGCCAAGTGGTACTCTCACTCCCCGCATAGTTCGAAAAAAAAGTATTTTCCTAAAAAGTGAAAAACCTTTATCTAAAAATTATGAAATTATTTATTAAGGAAAATCTTGAAATCTAAAGGTTTTTGTTTTATAACTTCTTAAAATCTGGAGGTATTTGTACCTTCAAGTTTTAAATTTGAAGGTATTTTTTCAAAATACACTAAACCCGGGGTTTTTTTTTGAACAGTGACTCCACGGCATCACACTACCCGTTTTGTCAAGTCTAAGCCAGAAGAACATTTTTATCAACCAATCAAAATAAAGGAGGCTCTCTAAGACAACCGGTAATTCCAACCGAGACTTAAAGAGAGATTTATTTTTCAGCTAGTCTTTTAAAAGCACCCAGTCTCATTAAACCTTTTATAAAAGGAGAGGATTGATTTTCAATTGACCTTTTAAAGCATACACTCCCATGAAACTTTTTCCAAATCTATTAGAAGACTTGAGTAACATGTAACCCTCCACACTTTAACCTCCACATTACAAAGGCCATTGTCTACTTTTTGGTTGGGAACGAGAAGAAAATCATTTTTGAATTAGCTCCCAAAATTATTTTTTAAACTCATGAAACACTTTCACATGTAAAGTTCCTTTGCTAAACACCCATGTAATCTTCTTCTTTCAAATTCTTGAAACGTTTTGATCTAAGTGAGACTAACCAGTATGATCTAAAAATATTTTAATATTATAATAACCAAGAAAATTACATATCTGTTTTAACATTGCTTAATAATAAGCTATTTTAAGAACTATGCTTGCCAAAAACTAAATCTGCTAAAAAGTACAAGCAACATTGCTATGCCACTTGAACATTATTTTCAAAACATTACAATTGTTATTGCCTTACAGAATAGGTTTTTACCTTTCTCTATTTGGCTCTCTTGAGTGAAGCCACCTTCTTTTACTGCTGCAACCTGCCACCCCTACCTACCTACAAATCTAGTGGCCAGCCCTTTGTGTTTTGCCACTTGGACAACTCAGATGTACCTACCCAGCAATGTAACATTAAGTTAGCTTCTTGCTTTGCCTCTGATTGCTTGCAAATCTAATGCCTAGTCCTTGGATGTAGCTACCTAGAAATGGCACAGCCTTGAGAGTTATGTTTTTTGTCAATGTTGATTTGAGGGGACTCGGTCCATGCATACAAGACAATGCAAACATAAGTTGTGATAGATGAAATTATCAAATTGCTTATAATAATAGTTCTTAAAGATTAGATAAGTTATAAAATAAAATACCCATGTTTTCTTGTTAGGCGCACACTTTAGCTTACCTGCCTGCCCATGGTGTGTACATTTGGCAATGTCCCATGGTATGCCCCTACTATACTACACCAACACAAAAAGCTCATTTCTCATGGGCACCCCAAAGACATTTGGCACACAAATATATAACCTTGAGTTTAAATTTTGTAAGATTATCCTTTGACTCTAGCATATAGCTTATGACCTTGAATTTAAATTTAAGATAAGAGATAGGTCTTGCTTTCAAAGTGTTACGGTAATTAATTTATTAATTGTTGGGTCACCCAACAAGTGAAAAGAATATCTTGGGTTGAGTTGATTGTGAGTGAATCTGATCAACGATAATATCTTGGGTTAAGTTGATTGTGAGTGAATCCGATCAACGATAACATATGAGATGTGTGGTGTGAGTTTGATCGTCATGAGTGAATCCGATCAACTTTGTGAATATGTGCGACGCGTGCAAAGGCATTATGAGTGAATCTAATTAATTATACAAAGGCATTATGAGTGAATCCAATTAATTATGTGAAGACATTGTAAGTGAATCTAATGTGGGAGTGAATCCGATTAGTTATGTGTGATGCATGGTTTAAGTATGAAGCATGGTAGTGAATTTAGATAATGATTTTCACTTGTCAGTATTATTTTTGTGAGTGATTCCAAATTACGATCTAACATTGTGGACTATTTTTGGGTATAGACCATAGGTTTTGCACAACAAAGGTGGACATTGGATGAAATTACTTAGCCGTGGACATTGGATGAAATTACTTAGCCGTGCACTGTGTGCAAAATAATTAATTTTGTATGATTTGGCCCATTGTACATATCTTGGACAAGGTTTATTTTTTATGAGATACTTTAAAAGCATTGGACTATGGTTCAATTTTATAAAAGCTTAATTTTAAAAAACTATGCTATTTATAGCTCAAATGGCCAAATTTATGAAATATTATTTAAATACCGCGTGTGGGAGTGGAGTCACACACGTCGAGAGGAGAGGATTACACCCAATCTTGTTTTTATGCTCTTAAGTTATGCTATGGTGTTTATAGTTTATTTCTTTTATTATTCAATTTATGAAATATTCAAATCTCCATGTACCTTGGTCATGTAAGAGTGGTATCAGAGCACGACAAATTCAAGTATTGAATTTGGGTCATGGAGACTTGAAGAAAAATCAAGAAATTGATTTTAATTTTTGAAAGGTTATTGACTTGGAGTAAATTTGAAGACTTTTTTAGATATTCAAAATACTTGCAGGAGAAAGGGAGAAGTTGTAAAAAGCGTGCTAAGTGGAGAATTTGTAAAAAGTGTGCTGAGACACAAGGGCTTTGGAGAAGAAAGTTTGTCACGATAACAAGCCTTCGGTGTGGTCAGCACCGATCGTGTTTGGGCCACGAAGCTTACACTCATTCACATTGGTTCATCAGGCGAAGCGATCACCTTTCACTAGGTCATGGTCACGTCACTAGGTTACCATTCTATTTACTCAATCCCTTGTGGGAAAGCACTGGGAGAGCACGACAATGAGACAAGGTGGCCAACTTTATCTTTCAAAACCATTCCTAGTTTTCCAACAACCATATAAAAAGCCAAAACGGCTTTCTTCTTCCCTCTTTCTCATCAAAATCAAAAACCACAGATTAGATACCCTAAGCTTGGAGATTATGAAACCAATTTTCATGATAATCTCTATTTCAACTTCATCTCTATCCTTCAAATAGACGGCGGGCGCAATTCTTAACCTCAGCTCACAAACGCGCTGCGCCGACTTCAAGAGAGGGAGAATTTAATTAAAGATTCAAATTTTGGATATTTTTTAACGCTTAAAAATATTTTCCTGCCGGCAGGCGCATATTTATTTTTCTTCTCCTTCGCGGAGCGATCGTGGCCGTCTGCTTTGTTTCCCGCCGTTTTCAGACGTGAAGAAACAAATTGTTTAATATTTTAAAGCTTTAAGCTTTATGCGTTGACATCTTCAAGGGTTCTCTCTCTAAGCTTTTAAAAGCTTAAAACTATTGTAAATTTTTCAACAAAATCTTATATCTCTCACAAGCTAAATTTATATTTATTTTAACTTCAAAAAGCTTTCAGAAAGTCACAAGAAAAGATAGAGAACCTTCTAAGATTCTATTTCTTCTGCAAAATAAAATTTAGCAAGTGGTCAACGGGGTTTTCTTCTTCAATAATTTTTTTTAAAACTCTATCAATGAGTTATTAGTTGGGTTTATTATCAACATCAAGGCGTTATTGGATTATAATTCTTATAGTTCATTGGACGTCATCGACTCCGAGCGCTTTAACAAGCCTTCTTTCGAATACACGGAGTCAGATAAGCTTGTTAAATCAGATAATGGATCGACTCACATCTCATCAAGACTAAAAACCATTGCATGAATAGCATAAACATAAAAATAGACTTATATAACACCTCGAGAACTAATTGAGATATCCATGCACATACACAAATAGAATCGTATATTATTATTGGAATTTAAACATCATGAACAAATATATTAAGAGCATACATCAAGCCTTAGAGAAGATGTCATACAATAAGAGATAAATGTACAGAAAGAGTATTGAAAGCTGATAGAAATATCCATGCTTATACATTGATAGAATGGTATATTATTTGCAATTTAAGCATCATGAACAAGTTTTCCAAAGTATTAAGAGCATACATCAAGCTAGCCTTTACAGAAGATTTCATAGAAAAAGAGAGATCCATGCACAAAAAGTGTATTAAAAACTAACTGAAATATCATTGATAGCATGGTATATTATTTGCAAATTAAATTACATCATCTCCCACACTTACAACACTCATGGTGTACATCCACAAAGCCCAATTACACTTGTACACATTATAGCTATAGCATTCATGCATCTTTACATATTCCCTTGTAAAAACCATTTGGAGAGGGGGAATGTTAGATTATGGTTTACACATACATCATCCACACCATGCATATGCACATAGGCCATCAACGAAACATTGTCTGTTAAAAAACTACTTTGTGACTACCAACACTCCTATATTAAGAAGGCTTCTCTCTTCCTCCTCTCTTGTAATCAAAAATCTCGTACATACAGTAAATATAAGCTACTTGGCAATAACGCCACCACCTCTGCATGTATTCACTGTAGCTTGCGCCTAACAAGGTAATGGCCTTTTGTCAGCTTTTCTTACAAGCTACCATATCTTTATAGCTACTCTTGCAGTTGTGCAATCCATGTTGGTAACTATTGTGTCTTAATCAAGCTTTATTGTTTAATTACTTGTGTATAGGCCCATTCAAACGACATTTAATGCATAAGTATATACCTAAATGAATCCAAGAATATGCTCAAATTCACCTTATACAAAAGTGCAATTTATAACCTCATGGTAGTCACCATCAACTCCAACATGCATAGTATGGACTAGATACTACGACATCCCCACTAACGTCATCAGTGCCGATGGTCAGTTTTCAAGTATCAAATAGGGGTATCAGCTACCTTATCAAGCTGTCTAATAATATGGATAGCTAAAAACAAGATCACTCAATTCCCGCTTCAAATTGGAAATCTACATCTAGCATAAACAGACAAACTGGGTTTCTTCAAATGAGGTTTGATCTCCAGAAGGGGCAAGAATGTCTATATTAAATTGTGGCAATCAAGCGTGCATTTGGAGCAGTGGTGAAAGGAGGTCTACGTCTAGCAACAGAGATGATGAAACGATTAATGGCAGCTCTAATTAAGGATGAAATAGCGATTAAGGTTGAGAAACGAGGGGCTGTCGAAAGGACTGAGCTTCCAGGAGGACAGAGGTGGGGGGACCCTCGATGCGGGACAGCATGTAGGAATCCACGACGGCCAGAACGTAAGCTCCTAGCCATATAACCAAAGTCACCACGAAGTATGCTACGCCGAACGGGCAAGCCAACGCAAAGATGAAGAGAATGACTCCAAACACCATCAGCACCATCCCTGCACAACACCACACAGGTACCATACGTAAAGCTTGCCCAATTTTCTCCTTCTAGTGCATGCAATGGGTGTTAACCATAAAAATCACTCCTAATCGTTCGTTAAACGTATCATTAATGTGGAAATTGGCTTTATCTTAGCCCTTAACCTTACTGCTCAAAGTTCTCATTCTAATTCATACGATAACCGCCCTTACTAAATCATGCACGCTCTCATTCAAAAGACGATAGCTTGGGTCGCTACGTTTAGCTTTGGCATCTTTATAATACATGATTTGTTGCAAAAATTAAGTAAAACATGGCTTTTACCAGCGCGTTCGTGGGTTCTCTTCCAGAGCTCCTTCTCGGACACGGGGAAAAAAACAGGGACGCCTATCGACGAGTTGGGCTCCACGTACTACTGACAAAATACACCCACATCAGCACTTGAGAGAGAGAGAGAGAAAGAGAGAGCAACAGCCACATCGCATAAAGAAACGCACTCCACTTTGCAGCCTTCACACAAACTTCATTCGAAGCCTACCTTTAAAATTAAGTTTTTCAAGATGGCCATTCCAAGTGAATTTTCCTAAGTAATGGGCTTCAAATGAAGGCCAAGGTACCTTTAAGGCCTTTAATTTCGTAAATTTTGAAGTCCAAGGTAGGGTCGCAAATTTCAAGCCTAATGAAAATCTGAAATTGTGGACTCCGACTGTGGGTGAAATTTGAAGCCTTTAAATCGGAGGGTATCAAAGCCTCGCAACCTTCCAAAGAACGGCCTCTCGGAAAAAAGGGTAAATAGGGTTGCAAAAGAGAGCCACAATTCTAAAACTTTACACATAAAAAGGGAAGAGTCAATTGGAACCCAATATCCACCTTGGTGGAGTACAGGCAGCACGACAAGCGTGAACAACACAAGAGGGGAATCACTCCATGCAACCCTCTTTCAACACTTTTTTAGCTTCCAAAATGTAGTTCCAATTCGACAACAATGAAATTTAGTTCCAATTGCATGATAACCTCTTTGGGCATTTTTTAACTACAAAAATTTAATTCCAATTTGAGGAGAAAAAATCAATGTGGAGTAGAAAAAAGATTTGTCTAAATAACACATAGAGAATCCTCCGTAATTTTTAAGGTCAAGCTAGTTTATGGCTTTCAAATTGAAGGTTAGGGTCAAATAACAACCCTGGTCTCAATTTCACACTAATCCGGCAGATTATCAATAAAAGAAAACAAATGATGGATGATTGTTTTAACAAATGAGGGATAACTATTCATTAACAAGTTTCGATCAATGCTGAAATTTGAAGCTTTTAGAGAGCATTAAAGCCTTTGAAACCTTTCAAAGAAGGATTTTTCATTACCCATATTTTAAGGATTCATCAATTACATATTTTGGTTATAAAATCGGCAAGTAGTATACATTTTGGGAACTAAAAATGGGTAGATTAAAGATGTGTTTTGTTTTGATTGGTTGAAAAAAAAAATAATTTATCAAGCTAGGTGGTAGGCCTTCAAATTTCAACCCGATGGAGATATTCAAAATTTCATTGAAGCAAACGTGTATTGATTACAAATTTCCCAAAACGGATCAAACTGAAAGTCCAACAGTGCTGAAGTTCGAAGCCTATCAAAGCCATTAAAACCTCTAGAGAAGGCCTCTAAGAAAATAGGGTTGCAAAAAGAACAAAAGGCCATTATTTGGGAAATTTCTCCAAATTTAACACACACACACACACACATATATATTGAAGGTCAACCTAGTTTATTGCTTTCAAATTGAAGGTTAAGATAGGCCTTCAAATTTCAGCTCTAGAGTCAGCCTCTAAGAAAATAGGGTTGCAAAAAGAACAAAAGGCCATTATTTAGGAAATTTCTTCAAATTTATCACACACACACACACACACACACACACACACACACACATATATATATATAGAAGGTCAACTTAGTTTATTGCCTTCAAATTGAAGGTTAAGATAGGCCTTCAAATTTTAGCTCTAGAGTCCATGATCCCCTATCTGGTTCTAGCTTCCAATAAATTCTATGTTCTTGGTGTGCACCATTCCAAAGTCAGAAGCTTTAATGATGCACAAAATATGTTTTTCACAAGTTCAAGGAGCTTCAAACTTGTGAACCGACCACTTTCTATGACAATGACGCAGCGCACACTTGACATTTACGCCCTTGCGCCCACATAGTTGTAGGTGACTACCCACCATGGACCTCTAGTACCTCATCAAAACACCTGTTGTCACTATTGAAAAAGACACCTCACACATTCTGAACTCTTTTGAAGGGCTTCACTCTTGTTATTAAGCATTTTGATTGTATTATACTTGCAAAATTTTAAAGTACCTACACTAAAAACAATAAAAACTTGTTATATTTCACCAAACCTATAAATTTTATTGTCAAAAATTATATTAAAAAATAAAAAGACATGCTATATTTCACCAAACCCGTAAATTTTGTAAGGCAAGGGTTTTTTTTTCTGCCAAACAACTAGGGGGATGGTCCACGAAGCAAGATGGAGGAAACCTGGGATATCCTGGAAAACTTTGTAATGGTTCTCCAAGTCTTAGTGAGCCAATGCAAGTTCTTGGTCGCTGTCATTCTCTTGGATGTGGCATTCCCCTTCATTCCATCAAGAAATCAAGCCAACAAGTTACAAAAGGAAGGGTTTGTTCACTTTTAACTTTCAAGGTTCTTTACATATCGAATGGACAGTTAAGAAAAAGGGAAGATCTCCCTGCCCATCCTCATTAATACCCATCTCTTCTCTATATTATCTTAAGGAATGTTTCACAAAGCTACCATGTGGCAAGGATTTAGAGGTTGGGGAAGGGGAGGAGCAGATTTGAGGAGGTTTGAGTAGAATTTAAATTTGGAATCTCAAAAGATATGTGAAGCGCGGGTTGCCCACTAGTACTTATCAAGGGGAATCTCCCCATCCATCCAAGAAAAGGGAGGCTAATGCATAAGACTCCCCTTTCATCCAACAAGAAAGTCTTAATTTCTAAGGTGCTCTGCACATTGAGTGGAAAGTCTAGAAAAGGGGGAGATCTCCCTTGCCCATACTCATTGATGCCCAGTATACTTATCAAGGGGAGTCTGCCCGTCCAAGAGAAGGGTGGCTACGACTACCTGTTCATCCAAGAAAAGGGATGCTATGTGTAAACACCCTATGAGAAGGAAAGAAATTCTCGAAATGAAATTACTTATTTATAAAAGAAGAAGCTAGAACCTCGATGAGGCTCCACCTCATGCACATGTAGGTTATTACTATATTGGTTACAAATTTTACAAAATCTATAATTAAAACCTCTAAAACCTTCAAGATGGGAAATTTCACCATGGATTTCAGAGAAAAGTATGTGTAAGGTTTCAGAACTAATCTCTCTCTCTCTCTCTCTCTCTCTCTCATACGTTACTATGTGAGTGACAACCATTCGATCGGTACTACCATATTCGGGCTCAATGATACTATATTAATTAGAGCCCTTACTGACGCTAATTAATATATTATGGCCCTAAGGTTTTAACCTTAGGGCTTGAGGTTAAAACAGAGCGCAACGCAACCGAGCTAAAGGCAACCCAAAGAAAAAAAAAGAAACGAAACGCGGCCCGACTAAACGCAACCCAACAAAAAAAGAAATAAGCGGAACATAGCACAATAATTTTTTTGGATCGCTCTCTCTCTCTCTCTCTCTCTCTCTCTCTCTCTCTCTCTCTCTCTCTCTCTCTCTCTCTCTCTCTCTCTCTCTCTCTCTCTCGCATTCGTTCAATCTCTTTGACTCTCTCTCTCGCACTGGAGGCCATAGCCTCAAAATGGCCACCATAGCCCATTTGCTTTTATTCCCAACTTAAACAGTTAAAAAAAGATCTAAAGAAAGCTTGAGAATTCTAAATTTTTTTTACATCCTATCTCCTAAGGTTGTAGCATCTAAAGTTATACCACCTCACTCCTAAGGTTATACCACCTCAACTAATTAATTAATAGCAAAGATTATTTTGGTCCCACATTATGTAAGTGAGTATTTTAACACTTTTAATAAATAAATATGACTGCCTTGTAGTCATAGTTTCCGGTTGCCTTTGATACCAAAAATACATGTACATCAATGTAAACAAATCTAAAAAGTAACCTTGTTTAAAAAGTAACCTTGTCTACACCAAGGTTACTAGCCCAACATAAATAAAAACTTCGGCGCTTAACGTGAGTATAAACAATAATGTTTTCCATGATTGAAACTACATTTGCATAAATTTTATGTCTTGGATATACAAGTGCGAAGCATGAACTTTACACAACCATTCAAAGCATGATTACCTTGATTTAATAAGGAAAAAAATGAGGACTAAAACTACGATTTTCGAAGTATATGCAAGAAGGAGAACTTAGACGTAAAAACAATTAAATTCTAATTAATTGTTGGTAAGTGGCAAAAACAATGATTAAATGGTGAAAGAGAACACCTGCAGGTTGTAGCCGAGCCAGAAGAGGGCCCAGACGGCAATGTTGGAGGTGAAAATTCTAGGAAGGAAATCATGGCTGTCGCTCAGTGCAGCTTGCAAGTACACCAGAATGAACACCACGAACAGCAACACAGATGGCAATGCAATTATGTTCGCTACTGCGTACGCCGACTCCCCACTGCAGTGCTCCACAGTACACACACACACACACAAGCTTCTTATGCTCTGAAGTAATCGAGATTTAGCGTTAATCATTAGCCAAATGACGAGATTATAACTGAATGCTCACCTTTGCCCATCCAATTTCTCATCGCGACACGCAACTTGGTACATGATGTAGGGTATCACAAGCTGCAACAATGGGAAGATCAGAAGCCCAAACCAGCGAGGAACCCATAGAACTGGATGAGCTGCAAAATCCGAGAGGGAAAACCATCAAAGAGGCTATATATCTGCAATTTGCGACGCATCCAAACTAGACTGTTCAGAGAAATGTCAATCGCACACAAAGCTTCTCTGCACACAGGGGTTCTCTACATAAAATATAGGTCATGCAAAGGCCTATAAGTTTATAGAAAACACACACACACACACACCCCATTAGAGTGAGGAGAAAGGCAAAACACAAACCATAAACACTCCACCACAAGGGCAAGCTTTCTGCAGTGCTATCCCAGCTATAGCCAGTGACAACCAAGCTAGTTACAGTCAACAAGAGAGGCAAAGCAACAGGGTTGTTGCCCGCCATGGGCTACTGTGAAGGGCAGACACAGAGATGGAAGGAAACCCTCTCGCAGACAGAGAGTGGGGGGGGGGAGGCAGAGTTGCAAGGGAACGTGAAGGTGCTCGTCGATAAGATCGTGAGCTGCACCCAGCACTTTGCCAGCCAATCTTAGCCCTTAGTCTCCCTCAAGGCTCAGATTAAGCGTTTGTTTTTTACGTTCCTAGCTCGCTAATCATTTAATGCGCCCACATGCCTCTCTTGGAACGTTGCAGGATGCCTTGAAATTGAAGCTCAAGATCTCGTGTAAAAGGGGCCGCCCGCCGCAACCCTTTACTCAAAGAGTCTTCCGCGGGCGGCCCCTTTACTCAAAGAGTCTTTGGCGTGTTGCAACACCCTGGCATGCCTAATCACTCGTGTGAATAAGTTGTAAGTTGAGTTGTAATAATAACAACCTTCCCATGTTGGCATGCCTACTCAGTGGTCAATATATTTGTTCCTTCCACCAGTGCTCTAAAACAACCTAGGTAAAGTGTAATTGCACCTTTACATTTTTGATACTCTAGGTTTGAAAATTGACGATTTTTGAGAGGTTTTAGTAATAATACCTTTACGATTCATAAAATATTCAAATTTTACCTCCAAGTTTGTGAGGTGAAAGTTTTTCATGTATAAATTTAAATCTTTGTTCGAGCATTGGTTCCTGCTGCCTGATGGAGAACATACTTGCCTGATGGAGAACATACTAAGGACTTGGTGGGATTGGTTCAGTCAAAGGTTTTCTAATATGTCAACCATCAACAGCTGAGATTGTTTGATCTTGTGTGATGATTTGATGAATTTGCTTCAATGTATTAAAAGCATCATGACTATAGATTGGCACCTAGCAAGTGCCACTTGTTTGTTGGTGGGATTGATTCAGTCAAAGGTTTTCTTTGTCAAATATGTCATCCATCAACAATTGAGATTGTTTGATCTTGTGTGATGATTTGATGAATTTGCTTCAATGTATTAAAAGCATCATGACTATAGATTGGCACCTAGCAAGTACCACTTGTTTGTTGGTGGGATTGATTCAGTCAAAGGTTTTCTTTGTCAAATATGTCATCCATCAACAATTGAGAATGTTTGATCTTGTGTGATTATTATAGTTAAGATTGTTCGATCTTGTGTGATTATTTGATAAATTTGCTTCAATGTATAAAAGCATCATGACTATAAATTGGCACCTAGCAAGTGCCACTTATCACTTGGAGCATCCCATGAGCTCTTCAAGCAAAGGTGGATGAAAAAATTGATTGTGATGCTCATGGAATTCATAGCCGCATCCACCCCACGTGCAGTGGGAGGCAAAGGGGCAAGGATGATGAAAAGATCCCCTATGAGGATCTGGCGAGACGAGTAATTGTTTTGGCTACCATAATCAGTGAGACTAAATTATTCCTTGTAATGGATGACCACTTATTACTATTTGGTTCTATAGCAATGCTTTAGAAGTAGCTAGCGATAACACCATACCACTATAGCACTAAGTAGCAGGAGTTTATCATCACTATATAGCATTATACCACTATATAACACTGTATATAGTAACGTAAACGACACTATAACACTATATAGTACTTCATACCACTATATAACAATATTTATTAGCAGTGGTAGTACTATATAGCACTATACATACAATATATATACTATCTCTATATAGCATTGTATAGTACTATATATATGTAGTATTATACATCACATATATATAATATAATATATATAGTGCATTATATAGTTATATAATAATATTGCTATATAACAGGTCTATACCACTATACATTGCTATATAGCACTGTATAGTGGCACTATACCACTATATAACACTATTTATTAGCATTGATAGCACTTTGTGGTAATATATAGCACTATACATACAATATATGCTATTACTCTATAGTACTATATAGTGTTATAGTTATATAACACTATTGCTATACATTACTATAACATATACCGCAATATATATGGCACTATAGTACTATATATTAAATGTAGCACTATATAACACACATATATTACTCAATATATATAGCACATTATATAGTTTTATATGTTGGAATTAGGGTTAGGGTTGCAACAATGCACACACACAAGATAGAGAAGCTTAAGAGCACACAAACTCACTAGATAAGAATGAACAAATGTGTTTTAGATACAAAAGATAAGTACACACCCCAAAATAAGTAGATAAGAGGATGTACATATGCATGGGAAAAAAAAACCTTCCTAGTGAGGGAAAAAGTACCCCGGCAGTCCTAAGTGTGTTCACACACATCACTACCATATAATGCTACAAATCCCCCCAGGAGTGATGATGTGAACATGTACCAGGTATGGCCGATCAATCCTGAAAAGGTAGTAAGCCCAAAGCTTTACAAAAAACTTCGAACTTTTCACGAGGAAGAGCCTTCGTGAATAAATCTGCCATGTTGTCATGTGTAGGCACATGGACCAAGCTGATGTCTCCTGTGCAGTGCAGAGAGTCTTTTCCTGACATAGTGGTAATGCACCTCAATGTGCTTAGTGCGAGCATGAAACACTGGGTTCCTAGCAACTACTAATGCGCTATGGCTGTTAGTGAAAATCGTAGTGCTAGACGACTGTCCAACACCCAAATTAGCCATAAGACGTCTTGTGGTTGGAATTAGGGTTAGGGTTGCAACAATGCACACACACAAGATAGAGAAGCTTGAGAGCACACAAACTCACTAGATAAGAATGAAAAAATGTGTGCCGGTGGATACAAAAGATAAGTACACACCCCAAAATGAGTAGATAAGAGGGTGTACATACGCACGGGGGAAAAAACCTCCTAGTGAGGGAAAAAGTACCCCGACGGTCCTAAGTGTATTCACACACATCACTACCATATAATGCTACAATGTAATACTTTTATTATATGGGTGAAAGCAAGAAGGGGTGGACAATAAATTGTCAAAGACAATGCTTTGGGCATGGCTTTAAAGTTGGGATTTTTGAGACATATGCATATATATATTTTTTGATACATATGTTGGCATATTTAGTCCTTTGTGAAGTGGAAATTTTGGTGTATATGTTTATTTTGCAATTTTGGTGATGTGGGTGTTTAAAGAAGTAGTTGTAGGTTTTTAAATAATTTCTATAATTGTGCCACCCAAAGATTGATAAAATTCGTGGTGCTTATGCTAGATCAAAATGTGTCGATGAGAGAGAGAGACCCAAAATACAAGAAAAGATCTTGTGTATTAAGTTGCTCAAAATACAACTAAGCTTCATGCTCATAAAATGCCTTCTAGCTCCACCTTTAAATAGGTGAGCTAGTGGACCTTAAGTCCATTCACACACACACCCTTCTCCTCCCCTTTTACATAACCTTAGTCTTTTAATGCCCCCCCTCAATACCAACTATGAAAAAATTTGGAATAGGTGGTATTGGACATAGGTTGCCTTTATAGCATTAGACATACAAGGTTAGGAACATAGGTGTGGTTACATTGAGATTTAAACAATTTCTCAGTGGAGTTAGAGGCTGATATAAAGTTAGCCTTTGACTCTTTGTTAGGACATTTAGAAGTGATATGTCCCGTTTGTTTACACTTGTTACATTTCATTTTGTTGGGATATTTGATCCAACAACTATTTGCCAAATGACCCACCTTTTTGCAATGGACACACCTTACTTTGATCACTTGATGTGACAAAGCTTGTTCGATATTCGATGAAGTTGTTGCACTTGAAGATTCAGCTCCTCCCTTTGGTCTCTTTTCTTCATTAAGACAAGATTGAATGACTCCTTCAAGGGTGCGATTAGGTATGTTCTTCAGGGTGGTGACTAAGGTGGGGTACAAAGGTGGGGTACACCTTCTTGACTGCTTTTAGCAAAACAGCCACTGCATCATCTTCATCCATTCTCGCATTCACTGATGCAAGTTGAGCCATAAGGCCCTTCAAGTGAGAGATAAAAGCTCCAATGCCATCTCCCTCTTTGAGTTCCAAGCTGAAAATTTCAATTTTAAGTGAGATCTTGGAATTCTTACCACGAGCTCCATAGAGCTTGTCAAGCTCATCCCATTTATCATTTGCAGTCGAAAGCTGGTCCACATGGTGAATGAGAGCCTCATCGAGCATGATGATGGCTTGTCTATCTTCAGCCTTAGTTTGATCAATAACCTTAGTGCCGGGGATGAATGGCCAAAAACCTTTGGACATCATCTTGTACTTGACAAGTGTGGAAGCCCTCTCTTGAGAACTTCTTAATTTGGGTATTTTCCTTTGACATTGGGTATTAAAGGGAGATTACAAGAGAGTAATGGGCTGATTTATGAAGAAGGAAACCAGAAAGTTTGTGATGTTTTGGCTTTAAGTAGAAGGTATACAAGCAAGATGCAGCATGGGCACATGCACTAGCCCCCCCCCCTCCACTTGCACACATGCACACAATGCCAATTCAAGGCAAGAAGCTGTTGACAAAAGACATGGTTAATTTGGCCCGAAGAGGAAAATGGTTGCTTTCCTTTGCAAGGTAGTGATAGGGCAAGTGTGCCAATGTAAATGTGTTAAAGAGAATATTATGTATTTGGGGGGCTTTGAGATTTCTTTAGCCAATCAACCACTTAAAACTAAACAAAGATTTCGAGTCTTTAATAATGCAGTAAAAGTGGGCCTCCGTTTGTGGGCTAGTAGGTAATGCTTGTTGTTCAATTTTGTGTTGGTTTTAATTGATAAAGTGAACCATGTATTGGCCAAGCAACAATAGAATGAACTTTAGTTTTAGAGTCCCATAATTGGTGATACTGGAAATTCACGTGTAATAGGCAAGGAGACATTGACACTTCATGTGGTGGTTTATTGAGAGTTTTGGGAGTCTTTATTGTTCACTTCCATATCTTAGATCTTGCGGCTGCTCTCACATGTCCATTGATGAATATCCTGCATGGACCCCTCCCCTCCATTGGCACTTGAAAGAGCGGTGATGTGTATTACTCCATGATTGCACATTCTCCCATGTACCTTTGACTCGACTATCTCAGTTACTTGGTGCAGTTTTGCTCAGGACTCAGCTATCTTAGTCACTAGGATCCCAGTGTCACTTTCAATTTTCTTTCTATTCAGTATCACGATGAGAATACTTCATGAATGTTGCAATCATATTTTGTCTTTGAGGCCTATTGGGACTTTTGCAAGGCGTATAATATAACTCTCTCTCTCTCTCTCTCTCTCTCTCTCTCTCTCTCTCTCTCTCTCTCTCTCTCTCTCTCTATATATATATATATATATATATATATATATATATATATATATATATATATATCTCGTGACACACACACACACACACACGTATGCATGCACACGCACACACCCACCCTTTGCACTATCTACCACGGGGTCTTAAAGATCCTTGTCAAGTGAGATAATGGATGGCATTGATCAAAACCGCGATGCCTTTTTTGTAGCAATTGTCCTAGGATCCCAATGTTTGTAATGTGTTTTGGCCATTTGCCATGCTTCAAGTTTCAAGTCAGTGTATGCCTATGGTTTGAACCATTTCTTGAAGCCATTTCCTTCAACAACACTTAGGGTTCCCCCAACAAGACTTAACACCCAACTTTCAAGTTGATATTGGCTACTTGTATGCTTTTTCTACTTAGCAATTACATGTTTCTTAGCTTTAAATATACAGCCATGCATCTTCATGTAGTTTTCCTTTGTAAGTCCTTTGTTTGCCCTCCTTCAATTCACATTTCTATTGCCGATGTGGGATTACCTCTTTGAGCCTCCATAAATCGTCATGCCTATTTCCATGTTTTCATACTACTCCCTTCCCTCCCCCCTTTCGTGTAACTATACTTGAGGTAGGGCCAATCATCCTCCTTGAGTTGCTATTTGGTTAGATCTTGTTTACTGGTACCCATTGAAGGTCAAATTGTCATGGCATATGTTTAATCACATGGCAATTGCAGAGTACCTTAAAGGGACTCTTTTGCTGCACCACATCAATGATTGTGTTACTTGTCGCAATGCCTATGAAGAGTGGTGATCTTAGACTTGATCAAACAACCTTATTCCACATGGCCACCAACACACACATGCATGCACACAAATTTTATTTTATTTTTGGTGAAACCGCTGTTTCATTAGTAACTTAAAAGGAAAAGTACATTCATAACTGTCCTAGAGTGGGACATCTATGACTCAGATCAGGAAAACAACTCAAGCTATGGAAAAGAGAGCTCTCGAAGATCAAAAGAATCTTGGATAGATTGGTAAAGTGATCTATGGAAGAAGGAGAAGGGTCGGCATGAACATAAAAAAAAAAGCAGCAGATTTTGGAACCGACAAACACACACACACACACACACACACAATTATTTTATAGTAATTCTGATATTACTAGCGGGAAACTTTGCGAGGTGAAAACCTACAAACAAAACATCATGATACAATTGAGGCCCCTATATAAGGGCGAGGAATGTGACTACCTAGAAGCAGTCACATCAAAGAAGTCCATGTATTACTGGTCATCTATTTGTTGCAAGTTTCGGCAGTCATGTAGAGATCATCACAAAACAAGCATCGAAAGTAGGCTTATTGATCAAGTGGAATGTGTCCATAATGCATCTGATTTCATATTGTCCACAGTGCCCAAAAAGTAGTCCATGTGAAGAATACACTAAAGTTGGTATAACGTTGTGGAATCCAAGCGGTCTTACCAAATTGAGTTCCCGAGAATTGCGTGCGAAGATGCCTTGACAGTTTGTCCAGGTGGGCATGAGAGAAATCACAATACCATAGCAAATGGGGCATTGTCTTGTCGTGTCTGATATCTTGCCATAGTGATGTGCCTCTTTTCCAAGACTACACGGACAAGAAAGAACTCCCACAATGCATCTCCAAAGGAACAATCTTTCTTTTAGTGGCAAACCATTTTTCCATATGCTTCTCAAACAACCACCCCACCATCTATCTATTCTGTGCATTGTCTAAAGTGCATTAGTATGATCCGCGATCCAAGGAGGAGCAAGCAATTTGATATGGACTCTTTTAGTTGTTAGTTGATGTAACCTTGTAGCTGTGATTGTGCGACCCGCTAGTTCTTCAAATGCTCCTCATGATTCAATGAAGGCACTGGATAAAGAGACTATAAGAGGGTGTGTATGAGATGCCATAGAGGCGTGTAGTGCATGCCTAACCCATACCTTCAATGAGCTACTGGGAAGGAGATAACATAGCCTTCATCATTGACCAAGTCCGCCATGAAACACACCCCCCTTTTTGATAGGAAGAAAGGCCTTCTTGAGCCACGGAAAGCTAATGGAGCACAAAAAATGTATGCTTTTCAGCCGCATGGTGTTTTCAAGCCCCAAGTGGTCTTCCATGCCATTCTAGTTTCTCTGTCAGTAATTTCTAGCCCATGAGTAGCCTAGAGCAGTAGGGGTAGCTTGGAATTTTTCCTCTAAAGTGCCCAAAAACCACCTTCCAGTAATCTGTGGTCCATGCAGACATGTACTCATCCAAGTGATTCTTTGGCCAAGCAAGCAGTGACAATAAGAATTGTATGTATGCAATGAGAATGGACTGCATAATACAGAGTCTAACATGTAAAGACCATGTGCCAACTTCCAGTATTGCAATTTAGCATTTGTTCTTTGTGGAACCCAATCAGCTTGGAGTTTGAACAACGTGTGCCATGCAAGTGGGTAACCCAAATGTCTAACCAATTGATTGGAGGGAACAAAAGCCCCTAGCCACAAGACACTGCGCTAAGCTTGTGGCTTGAGAGGGATAAGCTTGGATTTATGGAAATTAATTCACAGTCCTACAGCTGTACCAAACATATCCAAGGCATCCATTATAACATGGAGATCATGAGGATCATCTTGTGGCATGAAGAAGGAATCATCTACATAAGCCTATGCCAAAAAATGCTTGCCAAATGGCAATTAAAGACCGTGAAGTGCACCTTGCTGAGTAAGATGATCCATGTATAGAAGCAGAGGATGAGTTGTTATGGCATATAATAAGGCACTCAAAGGGTAGCCTTGATGCACGGACTTACCCAAAGACCACGAGTCAGAGAGTTCACCATTAAGAATACATGATGCCTCACTGCCTTGATATAACCAAAACACAAGATTGGACATCTTAATTCTGAACCCCATCTTGCACATGGTCTCCCCAATAAAATCCCATTGCATTGTGTTGCCTTCTCTATGTCCACTTGCAAAATAAGCACATGTTGTTGTGTATATTTTGCATATTCAACCCCAATGTAGGCATTTGAAATGTTATCTGTTGTATGTCTGCATGGGACAAAACCATATTGTGCCTTGTGTAAGCCTACATAAAGTACCAATTTTACCCTATTGACCAACATTTTGGTGACCAATTTGTATAATACGATGGACATCAGGTTTATTGGCCGCCAATCAATGAAGGTCTCACATAGGCTCTTTTCTGGGAGAAGTTTTACAAGCCCTTCTTTCCATGATTTGGGCATTTTCCAAGTACGCCAAACATCATTAATCATGAAGCATGTTTGAGGTCATCCCAGAAGTGCAAGAAGAATTCCACAATTAAACCATCCCAACCTATAGATTTCCAAGTGCCCAATTGTTTTATTTTCACTTGCAATTCTTCCTCCATGAAGCATTGTTCCATAGAGAGTGCCTCTTCTTGTGATACTATGCGTGAAACATGAGAGAGAAAATGATCCCTAGCTATCCGAACTTGTGCATTTGTAGGACTTGTAGTAGCAAAGACATGCACATAGTGGGACACACATTCATTAGCAATTGTTATTTGGAACATGTCCAAGTTTGTGTCAAGGTCTTGACGCACTTAATGGTATCTTTTTGCCATTCAAAGTGTAATCTTTTGAAGAAATCCTTGGAAGAGCATCTCGTATCCTTGAATGGCCGTTGCCTTGCTTTGACTTGCCATTTCTCTAGCTTACGTCTGTCGTTTTCAGTAAGAACATGTTTTGCATTGTATAAATATTCCTCTTCAGACACCGAAAGATTCCTGATGTAAGCAGCCTCCTCCATAGCCTGACAAGTTACTTTTGCATTATGGACCCTTTGTTTTTCTTCAGGCATGTACTAGTGACCATATTCTCTAATGATGAGTTGGATCCTCTGAACAAAATGATACCACGCCACATCCATACTTTCCAGCATTTGCAACTTTAGTGGTGTAATCACCTCTTTAACCAAGTTTTGGAAAATGTCATGCGAGAGGTAACAATTATTGATTAGAAGTGGACGATAGCAGTATAGAGGATGATCATCTAATTACAGTCCGAAGCATAACCCCATCCACAATGGTACATGATTAGATAACACTTGTGAGTGATCCACCCAAATTTTCCATATAAAATCATCATACTGATTCGCATGTAATAAGTACCATCTATCCAAGCGGGCTCTATATCGAGAAAAAGCCCTGTTTGGTGGAAAGTGCAGCCAGACACCCCAAGGCACATGTGAGTCCACGAATCAACAGCTTGCAAAGCGTTTATCATTGCATTCCAATGGAGCCTCTCATAAGCTAGCATATGCAAATGTCCAGACGAGTTATCCCCTTGCCGAGGGGCATTATTAAAATCCCCACACAACTAAGCATTATACAACCAAGGGTAGTTACAAATCTCCGCCCATAATGTTGCTCTCTTGGCCGAAGCGGCTGGCTCATAAAGAGCTACAAACTCATCCATCTCAACGTTTATCAGACATTGAACCACCAACTAGCAACCATTTGGGTCATTCTATGATAAGACCGATTGTAACTCATGTCTGACCAACAAGGCAACTCCTGAATAAGCACACAGGCCTGCATAAAAGATGCCATAACTAGCAAAGTGACCTACTTGCCATACAAACTCATTCTAATTATGTTCTTTTGCAAGTAAACTATATCTAGTTTTGTCATATTTACATAGCACTAGAAACACCTCCATTTATTTACATCACAGAGGCTATTGACATTTTACATAAAGTATTTATAAGGGACCATCATGAAAAATATGCACAGGAAAATAGATGACACGGCCTGCCTAGGCATCTACCATTTGGATGTGTTCCCCATTATCGTTATGTAACATATTTTCTTGCATTGCATCTTCATGTGCCTGCATTAGCAATTGCATTTCCATAAGAGTTTGCGTTCTATGTAGTTCCACCATTTGTTCGCACTTCTTGCCCACAATATTATTTTTGCTGATTTAATGTAGCTATGTGCCAGGAGGAATCATCCAATGACTAGTTTCATTTCTTTCTAGCAATGGTTGCCTCTGCTAGGATACTGGTCTTTTAGGTGTTTGCCAA
Organism: Cibotium barometz; assembly: GCF_041138505.1. Taxonomy (NCBI): domain Eukaryota; kingdom Viridiplantae; phylum Streptophyta; class Polypodiopsida; order Cyatheales; family Cibotiaceae; genus Cibotium; species Cibotium barometz. Next base: position 32,569,672 of record NC_141087.1, on the reverse strand, counting down.
CCATCATTTGTTGCTGACTTTTCTTTCCCCTTTTTAAATGATACTGGTATGATGTCCCTAAGCCTCCTAATCAAGTAGAAATGGAAGATGACGAGAACTTGTCGAGGTCAGTGGTCTTTGTAGAAAGGAGAAACGAAATCTTGGAGATAACGAGAAAGCTTATGCTAGCCGTATCACAAACGATACACCAATCCCAAAGAAGTGCCAATAATAAAAGCCTCCAGCTTCTAGGTGAGATGATGGAAAAATGTAGCACTATGCTATACCATCCCTAGGAAAGAATTTATTAGCTTTGTGAAAGGACACAAATAGTTTGCAAGCGGTGTTGTTGGCCCCACATTGCCCTTGTCAAATTATCTAAAGATCAAGCTTGAAACTTGTTCCACTCAATTACAGCAGGAGATTCTTGACTAACAAGACAAAGTATCAATGCGCACCTTTGAACATGCAAGCCAAGAGTCCAATGCTCATATGTGCTCTTCCAAGGCCATACCCTCTCGCCATGCTTTACAAATATCCTCACTAGTCTTCACACATTGTTTTATGTTCATGTTGGTATTCTGGCCCAATGTATTTTGTTTTTGTATGTTCATTCAAGCTCTGCTTCCAATGGAAGAGGCAAGTTCTTTCTCGACCTTCGAGTGGAGTCTTCATATCCCCATTATTAAATATTGATTTGATTGCTAGCCAATTTGCTTGAGCTTCATCAGCCCATGAAGCCATAAAAATTAGCCCTTTGGAATCTGTGTCTCTACATGGTGGTGCTAACTGTTTCCCCAAAAAGAATCTAACTTTCGGTGTTCTCTTCCTTCATCTCACACATGGCAATTGTCATCATCATCCTAGCACTTTGCAGTCGAAAAAAGGCCATGGAGGATTAGAACAACACATGAATCCACAACGATAAAAAACGTTCATAGTAGTATTACAGTACGTACCTTGGAACATAGACATGAGCTGCCATGGTATTCCATTCTAGGACTCTGTGGGTATGATCAAACATCATGCAAGCATATTTCAAGTCACCATTACCATCTCGATGCATTCTATTTACCAAGCCTACACCACAAGTAAAGCCTATTGTTGACATCTTGAATAAAAAACATAAGTCATCATTTTGCCCATGCCCAATAAATATACTACCATGGATAAAAGGATAAGCTATCCATCTTTAAGGACCATTATTCCATCAAATCCACAATCCACTTTCAGCAGGATGCCTTTTTTTTCTTGGTGTGAATACTATTCTTCTAAACTTATAATTATACACAGAGAAAAACAAATTTACCAAGAAATATCTCTATTGATAGATGGGAACCTTAAAGCTAATGAGAGCATACCTTTGGTATTGGACCACTAGCACCATTGTATCAAAAAATTTAGCCAACTCTTTTTCCCCAACCATTTTTGATTCCTTAACATCCTCATCCCTAATGAATGCTAACAGCACGCGCTCTTTTGCAATGGTCATCTGGATTTTCCTAGGTCTTGGCTTTCTTGTCCATCTTGACCACATCATTGACCCATTGCTCTATATCATCTAAAGAAGACTTAGAAGACTAGGTTGAACAGAATGCCTATGCTCCAGCAACATGCACCATCAACCTTGTGAAGGATTTATCCTTTGGCATCACATAATACACAAAACACTTATACACGTGTCTAGATAGTGCATGGTCTCTCTGCAATGGGTACGTACAACCTTATTTTTCCCTTCCTCTATCCTTGTACCTCTTGCTACTTTTTTTAGTGAGAAATCCTTTGAAGTAAGCTTTGTTGAAATACCTGCGGTTTAAGTAATATGAGGAGACCACTCTTTGACATTTCAAGTGACCAACACAATGACTTATCCTAACATGGATATCTATCAAGGTCATGTTGGTAGTATCTAGTTTTGTCTAGACATGTCCACCATCTTGTGTTCCATCACGTCCACCTCTCTCTAGTAGGGAAGTTTATTATGTATTGACTTAGCAAGCAAGATGGCTTCTGCTCTCTGCTGCAGTAATGAAGAGAACCTGTGAGCTGTGTGATGAGCAAGTGGAGGAGAACAAGGTGGAGATGATATGCATTTATGATTATGCAAAGTATGATCATTATTGTTGAGATAGGCTTAATCACACTATAGGTACATTCAAATGATTCAAGTTTATGTGATAAAGGTTGTGCTTGTTTGAGAATATGCTAAAAAAGAAGCCTTTGGAATGGTTTATCACAATGGTTTCTCTTGGGAATAACTTTTGATTTGGAGGCTTTTTGGGAAAATGATGTGTTCTCTGATTTAAAAAAAACCTCACTTTTGTAAACCAAGTAAGTTGCTTAAATGCTTTATTTTGGCAATATCTTGATTTATAAAACTAATGTCTGCATTTCAGAAATGACTTGATTGTGTTTGAATTTTTGTAATATCTTGATTTATGAAACTAATGTCTACATTTCGAAAATGACTTGGTTGTGTTTGAATTTTGTTTTCAGAATCTGTTGTTAATTATGCATTGCGATTGGGCAATACGGTCCATAGATGGGAGGCTCATGATTCTATCGGCTCCTCTAATGAGGGAAAGAGGAGGAGGAGGAGGTAGATCAAATCTCCATCAATAATCCGAGTGGGGATGAAGAAGTGGAGGAAGAAATGGAGAAAGAAGTGGAAAAGGGGGTTAGCCCCACAAGAAGGAAGTGGACATGGGGGTCAACCACCAATGAGAAGGGGGTTGGTAGTTATGCTGGTTCAATGGTGGTTGAGAATAGCACAATTCAAGTTGATTGTTCTGCCAACCATCGAATTGTTTTTGGAAAAGAAATTTTGGCTAGAATACTCGAAGAAATCATTAAGATTTTTATTGTGAAGAGAGGGGTCGACCCTCCTGGTACCCAATGAGGCCATAAGGGCTATGGGTGGTGGTACAGAGGGCTTGGAAGCAAAGTTTCACAAAATGGGCTATAGTGTCTTGTCTCCCCATTTCCTTCTATTGTTAACAAAAGTGGTAGAGGATGAACACATGGTTACATAGGATGACTTAGTGGAGTGGGATCCACTACGGAGAGACATCAATGAAGAGTTTGAAGCCAACTTGCCACTGGAGTGGGAGGATTTGTGGGGGAAAAGGTTTCTTATGTGGGATGGCAACCATAGGTTAAAGACATTTTGGTAGCTGATGATTCAAGGAGGTATGTTCCATTGCTTATTACTTTTGTGCACTATGGAGAGTCCACCAACACTCTCTTGAGTTTAGAGTTCTCTATTGGTGAGGTGGAGACATTATAGTTTAAAGTGGTAATTTTTCAAGGTGCATCACAAAATGAGTAAGTTGTCTTGTGATTGATTGCTTTGGATAGATGAAAGAAAAGGTTCTTAAATAATCTATATGATTTCTCAAGAGTGTTGTGATGCTTGTAGCATTGCCCACACAAATGCTGCTGTAAACTTTTTACAAGAAGTGTTTATTTTCCAAAAGTTTGGATTGGAAAATAAAGACTCACTTCTTACTAGGCTATTGGTAGCGGATAGGCATTGGATTGAGGTGCAATTGACTTGTGAGAGGAAGGGTGGTGGGACAAAAGGGTAGTACAATGCAGCCACCTTATCTCAAATAGTTTGGAAGGCACTTATGTTGATCTCTTTCCATAGCTTTTTCTAATTTGAAATGTTGTTCACTTTGTAATTCTTATGTATGGCATTTTGGGTAGGGATAATTTGATGCTGCTATGATGGAGGAAGAAAAGAGTAATATAAGACATTACTTGACTGTGGAAAAGGTTGACGCTGTATACACCCAAAAGGCCTACAAGGTAGCTCTTGCTTGAAGAGTACTTATAAAACTATGTGTGTAGACTTACTATTACTTCAATGGGTGTAGATGTTGGCCATTGCCAACATCTACACCCATTGATGTTGGCCATTTATTGTTACTTCAATGGGTGTAGATGTTGGCCATTGCCAATCCCAAAAACATATCAGAAATTCCAATAAGCACAGCCGCTAAAGTACCTCAACAAACACCTCCTCCTAGCCCAGCTCAGATGGTCTTCATCACTGCTTCGATATTCAATTATATCAGATCAGGATGCATCAGTAAAGATTGGTGCAGAGAAAGCCCTGGGGAAAGACGTGTTGCAAGAAGGTGTGTACCAAAGGAATGAAGAAGCAACTTCAGCAAATCCGGAGGTCCAAGAAGAAAGCCAGGAAGTGGACAAAAGAAAAAGAGATGAAGAAGCAACAAGCCCAAGCAAGAGACATCGAATGGATGATGAAGACCAGATCCCCATTGATTCTTTCTGGCATAATTTGGATACAGACCGCTTCCTACAAGAAACTATGGAGGGCTTGGACAGTTTAATGCAATTTCCAATTATGAGATTTAGAAGGCCCCGCATCAACTATTGTTTCAATCTGGGAACATGAACAAAGAGTATGGCGCTGCCATCTATTGACTACACACATGCTCCGGGATCGAAATGCTACTCTCTAGAAGCAAGACCATGAAGCCAGCGACCAAGTAGTACAAATGTCATAGGACAAATGGCAACAACAACTGCAACACATAAGGATGTTATCCTCAAGGGTTTAAAGGCTACAGAAGAGCAAGAGACCAGGTATAAGGTTTTAGAAAGCAACAATCAAGTCCTAAGCCAAAAAAATTATGCAGAGGATTAAGGTGAATACAAAACTAAAGGCTCAAGGTCAGCAAGCCAAGGAACAACTTCAAAGAGAAAACGCACACACAAAGGAAAAAGCACAACAACATGCTTAACAGCTTCAAGAGACTAACAAAAAGGAAGAGGAATTCACAGAGACCATAGCTACAATCAATGAAACCCTCGCATTTGCTAACCAAAAGGTACTTCATCTTTAGGTTGAAAGGGAACAGGCAAACAAAGAACATGCAGAAAAAGTTAAAACATTAAATGAGATGCTTAAGGCCAAGTCCGTGGAGATGGAATAGATGTCGAAAATCCATAAACAAGAAATGGACAAATCACCCACAGCAACTTAAGGACAACCAAGGATTGTCATAGTAAAAAGGGTTTAGAGGATTAGAGACGCTCAAGGTTTGGAAGCATCAGTGAGAGAAGAGCACATGAAGCTGCCACACGCAAGTTTGAGGACTTGGATGCGGCTAAAATGGTTCGAGAAATGGCAATATCAACTCTTCTGTCAGACAAAGACTCAAGAAACAGGAATTGGAGCGCCAACTTGCTGCAAGAGACAAGAGCTACCGGACGAATTGAGACTACTGATTGAACGAGCCTCAGAGATAGGCTTGTTGCCAGTGATTCCTTGGGCCCCTCCTCAAACTCTAACTTTGTCTTTATCTACACTAACTCTCTCATTACTTCAATACGAAATTAACTTATTTGAAGACCTCAGCTTAGGTGATCTAATACTAATTAAGCAAAATACAAAACGAGATGCAGACCCAAGTATAATAATGGGTATTCTTTGGGAGGATTTAGTACTAACAAATCCTAGTGATGTATTCTTTTATCCCTTGCATCCCATTGTGCTAAACCTACGTAGTTGGTGTTAGGTGTTGAAAAATTCAAACATCTTGAAAAACATTGTCGACAAACTTGACCTATTTGTACTAGATGATATTCCGAATACACCGGCCAACTACGAGGTTGTAGCATGGAGTTATCAATGGATAATTAGTCATGGGTGGCTAGAGGTCTATAACACACATCAACACTTAAATATAATTGCATCCACACTTTATCACCCATATGGCATCCACGCTTTATCACCCATATGACATTATCACCCATATGGCATTCTTAAGCTTTATCGATATATACATAAACATTTGGAAGCCATGATGACTAATGTCATATATAATTTTGATAAAGTACATATCGAATATCCTAATATAATTCCTGAAGAAATCATAGAACTCCAGGAGTTTATGAAAGTTAACAAGCCCACCCAACCACCCCATAGCTTTAGAGAGATTCAAGAGGAAACACCAAGTTCTTTAAAGCTTACCACTTATCCTGTGTTTTCCTCTATAGCAAGTAGACTACTACATCCATACCCTAGTGTTACTCCTACTAACAAGTCTAAGGCGGATTGTATATTCTCTCGTATTCCTTCTATCCCTTTAGAATTTCCCGGTGACACTCTCGCCCCCGAGGAGTTGCCAGCACCCCACCTGTCTCCACCAAGGCCAATTCAAGAGGTATGTCCAATTCCACCTAAAGATGATATACAATTGTTTACTGACGACTTTGTTCTTGAGTCTTTATTTGGTGTAGAGTATGAAGGATTAATTAGAGCTAGAAATCCATTGCTAAAGCTGAAGTTGATGTTCAAGGTGTTGATGCAAATCACACCATTTAAACCCACCAGATGCATAATGTCGGAAGATTACTCTGAAGTCACATCTACATGGTAGCCGTATGTACCGTATCCTCTCCGTGCACCAATGCTAGAATTGGAGAAATTATTGCCAATAGCGGGAGGAAGGAACTTTATGGGCGAATGTGGCAAAGCATAGAGATCAGAATTGTTACGTTTATGAGATCAACTACGGTGGCGGAAAGCACATCCTGTACATACATAAGGGGGCTATATACCAATTGTCACAGATGACACAAATCCAAGGATAGAAGATTTTGGTGTACACCCAGCATGGCAGAGGGAGTACTTAACCATTCCAGAATATAGTAAGCAATACGAGTGTGCATCGCCCACACTAAGAGTGGATCCACTGTATATGCCCATCAAAAGAAGGATGATGCCACTAGACTTCCATGATGCAAAGCAGCGGGATTCACATGTTTGCTACAACTTTCCATTATTTGTCCTTGCAATTTTTCAGATATAGCGCAACAAAGACAACACATGCTGACATGGATACGTGCTTGGCACTGTATCCCAGATCTAGCTATCGTGGGCGAGTGTTAGATTATTGAAGCTCATCATGGTGCTCATTGACCAACCAAAAGAAAGATATGATGGCTTTGAAGCAGCTCAACTCCTCTTCGACATGAACCAAGGACCTAATGAGTGAGGCATGATGCTGTATTACGATCACCTCAAACTGATAAAACTATATTGTTGCTATATATATAGGCAGTGATGTGTGTGAACACACTTAGGACCGCCGGGGCACTTTTTCCCTCTTTAGGAGGTTTTTCCCCCCGGCTTGTATATACGCCCATCGTTCTAGGGCTAACTTATATTTTGTACATTGATACAATCTAATACATTGTGTGTTGTGTACATTCTTGCTTCTTCTTCTCCAAGCTTTGTGTGCTTTCCTGCAACCCTAATTCCAACATTTGGTATCAGAGCAGGCATCGGCTCCTAGGGCTACACCGCCACCACCGTCCGACTGACGTTCTCCGATTGAGGTGAGCTTTCACGAGCGCTTTCAGTTAGTGGCCATGGCTGATAACAACAATGATGTATTTCGCATGTTGTCTGCTGATGACAAATTGGATGGAGACAGCAACTACCCACTTTGGGCATACATGATGCAGCATGTTTTGGTTGCAAAAGGAGTGTGGAACATTGTGCAGGGTATGGATGTATGTCCAGGTTCTGTGGATGTAGGATCTGTTGAGGATGTTGCAGGTTCTAGCAGCTCTACTATTGCTGATATTTTACCCACCACTGCTGAACAAGCTCATTGGGATGGTAAAGATGCGCAGGCTCATGCCTTGATTGCACTTTCTGTTAAACGTAACATCACTCCACATATTCGGTCAGCTAAAACAGCAAAACAGGTTTGGGATATTCTAGCTAGTTTGTATGCAGGTCGTAACGAGGCAAAAATCTCTTACCTACGTAAAGAGCTAGAATCGAAGATTATGCAGGAAGATGATGACATGAATGTTTTTCTTGCTGAGATTAAAGATCTCAAGGAACAGTTGATTTCTGCAGGTGAGATTATTCTTGATCATTCTCTTGTGCAAACTGTTCTTGATGCTTTACCTGAGTCATATCAGACTTTTGCTTCCACGTGGAGACTTGTTACTGAGAACAGACCTGATGTTGTCAAGTATGATACTTTAGTCAACAAGCTCTTGCAAGAAGTGCAATCCAGGCAAAACAAGGCTAGGCAGCATGCAGTTAATCGGGCATTTGTTGCCAGATGATCCAACACAATGGCATGGATAGCATCCAGCAACAAATATGGAATTGCAAGTGAATTCCATCCTGGCTACTTGACCGGGACACATCAGAACGTCTTCGTTGATGTTATCATCAGAAGATTCTCTATCTAGTGGATGAGAAGCGATCCATATCTCGGCCCCTGCATAAACACAAAAGTTTAGTTTTAACCGAGTCAATTCCAACAAAGTTTTAGGGAATTTCACACTCTCATGCAAAGGAAGGTTTGCCTGCCTTTTCTTGTTTAGCATGTCCTGATGAACAGCTTTTTCCACACAATCGTTGATTGAAGAATTGCCCAGTCATGAACTGTTCCTTCACATATTGCACAATCTTAAGCTTTGTTCCTTCAAAAACTATATCCATGGTTGTCTCTGATATACACACAGAAAAAAAGGAATCTCTGCGTTACAAACTAAAAACCTAAGACGTTTTCTGAAACTCTCAGCATTTACAAACTAAAAACCTGAGATGTTTAAACTAACCTGGGTCCTACACACATAAAAAAGTTACGACAGAACACACAGAAAAGCCTCGAGAGAAATACTTAAAGCTAGATGCACACGTAGAAAAGCTATAAGAGAACACATAGAAAAGCTTCAAGAGTTATACCCGTATGCAGTGGGAAGTGGCTAGTGGTGATGAAAAAACTGTGGAGAAGAAAAGATTTTGGGATTCTAGGCAAGCTATTTCGTGTGGAAAAGAAAAGATTTTGGGATTCTACAATGAGTATTAGGAGTAAGAGATAATGTCACGAGCACCCATGCACTGCGGTACACGGTGACAAATCGGCTCATCAACAGTGCAAGAATCATGTGCAAAAGAAGTCCTTTAAAAGATATTTTTTGGTATGTCGTGACCCCTTTGTGAGCCCCAATTTGAAACATGTCAAGTACGAGCTACCTAGGTCAGTCTCCCAACCTTATAGGTCTATCAAGTCAGTGCCAAGTCAGTCCTCTTACCCACTTGGAGAATTCAGTGAGCGAGTCTTCATGTAGATGTCAACTCTAGGATTAGTTGCATTAGTTGCATAGTAGATGTAGGGACCAACCCCAAGGTAGTAGTCCAAGGAGGAGTTTGCATAGGCCTACATGCATCACTATGTACAAGTTGCAATTTGCGAGTGGCCTGCACAATACCATCCTTTAGAAACGCAGAATGCTGCATTTTGCCCAAAATACAGCCTTCACAAACATGTTTTAATGGTGCCTCTAGAGGGGGCAATGAAGCAACCATATCAAATTTCTGCAAACGCAGCAAGTTAGCAAAGTTCAGATGACCAAAACGAGCATGCCATAGTTTTGCATCTGAAACTGCCTTTTCATCAGAAACTGCATTTGCTGAATCTTCCACACACTTGCCATAAGAATTGAGCCTATACAGCCCACGTAACAAGGTGCCAGATGCAATAATCGTATCACCAGAAGTCAAATCATGAACAGTACATCTGTCATCCATAAATTTGACTACAAATCCAAGTCTAGCAAGCGCAGAGACAGACAATAGATTCTTCTTTATCCCTGACACATACAAAGCATCTGAAAGTGTGAAAGCACTGCCATTTGCAGCACTAAGCATAATTTTACCAACGCCCTTCACTGGGTAAGAAGCATTATTGGCATATGTGACAGTATTCCCATTAGAGACAGCCTCAAGACAAGTGAACATATCACGATGCGAGGTAATGTGCTTTGTAGTACCATCATGTACAGATGGGTCATACTGGCAATACACGCTAAACGCCCATTCTGTATCCTGCACAACAATCTGCATTTATAGAAGCATCCGCTATTGTGGCTGCATTTGACTCTTTCTTCTTTGCCTCTTTAGCCTTTAGCTTAGGGCAATTCTTAATGACATGATCAGTTGCCTTACAATAGTTGCACCTGATCTTTTTCTTGCTTTTATCAAGAGCCTTCTCAGACTTATTGTTGTTACCTATGGAAGGAGAAGAAGTTGCAGACCTACTAATAGGAGAAGAAACAGTGGAAGGGGCTGCCTTACTACTTCTTCTCTGCTGGGGCCACTATTAGAACAATAATGTGCAGCCTAGAAACATCATACCAATGAATATCCTGACACAAGCCCGAGCCCAACTAGGGGACAAAGGGAAGAACCTAACATATGCCACCACTTCTAGAACTGGAAGGAGAAGGAGGGTGAAAAAAGTGGGTAAAGGTGACACTAGGGTCACAATTTAGGATAGATCTAAAGAAGATATTAACAACACCGGATCCACTCAATCAAGAGAAGAGAGTGATCAAGCGCTAAAATCAGATAAGCCTAACTAGGAGGCAAAAGGAGAAAAACCAGCAACCCCTAAGGGAATTGGTGAATACACCCAAATGCTAAAGAAGAGATAAGAAAGCTTGAAGAAGCTAGGGCCCTAGTAGAAGAGTGTCAACGACTTCACGAAGCCAAATTACAAGCTAATCGGGCCAAGGATACAATGTATCCAAGAAATGAACCGACAAGGGAAAGAGCATTGGACGTACCTACTCCAATTCCATAAGAGTCAGAAGAGGGATCTCAAGGAAACCTTATGTCAAGAATATTTAAGGAGGTTGAGTAGGATGTGTCCATTCATTCATTCCCTAGGGATGGATATGAGACACACACATGGAAGGAACCCTCACTTGCCAGAGAGCCCAGAGACATAGGCAGTCTCGCAGCTATACTGTTCACTTCCGTACAAATGCCATTGGGACAACTGCTAGGCAGTTCAACATTGTGGACAGACATAAAAGAATGGGTAGAGGGGGGGCTAAAGCCAGTAGAGTAGCCATTGTAGAGGAGATTTAGTCACCTCTAGCAGAAAGAAACTTAAAACATGCAAGGGAAAGAACGCCTAGATTCATCAAAATGCCAATTAATGAATTGTAGCATTATTACGAAAGTGACAACACTAATGCTACAATTCCAATTCATCATAAGGATACCGGCAATTTTGGTTGTCCTTTGGTTTTGGTTATGGAGAAACGATGCTTAATGGGACATGGCTGATCCTCCTCCTCCTCCTCGATTCAGGTTCAATTATGTGGGATCTTAAATTCTCATTCATCTAGTCAGATAAGTCTCTCCAAAGTTGTGAATTTCCTCCTCCTCCAGTTATATATGGGATCTTAAATTCTCATTCATCTAGTCGGATAAGTCTCTCCCAAAGCTGTGAATTTCCTTGGCAAAATAGAAATTATTGACACTCGGACCTTCAATGAAAAGAAGGTTGTAAGGCCTACTATGTCTTGTACGTGCAGTTATATGCACTCCATCTCTTTTGTATGCTGTCGTGGAGGTCCTGTCGGCCTGTTTCTACAGTCGACCTGGTTCACACACAAGTATATAAGAGTTGCTCTCTTTTATTCATTGTATCATCCAATATTGCCCTATTTGGTGGCTCTTGTACTTTATAACCTCAAGCTAATAAAGATATTGTTCTTTCTTGCAATATTTCTCTCTCTCATGTTTATTTGCTTCCGCTTGTGCACACTTTGTGGGAAGGGTCATAAATCTCCCCAATGTCACAAGAAGAAGCATGATGAAGCAAAAAAGAACTCTTCCTCTACAGCGGTGTCCCAAACCAAGAAGGTGGATGGCATTCTTCTTTTAGTAGGTACTCGTCTTATGGATGCTCTTGTGACTTCTCAGTCACACGGTCGTGGATTGTGGATAGCGGTGCTACTGCTTACATGACACCCCATCGAGATTGGTTCGAGGACTTCACTGCCAGGTCAGGCGAGATCACTTTGGGTGATTCTTCTTCTGTGCCAGTGCATGGACATGGCACTATCCCCATCTTTTGCTCTTCCGAGAGGACAAGAGGTACTTCTCTGACGTTCTGTATATTCCAGATTTGGCTTTTAACCTTTTGTCAGTGAGTGCTCTTACAGCTTAGGGTGCGGAGGTGATCTTTTCTTGTTTTTGTGAGATTACCATTCGTGTGGATAAGGCGACTGGTAGCATCTTAGCTCAGGGAGTCCAAGATAGTGGTCTGTACAAGTTGACGGCTCTGCTTTCTTATGGTGCGTCTTTTGCTCTTTGGCATGCTCGGTTGGCCATTTGAGCTATCAGCTTCTTCTGCCAGCGAGCTTCAAAGGATGGGTTGGTTGTGAGGGTTTATCGACCATCAAGGCTCCATCTTCTGCTTGTTCCTCTTGTTTACAGGGGAAGCAACACCGAGCCGCCTTTTCGAAGGAGGCGACACACAGATCTTCGACATCACTTGCTCCCATTCATGCAGACTTATGTGGTCCTATGAGTATCGCATCTTTGAATAAAGCATTGTACATGCTCGTGATGGTGGATGATTTTACCAGATATACTTGGGTTTTCTTTCTGAAGACCAAGGATGAGGCTTTTCAACACTTCTGTGATTGGAGAGCTGGTGGAAAAAGAGACCGGTCACTCGGTCATCAAGGCTCTCAATCGACGGAGGGGGTGAGTTCACATCCCAAGAGTTTAAGCAATATTGCAAGACACATGGCATTCGGAGACAGCTTATCATATACTCCATCACAAAATGGAGTTGCAGAGAGGAAGAATAGGACCATTATGGAGATGGCCCGTGCTATGCTTGAGCATTCTTCCCTACCTCGATGTTTTTAGGCGGCTGAGGCGGCTTCCACTACTGTTTACATTCAGAACAGGTCTCCTACTACTGCCCTTCTAGATAAAACTCCATATGAGGCTTTCCATGGTGAGAAGCCTTTCGTTGTTCATTTTCGGATATTTGGATGTACGACGGTGTATGTTCATGTGCCTAAGGAGCATCGCTCCAAGTTGGACTCAAAGTCTCAGCGTATGAATTTTCTCGAATCCAACACTGTGTCCAAGGCATATCGTCTTTATGATCCTCAGGCTGGCAAAGTTGTTGTGAGCTGTGATGTGGTGTTCGATGAGACTCCTACATCTTCAGGAGAGGGGGGTGGTGAGCTTCTTCTTCCTCCACGTCCTTCTCCACCACCTCCTGCTCTCCCACTGCCTACTATTACACCTCCAACTGAGGATTCTTAGTTAGAGGATGATGATGACCGTGCTCCTCCTCCGGCGAGTTTGAGCAGATTTGTACCTGGATGGTACTATATTAGACAGTTCATGATTTTGGGTTACATGAGCTTCCTTCTGCTCCTCCGTCTGGTTCTCTCCGTTCTTCCAAAGTTACAGGGAAACAAGTTCATGAGGGCAACATGTTTGTTAATTATGCTCTTATGTCTACTATCATTAATGGTCCTTCTGATCCCACTTCTATAGATGAGGCTCTTTCACATGAGCCCTGGCGTCATGCTATGCAGGCAAAGCTGCATGCTATCGAACGGAATGGCACTTGGATTTTGGTGTCTTGGCCACTGCAGCGTAAGGTGATTGGTGTGCGTTGGATCTTCAAATCGAAGTTTCGAGCTGATGGTGGCAACTTGGACAACCACAAGGTGAGATGTTGAGATATCAAGCTCATCTGGTGAGGCGGTGGTGGACACTGATGACCCCCCCTGGGGGATAGGCCCCACACATACACCACTGGCATGGTTGGTGAGATCATGGGTGATATGCAGCTAGTGGGATGATAAGCTCTGTGACATCTATTCTAGAGACTGGTATAGTTATAGCGCCAGCTCATTTAGTTGGGTTCACACTATAGAGAAACCTAGTATGTATTTGGTTGAGTACCTTTTCATATAGTGTGTACTCTTATCTTAATATATGGTGTGTTGAGTGTTGAGTGAAGAAGAAGAAGATATTCAGCCTCTCACCTTGTGTGTTCTCTATTAGTGTGTGTGTGTGTGCTTGCAAGAGCTCAAGATCTCTTCTCCCCTACATCTTTTCATGGTATCAGAGCCTGGTTCATGCTAAGGATTGAGCTACAAGCAAGAGAAGCACAGGAAGTGGTACGAGGGTAAGAGCTTCAACTACTCTTCCCTATTTGTGTTGGCGACTACACCCTTGTCAGGAGCTCTACGGGAGACACCGGCAAACAATCTCTGATTGAGGAGCTTTCTTCGCGGGAGTAAAGCTACTAGGCAACTATATTGTCCTAATCAAATAACATTTTTTGGGCCGAAAATGCGTTTCGGGCACGTCCAACCTCTGTTTTTCAGAAAGCAGGCGATTTCGAGCACTGCGTGGGTAAGTCATCGATTCTCTGCAGAACTCTATTTTAAGAAGTGTAGGAAGACAGATTGGCTATGCAGACATTGTGTGTACTGCAAGGAGCTCAACAGTTGCCATTGGGTGTATGTATGCACATTGAGGTTACTGGTTGTGATATTTGAGTGTACTACAGTACCGCTGCAGAAAATACAGCAGTTTGTGCAGGACAAACAGAGTGCTGTTTTAGGTAAATTTGTGTGTTCTGGCAAGATGTCAAATGATGGCATAAACCAGATTGTTGCTGAGAAGCTTGATAAGAACAACTTCCATGCTTGGAGGTTCAGGCTCACAAATTTCCTGATGAGAAAGGGCTACTGGGACTATATATAGAAGGTGAGCATGAAGAGGCATCGGAGATACCGGACATCAATTCGACTATTGTAGATGTGAAAGAGTTCAAGGATTGGAACCAAGGAGCCAGAAAAGTTATGTATTGGCTCTCTATCAGTATACTAGACACCATGATTGGGCACATACAGGATGCCAAGTCCCCCAAGGTGGCGTGGGACACCTTGGTAAAACTCTATGAAACGAATACCAAGGCACAAAAGATACAGTTGAAGAATGAACATACTGTGGAAAAAAAGAGTATGTATATGTGAATGACTATGCATTGAAGATAAAGGGTATTGTGGAATCCCTTGCATCTATTGGTGTTTCAGTAGATGATGATGATAAGGTGAAAGTTTGTCTACGTGGTCTCGGGCCACAATACAAGGCATTCAAGACGTCTATTCAGACTTGGAAAAACATTCCCAATTTTACAGATTTGGTGTCTGTGTTGATAATAGAAGAGAAGAGCTTGGGTGAAGACCAACAGTCTTCACAAAACAAAAACAGTTTTGAGCAATAGGCCTTCTACACAAGTTCAGGAAGAGGACGAGGTAGAGGAGGCCGTGGACATGGTCAAGGAGGTGGCCAAACAGGTAATCAGAATTATGGCCAATAGCAGCAACAACAACAGTCCCAGAACTCACAACACAACAACAACAACAACAACACGCAGGTGGAAGAGGCCAGTTTAGAGGCAGGGGGAGTTAAAGAGGTCGTGGAAATTGACAAAGGCAGTATAATGATACACATGGATGCTTTTATTGTGGTAAGCCTGGACATGTGTAGGCAGATTGTTATAAGAAGCGGGCTGACATGCAGAATGGGAAATTGCAGCAAAACAACTATGCATCCTCAAGCAGAAACAATGAGGATAATGAAAGGTTATTTGTTATGCAGCATGTCGTTAATGCCATGTCTGAAAATGTTGAAGCAGCACATAAAGATGATGTATGGTACATTGATTCAGGTGCTTCGAACCACATGACAAGTCATGGGGAGTGGTTCAAGGAGATGAAAAACCTTGAAAGACCAGGTTTTGTGGAAACAGGGGATGACACTACTCATCCAATTGCCCATGTTGGAGATGTGCCATTGTCTATGCAGGATGGCAAAGTGAAGTACCTTGTATATGTACTTCATGTTTAGAACATAACAAAGAATCTGGTTTCAGTTGGCCAAATGATTGAGCAGGGTTTGCAAGTTCGGTTTAACCCTGATAGTTGTTATGTTGAAGACTTTAAGGACAAGTGCAGGTTGGTTGCAAAAGGCAACAGAGTGGGCTGAATGTTTACGTTGAATGTAAACATGCCTGAAGTGAGTGTTGCGATGTTTGAAATGGTTCAGGAATTGTTACAGACACAAACATTTGGCATAAAAGAATTGGACATGTAAATGTGCAGAGAATGAAGTCTATGCAGACAAAAGGAATTGTGACAGGACTGCCAAAGTTTAAAGTTGAAGGTATGCATGCAGAGAATGAAGTCTATGCAGACAAAAGGAATTGTGACAGGGCTACCAAAGTTTAAAGTTGAAGGTATGTAGAAAATATGTGAAGCATGCCAATTTGGAAAGCAAACAAAGCATGTATTTCCACGTAACAAAAATGTGAGCAGAAATGCACTAGATGTTGTGCATTCAGATGTATGGGGTCCTACGAAGACCATGTCTATGGGAGGCTGCAGGTACTATGCTACAGGTATTAAGTGACATTTATTGATGACCACACAAGGAATGTGTGGGTATATTTCATGAAGGAGAAGGGTGAGGTGCACTCATTTTTAAAATTTCAGAGTTATGATTGAAAAGCAAACAGGGAAATATGTAAAGTGCCTAAGGTTAGATGCAGGGGGGAGTTCTCCAATGAGTTCTCTGAATTTTGGAAGAAGAATGGTATTTGGAGACAATTTACATGCAGATACACTCCGCAGCAAAATGGAGTTGCTAAGCCAAAAAACAGGCACATTGCCGAGATTGCACGAGCATTGATGGAAGAGAAGAATATGCCGCATAGGTATTGGGCTGAGGCTATTTCTATAGCAGTTTACATCATGAACAGAACTCCTACTGCAGCCATACATGATGTAACTCGAGAGGAGAGG
This sequence comes from Cibotium barometz, assembly GCF_041138505.1. Lineage (NCBI taxonomy): Eukaryota > Viridiplantae > Streptophyta > Polypodiopsida > Cyatheales > Cibotiaceae > Cibotium > Cibotium barometz. The sequence continues at coordinate 32,552,983 of NC_141087.1, read as the reverse complement.
TTTACTGGTAGAAAATGTGATTTGTCTCATCTGAAAGTCAGCAATCACAGTCTTTGTTGAGTGGACCAGGAGAGTCCTCATCTAGTGGTTCAGTTGATAGACCATGGAGTGGCAGGCTGCGTCATAATACCAATCTTACAAATGTGATTAGTTCATCACATAAAGGCAAAGAGAAAGTGGTTGAGCCCCTTAGTATGCCTGACATTTCTGCAGGGCATTCTTATGTTGATGGAGAGTCTAGTGGTTCAGAGATGAGCCTTGATGAGGAGCTTGGGATATGAGAACACTTGGTGTAAAGAAGGCTATGGAAGCCATGAATGCAAAGCTACGAAGATCTGGGAGTGTGAAGAATCCTGTGCAGAGGTTTACCTATGATGGTTATGTGGCACATCACAATGCATACCTGGCAAAGGTTGTGCAAGTTGTAGAGCCCACATGCATTGATGAGGCTGTTGGAAATGTGTGTTGGGATAAAGCTATAGATGAGGAGATGGATGCACTATATGGAAATGAGACTTGGGATTTAGTGCAATTGCCTGAAGGCAAGAAAGCCATTGGATGCAAGTGGGTGTACAAAGTAAAACATAACAATGATGGATGCATAAATAGGTATAAGGCTAGATTGGTAGCCAAAGGATATGTGCAGACATATGGCATTGATTATGAGGAAACTTTCAGCCCAGTTGCCAAGATGGCAACAATGAGAGTTGTGATAGCAGTGGCTGCGTCAAAGAAATGGTCTTTACATCAAATGGATGTAAAGAATGCATTCTTGTATGGGGATTTGCAGGAAGAGGTGTATATGTTGCAGCCACCTGGTTATGAGGATGTGAGTCACCCCGAGCATGTTTGCAGGTTGAAGAAAGCCTTGTATGGCTTAAAACAAGCACCAAGAGCATGGTATGACAAGATTTTTGAATATCTTGTCACTATTGGCTTTCATGTAGCCAATGCAGATTTCAAACTATATGTGAGACATAGACAGAGGGGTTGTGCTTGTTGTCATCTATGTAGATGACTTGATCATTACGGGGGACCATGATGTAGAGATCTTTGATGTAAAGATCTTGCTTAGAAGTTTGAGATGAAGGATCTGGGGGAGCTCAGATATTTCTTGGGCATTGAGGTGATTAGGTCACCACATGGTATTGGATTACTGCAGAGACAGTATGGCTTGAACATGTTGTCCAAGTATGGTATGACAGGCTGTAAGCCTATCTCAGTGCCATTGGATCAGAATGGCAAGTTAAGTGCAGATTCAGGAGAGATTTTGGAGGATCCTACTATGTATAGGTGCATAGTAGGAAGCTTGATCTACATGACGATCACCAGGCCAGATTTGAGCTATGTTGTTGGGTTGGTGAGTCAGTTTATGCAGGTTCCTCGGAAGTCGCATTTGGATGCATTGAGACGCATACTGAGGTATGTGAGGTCTACTCTGCATTGAGATGCATACTGAGGTATGTGAGGTCTACTCTGCATTGTGGACTATTTTATGAAACTGGGACAGAGATATGTGTTCATGGGTAGACAGATGCTGATTGGGTTGGTAGTATCTCAGATAGAAGATCTACTAGTGGCTTCATGTTTTCTTTGGGGAGTGCTGCTATGACTTGGAGCAGCAACAAGAAGCAGCCTACGATTGCTCTATCCAGTACAGAAGCCGAGTACAAAGGAGCTGCTATGAAGGAGTTGCTATGGCAGCATGTGAGGTAGCTTGGTTGAGAAAGCTACTTGGCAGATTTGGGTCTATCAGTGGATAGACAAGTCATTTTCTATGACAACATTAGCAGTATACAGTTGGCCAGGAACCCAGTTTTTCATGCTCGCATGAAGTATATAGAGGTCCACTACCATTTTGTCAGAGAGAAGGTTTTGGTAGGAGATGTTGACCTTGTTTATGTCAGCACACAAGATCAGGTAGCTGACATCTTCACCAAAGCATTGGGTACAGAGAAGCTCCACAGATTCAAGGCTTCGCTTGGTGTACATGAGATGGAGTTGAGCTCGAGGGGGAGTGTTGAGATATCAAGCTCATCTGGTGAGGCGATGGACACTGATGACCCGCCTAGGGGATAGGCCCCACACTTACACCACTGGCATGGTTGGTGAGATCATGGGTGATATACAGCCAGTGGGATGACAGGCTGTGTGACAGCCATTCTAGAGACTGGCATAGTTATAGCGCCAGCTCATTTAGTTGGGTTCACATTATAGAGAACCCTAGTATGTATTTGGTTGAGTACCTTTTCATATAGTGTAAACTCTTATCTTAGTATATGGATGGTGTGTTGAGTGTTGAGTGAAGAAGAAGAAGATTTTTAGCCTCTCACCTTGTGTGTTCTCTATTAGGGTTTTGTGGCTATGTGTGTGTGCTTGCAAGAGCTCAAGCTCTCTTCTCCCATGCATCTTTTCACGAGATTGGTTGCCAAGGGTTATGCTCAGCGCCCTGGAGTCGACTTTGATGGGACCTTTGCTCCGAACGCCTTGGATGACTACCATTCGCACCGTTCTTGCACTTGCAGGACATCATAGATGGCCCGTTTTCCAGATGGACGTCAAGTCGACTTTCCTAAATGGAGAGCTTACACAAAATGAGGTTTATATTGATCAACTGCCAAGATTTGTTATTCCAGGCAAACAGGATCATGTGTACCGGGGCTGAAGAAGACTTTATATGGTCTTAAGCAGGCTCTGTGGGCTTGGTACCAGCGGATTGATGAGTTCTTCCAGAAGCTCGGCCTGCACCGTTCTTATGCAGATTCAAACATCTATATCCTCCTTGAGAGGGGATTGATTGTTATCATTGTGGTCTATGTTGATGACCTCATCTTTATAGGTTCTTATTCTGTGCGGATCCATTCTATTATGGATGCTTTGGAGACAGAGTTTGAGATGACGGATCTTGGCCTCTTGCATTATTTTCTTGGCTTTGAGATTTGGCAGACCTTGAAGGGCATTTTCTCCTCTTAGCAGAAGTACACACAAGAAATTCTTGATAGATTTTAGATGACTGGGTAGTATCTTCTCCTATGGATATTGGTCCAGAAGCTTTCTTTGCTTGATGCTTCTCCAGGGAGGACTGATCAAGGGATAGTATCGGGTTCTCGTCGGTTGTTTGGTGTGATTAACCTACTCCCGATTGGACATATCCTTCGCAGCCATTTTATTGAGTTCTAAGCAGCATTGGCAGTGTGCTCTCAGAGTTCTTTGGTACTTGCGTGGCACCACTCTGGACTTTAGCATCTTCTATGGCCACCAAGGGTGCACTCTTGTTGGATGGTCTGATTTAGACTGGGCTGGAGATCCAAATACTCGGTGTTCGACCACTGGTTGTGTTTTTACACTCGGGTCTGGAGCCATTTCATGGAGCAGTAAAAAGCAGCCTACTCTGACGCTTTCCTCTACTACAGAGGCGGAGTACCGTGCGGTTTGTTATGCTGCATCTAAGGTGATATGGTTGCGGAGATTATTGGAGGAGCTCGGCTGTTCTCCTACCAGATCTACTCTTCTTTGGTGTGACAATCAGAGTTACATCGCCATCGCCATCGCCAAGAAACCTGTGTTTCATGCTCATACGAAACACATTGAGATACAGTATCACTATGTTCATGAACAGGTTCTTGCTACTGGAGATTTACGTTTGGAGTATTGTCCTTCAGCCGAGAATGCTGCAGATTTGTTCACCAAGCCGGTTTCTCAGGTTTCCTTGGCTCCTCATCTTCGGCTCCCTTGGAGTTTGTTCAGCATCTGGTGCTGAGAGGGGGTGTTAGCACATTCATCCCTAGTTTTCTGTCCATTTTTGGTGCCCATTTGGTCCCTTTTGTATGGCCCTTGATTGTGGGCTTTGATTGTGGGCTGGCCACCCCTTTTTTTCATATTTTTTGGGATTTTTCCCAGCTCTTTTTGTATTTTACCAGTCGACCAGCATATTCTATCCCAATCGGCCAGCATTCCTCACCTATAAATAGGTGGTGCTAGCCTCTCACTTTTCATTCAGTCTTGTACATATTTTACTCCCTCACTTATGAGACTTCTAGTGTCTCTTGCTTGGGACTGTTTTGCTTCAGTATATTGAGCATAGTTGCTCCATATCTCTCTCTCTCTCTCTTGCACTCTCTATTCAGCACACTCTAGTTGCTCCATATCTCTCTCTCTCTTGCACTCTCTATTCAGCACACTCTAGTGCCACTTTGCTTCCGCTCTATGCTTTCTCTCTCTCTCTCTCTCTCTCTCTCTCTCTCTCTCTCTCTCTCTCTCTCTCTCTCTCTCTCTCTCTCTCGTTGAGAACAAGAATGTCAGCACCACCAATCTCTGTAGATTTACTCCACGTACTCTGCCCTTTGTAACCCCCATAGCCACGCATAGTATGTTTTCCAAATGTCCCTCCAATTCTGGTCAACCATGCACCCCCAATTTCACTAATGGTGCTTTGTATTACAAGGCTTTCTTTTACATTTAGTTAGGGATTATTTATTCATAGCACTCTTTTGAAATAAACACCTTAGACCAAGTATATTTTGCTAAAATCAAGGTTTGACTTGTAATCAGTATATAAGCCAGATTGTTTTGCACAAAACATATTTCAATGGTTTAATTATATTTTACTTCAAATTTTGTTCTTCATTACAATTTATCATTCTTGGTCCTTTTAATAGGTTGATCTATTTTTTTAAAGTGGTTGTGCCTTACTCTATCATGAGGCTCAATTAAGCACTTCTTGCCTCGATCTATGAAGAAGTTTGAACCTCTTGAGCATTTGGTACCTTATTGTATCTTAATTATTTAGTTCATTGCACTATCAAGAGGCTCTTGAGCATTTGGACCCTTGATCTGTCTTCAAACTTCGGCTCCCTGCTCTACCTAGAGGCTCAAACTTAAATTTAAGCCCCTTAATAGACCAAGGTACCAAATAATAAATATAGAGCAAGGCACCAAAGGCTTAAGTTTGAGCATTTGGTGCCTTGATCTATCAAGAGGCTTAAACTTAAGTTTGAGCCTCAAACTTAAGCATTTGGTATCTTGATCTGTCAAGAGGCTCAAACTTAAGCATTTGGTACCTTGATCTGTCTCAAGAGGCTCAAACTTAAGTTTGAGCCTAAGCTCTCGAGCTTTTAGTCTTTCTTGCTTTTCTTCTTTATTGATTCTTAAACATAAATTTGAGCCTTTTCTTTAGAATGCTAGCATGAGGCTAAGAATTTAGTTTGATCCTCTTACACGATGAGGCTTAAACTCAAGTAATCTCAAAGAGTACCTCTCTCTCTCTCTCTCTCTCTCTCTCTCTCTCTCTCTCTCTCTCTCTCTCTCTCTCTCTCTCTCTCTCTCTCTCTCTCTCTCTCTCTCGTTGAGAACAAGAATGTCAGCACCACCAATCTCTGTAGATTTACTCCACGTACTCTGCCCTTTGTAACCCCCATAGCCACGCATAGTATGTTTTCCAAATGTCCCTCCAATTCTGGTCAACCATGCACCCCCAATTTCACTAATGGTGCTTTGTATTACAAGGCTTTCTTTTACATTTAGTTAGGGATTATTTATTCATAGCACTCTTTTGAAATAAACACCTTAGACCAAGTATATTTTGCTAAAATCAAGGTTTGACTTGTAATCAGTATATAAGCCAGATTGTTTTGCACAAAACATATTTCAATGGTTTAATTATATTTTACTTCAAATTTTGTTCTTCATTACAATTTATCATTCTTGGTCCTTTTAATAGGTTGATCTATTTTTTTAAAGTGGTTGTGCCTTACTCTATCATGAGGCTCAATTAAGCACTTCTTGCCTCGATCTATGAAGAAGTTTGAACCTCTTGAGCATTTGGTACCTTATTGTATCTTAATTATTTAGTTCATTGCACTATCAAGAGGCTCTTGAGCATTTGGACCCTTGATCTGTCTTCAAACTTCGGCTCCCTGCTCTACCTAGAGGCTCAAACTTAAATTTAAGCCCCTTAATAGACCAAGGTACCAAATAATAAATATAGAGCGAGGCACCAAAGGCTTAAGTTTGAGCATTTGGTGCCTTGATCTATCAAGAGGCTTAAACTTAAGTTTGAGCCTCAAACTTAAGCATTTGGTATCTTGATCTGTCAAGAGGCTCAAACTTAAGCATTTGGTACCTTGATCTGTCAAGAGGCTCAAACTTAAGTTTGAGCCTAAGCTCTCGAGCTTTTAGTCTTTCTTGCTTTTCTTCTTTATTGATTCTTAAACATAAATTTGAGCCTTTTCTTTAGAATGCTAGCATGAGGCTAAGAATTTAGTTTGATCCTCTTACACGATGAGGCTTAAACTCAAGTAATCTCAAAGAGTACCTCTCTCTCTCTCTCTCTCTCTCTCTCTCTCTCTCTCTCTCTCTCTCTCTCTCTCTCTCTCTCTCTCTCTCTCTCTCTCTCTCTCTCTCTCTCTCTCTCTCTCTCTCTCTCTCTCTCTCTCGATTTATGCATAGTATCAAAATGCATTTATATTTAGACCTTGGTTTGTGCAATGTTTCACAAAAAAAAAACCAAACATAAGATCGATGGGCATCTTTATATGCACTTTTTTGACATATAAATGTCCCTTTCTTCAATTAAATTCACAAAATTCACAAAAGTACTTCACAAAAAAGTGCTTCAAAAGTGTCATGTAATATCCTAAAGGAGGAAAAGGAAATAGACAAGTTCTTCACAAATTCCTTTTAAAAATGATAGTTTACATGCATTTTTTAAAAAATGGCACTTGAATAAGTGCCAAAATTCTTAAATTGATGTTACAATGCTTTTCATCAAAATCACAAACCGTGACCGATTTATATTTAGGAGAATCCTTAAGTGTCAACACTTGAATAGCATGCATTGTTCTTCCTTTAGGTTTATCATTTACCATTCCTAGTAAGTTCTTGTCCTTGGGACTTAGGACAATTCTTTGTATCATGTCTCGGCTCAAGACAAGAGAAACAAATTTTTCCTTTAACCACTCTCTCAAAATCTTACTTTTTTTAGAAACTTACTAGGATTGGATTTTTGCTTTTTTTAAGGTTATTCCTTTTTAAAGCAAAAACCCTTTTTTTAGAGATAAAATTTTCTCCTTGAGGTTTATATGAAAAAAAATCTTTTTCTTTACGATTACCATTACCCATGGTATCGTCAAAAATTTCTATAAATTCTATATCCTCATCTAAGTTTTTTGACTCTTTGAGCGAACTACTCCCTTTTGAGGACTCTAATGAAGCCTCTTACTTTTTGAAAATTGTCTATGCCTTTAAGCTTTAAGATAATTTCTCTATAGCAAGATGAGATTTAAATTCTTTTGTTTCATAGAATAATTATCCTACTCCTTCCAATTTCGATCTTCTTCATTTTCAGGAAGATATTCCTTTAAGAAAAATTTCTTGAATGAATCCCAAGAATTGGGTACTTGCCTAGCTTCCGCTAAACTCATCCACCACTTATAAGCTTTACCTTGTAAGGATAGACTAGCTTCAATGGGGCGGTTATGTTCAGGCACATTTCTTAAAAGATGCAAATTCTTGCCAATTTTGTAGAAAAATATGGACCGCATCTTTATTTCTCTCCTTCTCTTCTTCAATAAAAGTGGGTACCTTTAAATCTTTGAATACCATACCCTGGTCTCTGGTTTTGGGACCCTCTTCAATTATAGTTTCATTCAACCTTTTTCTAGAGTTTTTTCCCTTCCCTCACCAATGTTACTTTTAGATATTTCTTTTACTCCTTATCATTTCCCTCCTATCAAGGAGTTAAGAAAACCCATCATTTTCCCAAGTTTGTTTTCTATATTAGAGATTTTTTCTTTCATCTCCTTCATTTCCATATCCTCATAATCATTAAAGTCTAAATCTTGCATATCTATTTCATTTGGTTTTGTAATATCCTCTTCCATGTGGAAATAGGACATTACATTTTTCCCCTTCCCACCTTGAGAAACACTAAGAAAATAGAAAATTTCTTACAAAGTTAAAAAAAAATGCATCACAATGACCTTACTTAGTTGGGTAATTATGAATTATCCCTAATGATGTAAAGATCAATTCCATTGATTCCTCCTTGTTGATATTTGCTTTAATGATCCTTCAAGGTTGTCTTGTACTCCATTTACTCCATGTAGAACTCCAAAGTATGCGAAATTTATTAGGCAAGAGGTATTTTGTATGGAGAAGATTTGAAAAATATAGGGATTAGTTTATGGAAATGAATAAAAAAGAGATTAAGGTATAGAGATTAATGGGTATAAGTATAATTACAGTTAGCAATGAGTGGATCAATGGAAACATGAAAGAAAAAGAACTTGGCTTTAATGCTAATGTAATGCTCCTTGCATTATAAGCTTGAGGATTTGTAAGACTAGTACTTTGATTCTCAACCCAACAATACCCCAAATAGACCCTAAACTCATGGTTATATAGACCTAAGTGGTGCATGACCTTCCAACTTCAGCCCCTTGAACTTTCATTGGCTAACATTGCCTTTTCATTAGCCAATGTCTCTTTCGCTACCCCTAAAAGGGGGTGCCCTCTTATATGTACCTTAGGCTTCCATTGTGCACCTTTTACTTCCCCTTTTACTTTAACTTCTATCCCTATCAACCATTTCTTAGGTATTTCCTATTTGAAATCCCCTAAATCTTATTTATATGCAAACATTTTACATATGAATAATCTTTTCTAGTCTTACCTTTTAGTGTTTCATGTCAATCTCATAACACCCCTGGACCTCGACTATACTACTTAGTACACCTCCTAGGTGCTAGCATCCTCTAGACATGTTTGTCTAGACCATAGAGAACAATAGGTTCTGGATGTGTGGACACATAAGATGAGACTGATATGTGTTACAAAAAAACTCCCATCATGCTAGCCATCCCCTTGCAATCATAAGGCATTTATGTCTAAAAGAGGGCTTCAATCATTATCTGTTCACTCTTGTAAAATGAAGCTAGCTAGATAGATCCATGAGTTGATAGCTCTCGTTCTTAAAGACTTCTTGAATAATAAAAGGGCCTTCCCATCACTGTAGAAATTTGGTAAAATAGGGCTTCAATCATTATCTATTCACTCTTGTAAAATGAAATTAGCTAGATAGATCCATGAGTTGATAGCTCTCATTCTTAAAGACTTCTTGAATAATAAAAGGGCCTTCCCATCACTGTAAAAATTTAGTGTTGTATGTATATCAATTATCTAGTATGTTGTTGTATGAAGCACAGATATCCCCTCCTTTAGGTATTTGTCTTTAACAAGCTCATCAAATCTTTTCGACTTTTGACTTTGTGTGATGAAATGATCCAAAGACATTTGTCTCTTAATCTCTAATTCTCCAAGAACAAGTAACTTCATCAAAAATGGATATAGCATCTCTCTTTACTTTTTCAAAAAGATTAAAACTAGGTATATCCACTTCGAGACACTTAAGGCTTCTTGACCATAAACCAAAAAAAATGGAGTGAAATTGAGGGTCACCTTAAAGGCAGTGATGTAAACTCATAAGACTCGACAGCTCCATCAAGATATTGATCCCAAGTTTTTCTCTCATTCTCAACACACTTTGCAATGATGTGACACAAAGTACCATTAACCTTCTCCACTAGCCCATTCATAAGAAGTAGAATAACGATGCTTGGTGTTCAATTGAACCAATAAATCTTGAAGTGAATCCTAAAAAACTAGGACCATCATTAGTTACCAATTGTATAAGAGTCCCAAATCTATAGTAAATATGAGTAAAAACAAATTTTCTAATGGCTTGATTCTACTTGCACTAGCAACTTTCACCCATCTTATCATTTAATCCACTACTGGTTTAGGGCTTGTGGAGATCATTTTTCTCATGCATTAATTCCAAGTGTAGCCACCTTATAGAATTTTTAAAGTCATTAATGCATGAGAAAAATGATCTCCACAAGCATCTCCATGAAGACTTTCTAAAATAAGAGGAATTTCATTTAAATTTGGAACCCTTTGAAGTACCAAATCTATACCTTTTCTAAAAAGAGATCCTTCACAAATGAGAAAAGAGAGAGGTTTCTTCAAAACCCGATGCTTTGGCTTTGTGTCAAACCCTTTGGTACTTTATTTGTGTGTAAAATCTTCAAGACATGGTGTAAAGATTATTCTCCTTGAAACTTTGGATCTTTCAATGCTATCTTTCAAAGCGATAGCATTAATGGCTACCTCCATTGATGCTTTAGATAACTGTTTGGCTTCTTGCTTGAGTTCTCTAGAACTGTGTTAAAGTTGAACTTCTTCAAGGCTTTGCATGAGGGCCTTGACATACATAAGCCTTTCCTTCAATCTTTCATTCTTTAAAAGACCAAATACCTAAACCTAGTTTGACCCAATAGAAGATCAGTTACTTTGATGATGAGCCTACAGATCTTCAATTCTAAATCTTTTTGTAACCCAACTTCAAGCATGGCATATTTGGCTTCATTATTAACAATAGTGTCTGCCCTCAACGTCTTTCATAATGAATTTACCACTTGCCCTATAACTTTCCCTCTTATATGCACCATCAAATAAAAGAATATATGCATTATGCGATTTAGATGGACGTGGAAGAACTAAAGAATATATGCATTATGAGATTTAGATGGAGGTGGAAGAACTTTATGCTCTTTGGGTATGATCTTTTTCTCATGTACTTTATAGGTAGGAACATCAGCTAAGCTAGCTCTATTGCTATCTTCTACTTTGAAGGTGTAGTCAAGCTCTTAAAATTCTAAAACTCACTTTGCAATTCTAGATGATAATGGCGTGTTTTGATAAAAAAAAGTGGGTAAATTTTTTTCATGGTAAGCACAATGAATTTTTTACCAATGAGATATTATCTAAATCTTCTAATGGTAAATGTAAGTGACAACATCATTTGTTCACTCTCAATGTACTCCTCAGATGTGACTTTGCTAGAGAAAAATAAAAAAGGCTCATCAATGTATAGCTAGGAACTTTTTGAAGTAAGATAGTGCCTATGGCATCAATCCCAACACTAAAAGTTATATAAAATAGTTCTCCCCAACAAGGTGGCATGATAACATATATTGAATTTGAAATTCCTTTACTAAAATCAAACTCACTACCCCATGCAAACTCAATTTGATTTGAAAGTTTTTGAAGACTCGGATAGAGAATATGAATAAATCTAGCCACATACCTCAGTTTTTGAGACCAATTTCTTTGTGGTTGGTGTGGTGAAGATAACTTTAGCAAAGATTTACCTTTGTTTGAATCAACTACAACGACAGCCTTTTTTTAGATGAAGTGCCCCAAGAGCACAAATTCATTTTGAGCATTATGAAATTTCTCTAGATTCACTTGACCACCCATTTGGTCTAGCCTTCTTAGACCTTCTTCAACTTTCAAACAATAAAGAATCCTTTAACTATAATGTAAAAATCATCAATGTGTACTCTAATTGATTTACCAAATAAAGTTTAGAAGACAAAATTAATAAACCTTTGAAATGTTGAAGGTGCATTCATGAGACCAAAGGGCATGATTTGATGTGAAAGCATCCCCACAGTGTGATGAAAGTTTTCTTCACTTGATCTTCTTCTACTATCTTGATTAAAAAGTAGCCTAAAT